>NW_027271039.1:0-600000 GCF_040938485.1 Diadema antillarum
TACAAGTATGAATGTGATATCGCAAACAGAACGAGTAAACAATGTAGTTATGACATTATTGTTGTAAGCGGTCGATCTGCATGACTCCACTTTATCTTTCACACCGCCTCCTGGATGTTCTGCCATACACGATATCCTAAGTTGCACGTACTCAAACCACAGTTGTAGGCCTACAGCATTTATGCCTCTACATTTCAGGTCGGCCTTTGGACATGAAGAATGAATCCAGCACTATGGAAGATAAGAACATGGAGAATACTGGGATCTGTTGCACAAAAGTTACTATTGAAGTAACTTTGCCATCCAATGGTAACTACCATGGTAACAATACTCAACAGCCAATGAAAATCAAGAATTCCATGGAAGTTACCACTGGATGGCAAAAATACCATAATTGTAACTTTTATGCAACTGGCCCCTGTCATTTTGGGTCATCATCAGGCGGAGTTTGCCCGTTGCCCGTCAGTGATTTTTTTTTTTTTTTTTTATAACGAATTTAAGTACATCACAACGATTTGGACACACAAAATAGTGAATTTGTGAATTTTCTAAATTAAACGAATAAGAATAAAAACATTCGGGGACGTTGTGAATCACTAAAACGGTTGCAAGCCAGGAGTCACCTCCAACCCACCACAAACTAAAATTTAGTTATATACATAGTGTTTTATTGCTCGTGGGTCTTGATAACTTGGTGGGCTTCGTGGGCTGTGTGACTCATCCTTACATAAGCCTACTTTCATGAAAACGACGAGAGAGATGTTGCATTTTTGAAACTGAACGCCAACGATCTGGAATTAAATGATATTGAGCAGAATACCTAATTTAGTTTTCAAATGATGATATGGCTTATGAAAAATAAGTCACTGGCATGATGATTGCACGTCAGGTATGTTCCCAACCACTAGTTCAAAATGTTCTGAGAAACACATCAAGTTACAACATCAAGGAATAAAATAAACTTTAGAAATTGTGAGGAATAATAGGTCTATATGTTCATGGGTATTAAAACGTAAAGCATTCAAGAAACAAATCCTAAAATACATCTGGAGGATTGGTTTTGCTAAAAGTGATTTTATAGATCGTCATGATATACAGGTATTTCCGGCTACAGACATGAGGTATACCCACATTTCATAATACAGCGGCTTCATCACAAGAGTAAAATAGAGTGTGACAGCATATAGATAGTGTTATTCTATAGGTCTATAGTATCTTGGGGAAAAAGTCCCCCCCCCCCCCCAAAAAAAAAAAAAGAAACAAACAAAACACAGACAAACAAAAAACAAAAGCAACAACAACACAAAAAGGGTCTGTGGTATTGCCATACGCTGTCAGCGTGGAATTCATCTTACAGCTTTTACAATATACATGTAATTAAATTTTAGAATGAAAGATGATTGATAATAATCGTTCAGGTTAATCTTTAACGTGTGCAAATATATGGCTCTGATAAATGCATAAGGCGAGAGTATATAATGCATTTTGACATTGTTGTCACAAGCTCTTGAACTAACTCACAATTTTTTTTTTCGTGGCGAAGAAAGGAAGATCTATCATGCACACACACTCACCTTTAGTAATTATGCCATCTTGCATTTAAAGCCGACTTTTAGCCCCAAAGAATGAAATTGGTACTTTGGTCGATAACAGTTCAAACCCTTGATTTATCATGCTATGAAACATTTGAAGTCATTGTCATGCACTATCTATTTATCAATATGTAGGCGAGCAAATTTGTATAACGTTGTACCTTGAACCATGTCTCCTGCGGAAAGTCAACGGTGTGATATACTTGTGCGCCACGTAAAAATTTCTACACGGACAATTTGATAAGTTTGCAGCAAGCAAAATTAAATGGCTACGTCGCTGGTTTGAACCACGCGTTTACTCCCCTTTACCCTTTTAGAGAAAAGAATCCCATTCACATCAAGGCTTTACAGTGCATACAGGGTGTTCGATTTCCGACATCGAGAATAATGATATAATACGTCAGAATTTGACGGGCGTAGCGATTTTAAAGTGCTGTAGGATAACCTACTAACTTGCATGTTTTAAGCAGTCTGAGATTTTCATAACCCACAGCGATGGATCGAAGATACAACCTCGTTCTGCTCCTGATAATGACTTCGTTAGTCTTCTGGGGCCCCACTGCAAAAGGTAGGCTTACTTGTAACATTACTTAATCGGGCCTGTAGGCCTAGACCTAATGGAGCAACATGAAGCAAGAGAAACTTGGTAAATTCTATTATGTTTATAAGAGGCTCAGATACCAGAAAAGATTGACATCGCTTATTCTCTCAAGTACATGTTTGCAAGTATTTCAGATATAAAGCTTTTTTTAACATATTATTATTTACCTTTTTTTGCGTGTGTGTGGCAAATGACAAGAGAGAGAGAGAGAGAGAGAAAGAGAGAGAGACAGAGTAAGTGTAAGAAGAATAGAGTGGGAGCACTCAAGTATTTCTTTATGTTTGGTATTGGGTGCAAAGTGTTGAAGTGTCATGAATTAGCAAAATAAAAAGGAAGCAATACTCCAACATTAAAGATATTGCATGACCGCATCCTGACCATTAATCTTCAATGCCCAATTCCACCATCCCCAAACCTTAAGAGACAAAAGCATGTCCATTATGTCATTAAGTCTGATTAAGTTTTCTCCCCCCCCCCCCAAAAAAAAAAACAAACAAACAAAACAGAAGATTTGTGCTCTGTATTCATGCCATTTGCTTTGTGTAACATGGGGAAAGAGTAACAGCATATGAAGAGTTTGTTCGCGAAAACCGATAAGTCCATTTTTGAAGATTTTGAAGTACGGTCTCTGTCATAAAGTACAAAATAATACCTTTTGAATGATATATTTGTCACTACAGATTATAAAGATACATTTTTGAAGTTATGGTCAAAAGAAGCAAAAATTTTCTTATTATTCTCTTTATTTTTCTTGACCTTTAATCGCAAATATCTCCATTTGGCAAATATGGACTTATCGGTTTTTGCGAACAAACTCTTCATTATATTTATACGATTAGAAGGAACCAACAATAGATATGCAAGAATATTAATCTCGTTGCAGAATGCTTAACCCTAGAATTAACCGACTTGTTTAGCAAAGTGTTGACAGAAAGAAGTATTTTTCAATTATGGATTACTTCTTCTTAAGATATTGAGAGATTTAAACTCATACAAAGTTCATTGCAAGCATTCTGCAAACGCGCTTATTTCTTGCTACATGCCAAACAACACTCAGATGATCGATCCAACCACAACAGATTACCAACTGTTAACATGCTATACACTCGCATCATTGTAAAATTTGGTAGTGCATTTTAATGGTGTATATTGTGCATTCGTGATACAAGTACAAAGATTTCCAGTTGTCATAAGTAGGCGTTTACCTTTACATGATAATATGTGTGAGAGACTGAATACTGCCCTAAACAGAGAGATAGTTAAGAATGAACTACCAAAATGGCCAAATTGTTGATGATCCATTGTCATGAATGCAGAAATACATAAAGATATATCTGATTACGGACGAGAGAACAAAACATTTATCCTTGTTCACAAGATATTGTATTGTGCGGAACAATAAGTGTTTTGTGCTATGGTCAACGGAAAACGGAAGAACACTTTCAGTCAACTCTATTCATAGGAACAGTTGCATCAAGTCACTGAAATTAGGGGAAATTTATCAGACATTTCAAAAGTAGAAAATAAAAAGGAGTAAAAAAAAAACACACAAAAACAAACAAACACACAAAAAAAAAACAACGCCTATATGATCATTTGCCATCACGAGCCGTGCAGACGCTTATTGATTTTTTTTTTTTGTGTGTGTACACATGTCATATTCTGTTATCAATACGCTTCTATTAATTTCGCTGCAGTTGTGTGATGTCTGCTCCTGCTGAAATATTTCCCTCTTTGATTTCTTTTTTGTTGCATTAGAATGAGGGTAAGATATATACGTATAATAGGCCTATGCCTGGTATGTCCGAGGATGAACTACTGTTATAATGTCTGCTGCCCTCTGTGGACAACAACAATCACATTTTTATCAACATGAACTCGTGGTTTTAAACTTTCCTCGGTATTGCCCAGTCGGTCACAAGCTGTTTGAACAGGCAATTGAAGTTGAAGATCTTGTAGCTAATGTCGACACGCTCTCGTGGGAGGGCAACAAATAGGTAGAAGTGAATCGTGCTGCTCACAGCAACCAGCGGTGGGAAAAAGGTACTGGGGGAGAATAAAGGCAGAAAAGAGTGGAAAAATTAGGATCTCATGGCTTGATGGTAGAGAGTCTCCAGTTCAAAGTCCAACCAAATGTTAAGTAACACTGACTCTACTTGATCTTGATGGACACTCACATGTTTGACTTTGTATCAATACAGCTGGCTGCCTTCATAATTAGATCTGGAATTTACCTTTGTTTTCTGGGACCACAAAAAGTTAATGAATGCTTGTAAAAACGCAACCAAGATACAGATGGTCTTACACCTGCCAAGGATGAGCTCATTTTGCTGTGACATGCATTTCCCACAGACACCTCTCCAAGAAATACTCAGGATGAGTTTTCAACAGGATGAGGACCATGCATTGGGGCAAAAGGTACAATGGCTGCTGGAAGGGTCTTGAGCTATTTTAAAGGACATCAAGATTCACAGTCTATGGCCTTATCCTCTCAGCTACATGTACTACGATACATAGTTATGTGTGAATGCATAGCTCACCTAACAATAAACAGACAAAAGTGAGTACAAAAGCAGACAAACACGCAAACAAACAACCATACAAATACTTTTTGGACCAACTCCATATCAGCACTGAAAAGTTGCCCAGTTGCCCTATTATAAACTTCAGATCCTCTTGGATACTTCCCGAAGACAACACATCCACACTCTGAAGGATTTTTGTCTTTTGCATGGTGATTGCCATTATTCACTTACAATAATAATAATAATAATAATAGCTGGTTTTTATATAGCGCATTTCACACTTAAGTGTCTCAATGCGCTTTACAGACTATCTTCCATTTACAACTGACAATAATGGCAATGGTTGAAGTACTTTGCAGGATTTTTAGATTGTGGATATTTCCAACTAAGCAAGAATCCGCAACTTTATGGAAAACTTCTAGACTCAAAGATGCTACCCTTGGCCCTACTTATGTATTGGTACTACTCTTATTTGAAAAATACCATGGTATTTCTGGTAAGCACTGAGTATGAGTACATCTCCTATGGGGAAAAGACATGAATACCCTTTTTAAGAACTCATGCATTTTGGGCCAGCTCCTGGCCTGAGCTAAATTGGCCAGCACCAAGCTTAAAGAAAGACATTTCTTTTCCCAAAAGAAAATCATGGTCTCCACACCTCAACAACTCTAGGAGGTAGAATCAGACCAACGTATCCCAGAACCATGACGACTTCACCTCTGTCCTCTTCTTCTCCTTTCGGTTGCAAAAATTCACCCTGTTAGTCTGAGAAATCATGTTTCCCTGTCTTGGTTGGCATTATTTTTTTTCCTCATCATGTTTTCATATTTTGTGAATTGTTTTAGAAGGCATTGCGAATTATTAAAGGGAAAATCCCTTTTGTTTGCATAAACATGATCATTTGTGACCCTGCACCTCAAAACAAACAAAAAGTCGCCAGACATGAATTTTTAGTTAAGACCATATTCTGAAAGAGCAGACTTTAAGCTTTAAAATGATGTATAACTCAAATCAAATGGACTCTCCTAACCTATCTAAATATTGGAAAGAAAGCACAAACTCAGGAAAAGTGTGAACTGAGAAAAGAGGCTCTGAAGTACAGTGTCTATTCAAGCGCTTAATCTTTACCAAACCGTGCTGGCTGTGCGATGAAACGATGGGACAAAAAACAGGAAGTAAACCACCAGAGTAACAACAATGAAAGTACAGTAAACCTCGGATAAGTCGACGTCGAGTGAGTCGAAAATCACTTAACTCGAAGCAAAATAAAAAGTCCCGATTTTTCCCTATGCATTTTCTCTAAGAAATATTTGGATAAGCCGAAGTACGAGAGTCGAATTTCGGCTGTGTCGAAGTAAAACATTCAGTCCCTTTTGTACAAAATACACGTAGTTTACATCACTTGAGCCGAAGAAGATTTGTCTGGCATTCTCATGACATTTAGAGGAGAACAAAAAAATCGGCATGTCGCAGAACCCCGTCCCTGGCCTGCATGCTGCAGGTAAGCATGCACACTCACCGTACCGGTATGCACGCATGTCGAATACGTATACATGTATACATGTAGGGTATACACACAGCACATCGATCCATATACTTTATCCATACACACAGCACATCCATACTTTATCCATGTCAAGCCAGAACTCCTTGGTCAACCAATCGCTGCTTTAATATTTTAGTGACAGGCCAAGTGGGCGGAGCTTGTTTGTGCGTGCCCGGCTGGCTGTATAGTTTTGTTCAGTGGAGGTGGGATGGGCCTGGGAGAGTGTTTGTCTCAGGGTAGGTTGACAGAGATGGCTACCTACATTGTATGTTGCACCATAGACATAGCATATGCACATTGCCACATTAGCGCAGACATTCTCAGAACTACGTTTAACTACTAGTATTGATACAAATTCCATGTTCAATTTAGAACAAAATAAGAACATTATCTTCAAGAACAGACAAATTTGAATGCAAACACACACACGCACGCACACACACACACACACACACACACACGTGCATGCAAATGTACTATAATACATGTACATAACTGTGAGTCGAACAAAAAATCGACTCTCGCGAGAGTCGAATTTCACTTAAGTCGACGCATTTTTGCCAGTCCCGAGAGCTTCGACTCATGCGAGGTTTACTGTATAGTCAGATTAAACTGAAATTAAGCATGCCTCATTAACACATTCTGACCATAATTGACGCCAACTTTCAAAGCAGTAGCACTATCCTTTCAAAAGTTGTTAGAGTTGAAAGTGAAGAATGTGGACAAGGTTTTTCAGAAATGAAAAAGGGATTCTAAAGACACACCTAATCACACTATTCTACCAAAAATGTTCGAGATAAACTGCAAAAAAAAAAAAAAAAACATACTTTCCTGCCCGTTTTATGATTCCAAATTTTAGCATAATGTAAAAGAAGACCCGCTCTTTCAGAAAATATGAAAAAGTCAAGTTCGGCTAGATTGACCCATTTCACTTATTTTCAGTCCTCACGTAAATTCAAAGTGTGCGACTTTATGTTCGTTTTGAGGTGCACGGTCACATTTGTTGTTGTTGTTTTTCCTTATACAAAAAAATACATATAGCCTCAAAGTTTCTCAATATAGAGAAATGCTCACACATGGGTCTACTTATGTAGACATATTTGAATAAACAAGCAAACAAACAAACAGACAGACACAGTACAGAAGTATGCAAAAATAGTGTCAATCTGTTTAATAATATCAAAAAGAATTTAACAAGTCTTTATTTCCAGCAAAGTGAAACATGACTTCAGATACCTCTTTCAGATACCTCTTTCAGAATGACCCAAGTCCTGGACTCGGGTCATTCTTACATTCATATAAATCTCATTCTTACATTTCAGCACTTCTGGAGGTAATAAGGATATACACCAGATTGGTCCATGCATAAGCTACTATTTGCCATGTCAAACTGAATTTGGTCGAAAATTGAACTTGGGTCGTTCTTATATTCACGTCTTCATATTTCAGAGCCAATTGTATTGGATGAAGTCTCCCGCGAAATAACAATGCTTTTGCTAAGATCTTAAACCACAGAACGCGCGACATATGTATAAATAGAGTTCGACAGATCAGCAAACAGCTGGTGCAGCCAGCCAATATAGTCGCAGAGTGGAGAAGCGCATTTACGAAATACGAACACTCTTTGTATACAGGAGAATCATGTTTGTTTAGTAATTCCAAAGGGTAGGTTACATGCATGTGCCAGTCTTTCGACCTATTTTGAGAACTGTGATATTTATGACCATTTGGCAGACTTACAATGTAGCAGACATTACAACTGTAAGCGTATATCAATTTTGTTCAATATGCACTCTTTCTGTCTTCGACTACTTATCATGGAAAGAAGTTACCATCTTGTCTTGATGCTAACATTGACCGTTGACGTCTTCTGTGGACCCTTTGCAGAAGGTAAGTTTAATACACGATTTCGAGTCCAGTCCTGTGACACTGAAAAGGATTGATTGAAGCGACAAATGCACACAGAATATCACTGAACTTTAAATGAGTATAACCATGACGAAGCAATTCATCTTGTTTTGCTTTCTTCTTTCTTTCTTTCTTTTTTTCCGAGGGGCAAGTGTTACGTTTCGGTACGGAAGCACCGAGGCAGTGGGCAATCTTTTCCATTAATGTGCATCAGATGAAAACATACTAGGGAAAACGGAACACCAATAATAGATTATACACTTATTCAGCTTCTTTTTCCATGTGTTTGTGTTATTCTGTTTTGCATATTGAATCTTTTGTCTTGTTCGTTGTTATCTTATCTAGTCATTTTTCTTTCTTTTTACTCGCTCAAAGCCGGAAATATCAAAGACATCAATGTTTGATGTGACAGAAAGCGAGAAACATTCAAATCAGGATTATGATTATGATAAAGATCGATTGCCTTTTTTAACTTTAATAAAGAAAATCATCATAATGTTGATACATTATGTACTATATATTTGATTAAAAACCCTAACATGGCATGTATTAAACGCTTCATTCTGGCGAGGAATGCGCAAGAATATATATACACTGTATATAATAACACACATAATTATATATATATATGGGTCAGAATTTTGAACGTGTACAATTGAGCCAAAACAACGCCAAATTTCAAAAGTTATAGGAATTTGTCCAAATCGTTCATCTTACCTGAATGAGTATAACTGACGCTTTAATATGAACCCAATTATACGAGGATTTTCCCACAGGAACAAGTTTTTATTCATCACGAAAATCAACCATGTCCAGACAAGCGAACGTCCGTGAGGAATAATACTGCACATGCATTTGAATATCATTTAACATAACTTGCAACAATCTGATTCAGTTCAAAATCATAACGAAGTAACTCAAGGGATATGTGTATGTGTTGGCAGAATAGTAAGCTTGTACTCCTAATCAGTTCGTAATGGTCGACAACCGATGATTTAATCAAATTCGTTAAATTCGCTAAACACTTTCTCCAGTTTACGCGCATTTTACAGAAACTCAATATTTCGACATGTTATGTCACTATCCCATACTTTACTCAAATAATAAGATACTTTTTTTTTAAAGATGTATCTGATCTAGGCAGTCCAACAAACATAGCTAAGTTTTCATCACGGAGGTTCGCATATCATTAGCTCACGGACGTTCGGAACAAACAAGATACTGAACAATGCAGATCTCTGGAGTTGGAAATGCATTTTATTCACACCAAACAGCGATTTCATGTCGAGAACAAACTCCTCTGCAAAATCCTTAATAATCACTACCAACTCTAAGTTATTAAAGCTTGTTTATCTGTTCATGTTGAGGATCAAAGAAAACACCCTTTTTTCATCCCTCGTAGATGAACGTACAAGCACACGTGTAATCTCAGTGACGTAGTCCAACTGATGAAACATTACGCCTTGTGGCTAATATGTTCCATCAAGCATAATATCAGTGAACTCAGTAATTATAACGACTACTATTTGTAAATTTATACAAGGTTAAATCAATCAAATGAAATGTTATGCTTTGTCAGTTGTAAGCAGGCCATCGGTTACTGAAAAAAAACCCAATGTTTTCCACACACATTGCTTTCATTACCATTACCCAAATCAATTAGATGATATTTTTAGCCACATGTTTTATTATAACTCTAGATGTCTTAACTGGAGATCGTTTATTAACCCACGTTCTTATGAAAACAAAATGCAAGAAGATTGATTTGAGAGTTGACTGATTTGAAAAAAAAAAAATGTAACGCTCCCATGCAATCGCGATAAAGTGCACGTCTTTTGAGAACGAATATATAAAATTTCGTAATCACGAAAGCAAAGATTCAGGTCCTAAATTTGATATATGAAAGTCTACAATGCAAACTTTACTCATAATGAACACGGTCACTGCTGATTATGACAAAGAATTGACAAAGAAAAACAAAATAAATGTGCTGAGTTATCGAAATGAGGAGAAGCAAATTAACAATCAAAGCCTCCAGATTTAACAAACCACATAATAATCGTTTTCACCTTAACGAATATCAGGCCCATTCCACTTTTAGAAGAAAACCTAAAGAAGAGTGAACCTTAATGTTCAATTTTCGGATTAACACATTTCGGAATAAGAATATTCTAAATAAGGATTCTCTTGAATTAATTACGAACTTTTTTTTCCATTTTCGGAATAACATACTTTTCTAATAATGAATCCCTGGAATTACGGACATTCGGAGTAACGAATCTTCGGAAGAGCGAATGTATCAAAGTGCGATCTTAAACTTGTTACTAAATCTTCACTTTCTTAACATGCGTTTTCAAAGTAAGTACAAAAGCACAGACAATCTGACGACTGAGCTCCCTGCCTCTTAAATGCAAAAAAAAAAAAAAAAAAAAAAAATGCAAAAAAAGAATATGGCGACCGATGCTTCCGCCATAATGCATGATTCTCCCAATAGGTGTATAGTACAATGCCTTCACAATGTGTGATGACAGTTTCACATAACTGGCAAAATATTGATATGACAGGTTTGTCAGAAATGTCTTGAATGTTCACTTTCCTCAATCTGGGTTTGCTATACTGCCCCCCCCCCCCCCCCCCCCAAGGAAAAACGCAGTATCTACATCCAGCTCTATTTCTAAACAACCGAGATATTCACCATTTTATATTTTGGCCAAACCCCCTGGAAAATATACTCTTTTGAAAAAATCCTTCATTGTGGAATTTTAGTCTATCTAGCTAGCAATTTTCCTGGAAAATATCATTTTGTGTTTTTCTTTTGTTTTTAAGTTATTAATGAAAATGTAGGTATTTTGGAGAAACCCCACGCAATTCTCGCTATAGCCAATGACATAAAAAGTACCCGGATGTGGCTTTTTCGTCAAGATTTAGTGCACTTGGTAGCAAGGGCACTTCCGGCGCGGGGCATAATTTGCACAACGCTAGCGTGCGCGTACGTGTACCTTACCTATAGCGCCGCGTCGACCACGGGTACAGTACTCTCCGCATAATCGGGTATCGCTTAAACGGGTACTCCGTTTATTTGGGTAGTAAATTCAAAATCAGTTCCAATGCACATTAAAACTACCTGATAATCGGGTTGCCTCTCCGCATAAACGGGTAAATAATTGTCTTCTAATCTAATTTCTACCCACATTTTATCTCAGAAATAACACTTTAGGAAATAAGGAATGTCAAATTTTCCGCGGCTAATCGCATTCTCTGCTCAATTTGCAGAGAAGACCGATCTATTTGGGAGTGATTAAACATGAAAACACATGTACCAGTATATACCGACTTGTCACACCTAAACGAACATTACACATGTAGCTGGCACTCACAACTGCATAGACAGACAGGAATTGAACACACTTGCGCTCATCCCTTGCTCCGCAGCAACATTCACAATACGAGAAGCTTGCAACAAAAATCAGGCCATGCACCAGCTCCATAATTTTGCTTTTCCCCGGTCACTTCTCGAAAAGTAAACCGACGTTCTACGTGACTAGTGTATACGCAAAGAGATGGGTTCATTTCGGAAAACGCGTGCATGTTAGCGAAGAGTCTATAGTCAAACGACAAAGTTTTCTGAAGATTTATCTGTCCATAAAAAGAGTGTAAATTATTGTTCGTGACTGAGAAAGTAACGTATGTATAATGTGCCGTGCAAGCACGCGTGTTAAGCATACAGTGTAGGTGTTTGGTGCACTGCAAAATGCATGTACTTAGGCCTACATACTAGTATTGTGTGTGTCAATATTGTGAGTGAGACGTGTTCTTCTGTTAATCGGGTACTCCGCTTAATCGGGTAAGAAACGCTCTGCTCGAGTCTACCCGATTATGCTGAGAGTACTGTACTAGTACAGTAGGCCGCTGTACCACCCGAGCCAGCGAGTGGCTAGGCCTGTCATACTTGTACACTACATAGTCCCCGCCGGCGGCCGGCCTTGCATTAGCATGCACCACACTGCACGCAGCGCATAAGCTAACACATACCGGTACAGCGTACTGCTTGATCATGCGATCGATGTGCACATCACAGACCAGTCATCTCTGCATACACTGAAAATATGCTGGAAAATATTCACCCACCTGGATATCGTCATGGAATACCCATCTTTTTTTTTTTTTATTTGTTCTCTGTCGAAATGTCGCGAACACAATCGGGAACGAACAGTGATCTCGAACTTATCCTATCTCCGAAGCAACTTCTTCCAAGTAAGTACGTACAATGTACGTAGGCACTAGGCCTAATACCTAGTGCTACTACCACTACTAGTAAGTCGCGCGTGCACGTACTGCGCTGTGGAGTCACCCGCAAACTTCACCCACGCGGCCACGTCACGTCTCGCATGCCAGTATAAGGGTCCTATTTCTGTATATTTTTTTTTTTCATTTATTGTCGTGCGAACAACACATGGCAGCTTCGCAGCAACAACCAATAGTCGTTTTAACATTGATGTTACTCAGATGGTGGTTTACGTCCTGTTTTTTGTCCCATTCATCGCACAGCCAGCACGGTTTGGTAAAGATTAAGCGCTTGAATAGACACTGTACTTCAGAGCCTCTTTTCTCAGTTCGCACTTTTCCTGAGTTTGGGCTTTCTTTCCAATATTTAGATGGGTTAGGAGAGTCCATTTGATTTGAGTTATACATCATTTTTAAGCTTAAAGTCTGCTCTTTCAGAATATGGTCTTAACTAAATATTCATGTCTGGCGAATTTTTGTTTGTTTTGAGGTGCAGGGTCACAATTACAGAGCAACCGGCAAAGTACTTACATATGAAACAAATAACAGTGTCTGGTAATTAAGACTAGCTTTGTAGATACTGCGTTTTCCCTTGGGGAAAGTGCAAGTTAAGTGTAGATACTGCGTTCGGCAGTTACGGAAAAGTAGCTTTCCAAACATTTTTTTTTTTTCATAAATCTGAATATGTCATATGAACAAGGATTGCCCACTGACTATATTTATGCAAAAAAAGTGAAAATGGACAAAAATGTCAGATACTGCGTTTTTCCTTAGGGGGCAGTATAATTGTCTAAGAGTGCAGGTACATATATTTGACGAATTGAGGATTTTTACTTGACGTCTGACCGACCCTGTTATAAGTTTATGCATTGAGTAATTTTCAAGGTATGAAGTAAGAGTGAAATTACAGTAATGAAAATATGTTTTTTTTTCTCATTTAAACCTGACCTTTGATCCTTAACCTTTGACCTTTGACCTTCTGGCTGGAAATTTCCCAGAGAATCTCCAAAGTTAGATAATCCATGTATATATCAAGTTTTAGAACTAATGATGCAAACATTGCATATACTTGTATATGAGGGAAACAGTAACATTTTGTGGAGTTGACCTTGACCTTTGCCCCCTGACTATTGACCCATGACCCCAAAATTCCCTAGATAGTCCCTGCCAGTCAGTACATGCATATGTACCAAGTTCCATGAAGATATATTGAACCATTTGCGAGAAAAGTGACATTGCAACATTTTCACATAACCTTTGACCTTTTGACCTTTTGACCTAATGACATGAAACTCTCTCTGGAGAATCTTAACACAGTAATACATGTCTACACTCAGTTTCAATAAAATACCTTTGGGCATTGCATAGATATTAGGGAAATAGCATTTGACCTTGACCTTTTGACATTTGACCTCTTGCCAATGTCACTAAAATTTCCTCAACTAATTGCCCCATCATACATCATCCTTGGACCAAATTTGGTGAAAGCTGCTTCATCCAGTTTTGAGTTATCACGTAAACATATACATTTTAGGATTTGACCTTGATCTTTAACCTTTGACCTCGGTCCGATTTCACTAAATAACTAATCATGTAATTGTCCCATCATGCATCATCTCGGACAAAGTTTGGTGAAATTTGCTCAATCCAGTCTTGAGTTATCGCGTAAATGGATACAATTTCATGATTTGACCTTGACCTTTGACCTTTGACCGATTTCACCAAAAATCTAATCGAGTAATTTCCTCATCCTATTTTATACTTGGACCAAGTTTGGTAAAATTCCAGTCAATATTTCTCAAGTTATCGCGTAAACGAATGCGGACGGACTTACGGACGTACGTACGGACGTACGGACGGACGGACAACCCGAAAACATAACGCCTCCGGTCCCACTTCGTGGCGGAGGCATAAAAACATGTGAGACAGAATTGCAAATTAACATTGCTTTTCATTGATGAATATAAAAAACACAATGTCATGATGAACGGATGATTAATTTTGCGTGTTTTCATCAGATAATTGTATACTCCATTGTTTTTGTTCCTTTATGATGAAATATCGATGAATAAAGAATAAACGAAAACAACTGCTAGAGAGGAATTCGGTAAACGGGAGTGCACTGGCAATTATTTTCTCTATGTGTTGGAGCTCAATCCCTTCTCCGTTTCTTTTCATTTTCATTCAACTGCTTCCACGTTGTTTTGAAAAGTTTAAGTTTCTCTTGACACATGCCCATTACAGACTTCTTCCGTCATTTCATCCTTTTCATTCCAATATGAAGAGTTTGTTCGCAAAAACCGACAAGTCCGTTTTTGAAGATTTTGAAGTACGGTCTCTGTCATAAAGTACAAGATAATACCGTTTAAATGATATATTGGCCACTACATATAAAGGTACATTTTGGAAGTTATGGTCAAAAGAGGAAAACGTTTTCTTATTATTCTCTTTATTTTTCTTGACCTTTCGTTGCATATATCTCCATTTGACAAATATGGACTTATTGGGGATTTTTTTCGAACACACTTTTCATATATTCTGAATGTGACTGTGTAGAACTTTTCGGATTTGGATTGGCGTTTTTGTTTTCTTCTTGGTAGCAGTATGTCCAGGCTAGTTAGGGAATGTGAGAAAAAAAATCCTTGTGATGAGAAAATAAGGATGTATAAAGGCATAGAATAGTTGAAAATTACAGCGAATATCCGTGATGGAGACCAAAACTGGATGTATTCTGTTTGAGATGGCAGGTACCTTACTCAAAAGATGTACAAGGGGAGCATCTGTCACTTAAACGTGACATTGTTCCTGTACATCCTACTATGTCATTCATGGACTTATTCTACCAACGAACATCCGTGAGCAAAACGTTTTCCTTTTGTTATTGCAGGTAAATTGAATGCTAAACTTTATTCACTTTGAGGTATGAAAGACTCAATGATTTAATAATATTTTCACATGACATTAGCTTATCGCACAATGATATAATTGTAATTATCAGAAATTTCCTTTCTCAGACCGAACGTCCGTGAGCGCAACTTTCAGAACCCATGACAGTGCGAAATGTCTCCAAGACATCATCAGAAAGAAATGTAAATGCACAAAAATTACAGATTACGTAAAATTCTAGTTTCCTATTACTTGGTGTTCAGTGTTTAGCTGTCTTTGTATAATTAGATGGAATACAAGTGTAATATTGCAAGTCAATTTTGAGCTGTTTGTTCATCATGATCACATACGGCCTTAAAAATTCTGAAACTACTGCTCTAAGCTCATTGTTTACCTAGTACAACAGTATAGTTCGTTATTTGAACTGAAAGTTTTATAGAATAAAGGACACTTTCGAGACAAGTTGTCCTTATTGGTAGGATTGTTTACGTCACGGACGTTCGTTCTGCCACTAGGGTCATATTCCAGGACGGATAGCTAATCGACAGAGCATACGTTGTCTTCCTTACTCTTCCAAAATTTCGAAAATGTATTTCCAATGCAAATTATTAGAATTTTGACAACCTTCCTACAAATATATTGCTCAGGGAGGAAGTAGAAGGTGGAGTTTCAGAGAAAATATACACTGTTTGCTTGGTTTTCGGTAAATTGTAGAGTCGAGAAAGTGCAGACGAGCACCAGTCCGCTCCAAACATGGCATGCAGCTCCTCTTCTAGAAAGCCAGGGGTAAAATGTACCTGCTCCATCAAAGCAAGATGGTGCCTCACTCGATAACGTTTTAATCATCATGGACGTTTTTTTTTGTGTGTGTGCTTGTTTGTTTGTTTGCTTTTTTTTTTTTTGCTTGTTTGTTTGGTTTTTTTTCACGGAGGTTCGTCTGAAAATGCAATTTCGGTTCGCATTTGACAAGGGATGAGCAGAAACTCAAAACATACATATTACCATGTGGCTAGATCTCAGTTGATTTCGACTCAGAACAATATCGTCAATAACTTTGGATGGGCTACTTTAACTTTATTAGTTAATAGCGGACGCATGTCCGTGACGAAAACTGACGAAAAATTTTTGCATAAAAGAATGTTACATCCCGTGTACAGCCAGCAGACGTACAATTTCTGCAGGATATGTACATTTAGGTGGAACAACAGATTGTTGTTTACATTGCAGTTGAGACAACAAAATAGAGTTTGCAGCAGCGAAAGAGATAGAAGCATCACGGACTTTCGTCTGTTAAGGAATTTGATATTTCAATTGTCCTCTATAATTGTATACGTGTTCACAGAGTTCTTATGATTTTGTAGTACATACCAGTAATATGTCAGATCCAGAACACGGTCAGATGATAGATGCCACGTACCTTAAGAAGTCATATCATTGGTTTGAAAAACAAACATTTATTTTGAAAATAGCATTTTTACCGTATTTTACGCTTTAAGTCCTTGTTAATTGCAAAATATCATTTAAAAGTAAACCAATCCATATATTTCCTGAAAGGAAATTTACCAGGCTTTGAGATGACATGAAAGAAACTGGTTTCTTAGATCATCCTGGTGTGTTCTAAGGGAAAGAGTGTCATAAGGTGCGAAAATTGGCAATTGTACATCGTTGAAAATTCTCACCCATATACATATATAATATGTGTGTGTGTGTGTGTGTGTGTGTGTGTGACCCTGCATGTGACCCTGCATCACACACCAACAAAAAATCACCAGACACAGATTTTTAGTTAAGGGCAGATATTGGAAGAGCAGAATATAAGCTGCATAATTCAATTCAAATGAACTCTCCTAACCTATCTAAATATTGGAAAGAAAGCAGACACTCTGGAAAGGTGTGAACTAAGAAAAAAAGCCCTAAAGTTAGTAAAGGGTCTATTCAAGCCCTAAATCTTTAGAAACCGTGCTGGCTGTGCGATCAATGGGGCAAAAACTATGGGGATGTAAACCACACTTTTCTATTGGTTTCATGACCCCAAACTTATGAACAATGTAGACGAAAAACAGTTCTTTAGGAAAGTATGAAAAACTCATGGTTGACTTGGTTGATTTGTTTCGACTTCTGAGGTCCTCACGCAAAATCAAGGGCTGCAATTTTGTGTTCGCTTTGTGAATCAGATGCACAGTCATTCGCACGCACATTCACCACCATCACACATCATAGTTTATTTTCCCCTGCTATCTTCTCAGCAGAATATGTATTGTTACCATCTAGTACGTCCCTATCTTTTCCTCGGGCCGGCCATCTTTTCAAGCATACTTATAATGGCGGCCTTCTGCATAATCGATTCTTAACTATAATATTGTTATTGTAATCACTGATGCATAGACATATATATTGTATATCATATCATTAATTTTCTTTCATTTCGTTGTTTATGCAAGTCAAACGACTCTCTGTTAAATTTACTTTGTATATTTCCTACATGTTCATGATTATGTAACTTATGTATATCGTTGTTTACGCAAGTCAAACGACTCTGTGTTGAATTTACTTGGTGTATTTCCTACATGTTAATCATTATGTAACTTATGTATGTTGATTTGCAGAAAATAAAGTATTTATCAAACAAACAATATATATATATATATATGTATATATATGAAGAGTTTGTTTGCAGAAACCGATAAGTCCATATTTGCCAAATGGAGATATTTGCGATTAAAGGTCAAGAAAAATAAAGAGAATAATAAGAAAAAATTTGTTTCTTTTGACCATAACTTCAAAAATATACCTTTATATGTAGTGACCAATATATCATTTAACCTGTTCCATACGGGAACCTGGTGGCCTGTGTATTAAGTCTATGGGGATTTCAGAATTTAGTACGGAACGGGTTAAAAGGTATTATTTTGTACCTTATGACAGAGATCTTACTTCAAAATCTTCAAAAATGGACTTATCGGTTTTCGCAAACAAACCCTTCATATATATATATATATATATATATATATATATATATATTTGTAGATATCACATACATTATATATATGTGTACATATAACTAAATAAACAATTACATATATATATATATGACCGTGCACAATAAAACAATCAAAAAGTCGCAAGACATGACATTTTAGTTAAGAGCGTATTCTGAAAGAGCCCGCTCTTAAAGTCAAATTTGTACATTGTCTATTCAAGCGCTTAATCTTTACCAAGCCGTGCTGGCTGTGCGATGAATGGGACAAAAAACAGGATGCAAACCACTAGATTAACAGCAATGAAGGGATTATCAGATTAAAAAGAAATTAAGCATGCCTCATTAACACATTCTGACCTTAATTAATGCCAACTTTCAAAGCAGTAGCATCATTCTTTCAAAAGTTATAGGACTTGAAAGTGAAGAGTGTGAAGAGAAAATGAAAAGGGGACTCTGAAGATACACTTCATTACACTATTCTGTCAAAAATGTTCGAGATAAACTGCTAAAAACACACTTTAATGCCCGTTTTATGATCTCAAATTTGAACATAATGTCGAAGAAGACTTGCTCTTTCAGAAAATATGAAAAAGTCAAGATCGGCATGGTTGACCCATTTCACCTATTTTCAGTCCTCACCTAAAGTCAGTGTGTGCGACTTTTTGTTCGTTTTGTGATGCACGGTCACATATATATATATTACATGTATACATATATATATATATATATATATATATATATATATATATATATGAAGAGTTTGTTCGCAAAAACCGATAAGTCCATTTTTGAAGATTTTGAAGTACGGTGTCTGTCATAAAGTAAAAAATAATACCTTTTAAATGATGTATTGGTCACTACATATAAAGGTACATTTTTAAAGTTATGGTCAAAAGAAGCAAAACAATTCTTATTATTTTCCTTATTTTTCTTGACCTTTAATCGCAAATATCTCCATTTGGCAAATATGGACAAACACTTCATATATATACATATATTATATATATATATATATATATATATATATATATATATGTATATACTAGGTGTTTCAAAAAACATTTCTCACTTTTGATTCTTAATAATTCAAAAACTATATATCAGATAACACTGTCATTGATATGAATGATAGCTGAATAGTGTACAATTTGGTTGAAGGTGGTTTAAATATGAAAGCATGAATAAGTTTCATGAAATCCATGATTAATTTCACAGTTAGGTTCCAGACTTTGCTCTATTTTCAACCCTCTGTACAAAATTTCACTTTGCACAGGGGTCAATGGGTGTGTATGGGAGTGTGTGGTTAACACCCTGACAATGCTCCTGAACAATGGCCAGGGTTTGAATGCTTCATTATTCATTCATGAGAAATTCCACTATCACAGCTAGTCTTTATTCAGCCTCTGGCAGTATCTGTGTAAAGTAAAACGCCTGTCGATACTGTCGTTGAGTCGCGTCAGTGCTCTCCCTACTTCTGAAAAACAAAATTACAATGAATACCTTCTGTTCTATTGTAAACGTGGTGACAGGAAGTAAAGAAAATCAATTAGAGTATACACTTGTGTATAATTATGGAGCCTTGAATAAATCTAATCTGAAACAAATCGCCCCAATGATAAATGCTGCTGAACTCTTTACCAAAAATGATCTCTTTTTATCGAAAAAGCGAAAAATTTGTCAGACTATTTAATTAGTAGACAGTTGTATTAAAATGAGGAACTTTAGATCATTTATGCTTATTAATATCCCAAATTTAGTAATATGTCAGAAGCAAAATTTGAAAATGATTGCCAGCTGGAATGAAATGTGGTGTTAGCAAGCTTTTTACCGTGCATGAATTCAGACTAGCAGTGCCCAGGGCAATCCACATGAATTATCGATTAAGCATTCATGTGCCAGGGAGTGCCAGACTGACGCCTAGTCAACAGGTGGTTCAGGCATGTCCATTGTTCAGGGCCATTGTCAGCACACACTCACATACACATCATTGGTTCCTGTGCGAAGTTCAATTTTTGTACAGAGGGTTAAAATTTGACCAAAATGTGAAACCTTGCTTCAAAATCAATCTTATATTTAATGAAACTGATCTATGCTTTCACTTGCAAATCACCTTCAACCAAATTGTACACTATCCAGCTATTACTCATATCAATGACAGTTTTATCGAATGAATAGTTTTTGAAATATTTATGATCAAAAGTGGAAAATGTTTTTTGAAACACCTAGTATATATATATATATATATATATATATATATATCATATATATGTTGTTACGACCAAAATAACTCTGAGAATGATCGCACAAAAGAAACAATCAACTAATGTTCAGGCGGTTTATTAACGGTGATATTTTGGGTACAGACACGTAATCGGTTTTCACATCAGTACAATAATGATCACTAGAAACAAATATAAGTCATTCATGGAATCACTTACATGTATTCCAGGCAAATCCTAAATCACAAAGTCCCTACAGTTCCCTGGCAGTGTCCAGATACGATGTTCGATGCACAGATGAATGATCCGCAATGCACCGATGAATGATACCTCCCACGTAAATCCAGGGGCGCAGGTTGCGATAATCCTCGGTATAAATCCGGGGTAAAGATCCAGGGTATATGTCCACAGTGAAATGTGCAGAATCCAACGTTGTGATGACCACGTCCAGTCGATGCGTTGAATGATGATTCACTTTATATTGTCCAGCTATAAGGAATCCAGCCCGTCACAGCTTTGCCGTAGCAATGTCCGTTGACATTAAAATATGGAGTCTATCTCCAATGAAGGCACATTAATTCTCTGCAGGCAAAATGTCTCCCAGGCCTTATCTCCACAAACGTAACAGGTCAGCAGGTAACACAGGACTGACTATAACAAGTCGCTTCAGAGCCAGAAGTGACGTAGCTCTCAGAGCAGTGGTGTTAGGTACTCTGCCTACTGCAGAATTTCTCTGGCTTATATACTATTCATTCACCCCCTTCTAGCACATTCTGTAACTCTCTCCAACCTGGGGCCACCCACCTGAACATTCTAGCAAGTCCTAGTTCCAGGAATCCTGGATGACTCACTGCATAACATCATTGCCAAAATTAACTACCAATCACATAGGGCTACAGGGACAGTGCCTCACTCAACCAAACATGTAAGCACTTCGTAGAACATTCTGGAATGGGTGAAATCATTCTAGATTGAGTGAGCTATAATGTATTTCCTGTTACATGCATGTACTGTGTAGCTACATTGTATATCACCTAGAAAATTCTCCACTGATCTGGTCAGCCTGTATGTACTATATGTGACCCTGCACCTCAAAACAAACAAAAAGTCGCCAGACATGAATTTTTTGTTCAGGCCATATTCTGAAAGAGCAGACCTTAAGCTTTAAAATGATGTATAACTCAAATTAAATGGACTCTCCTAACCTATGTAGATATTGGAAAGAAAGCACAAACTCAGGAAAAGTGTGAACTGAGAAAAGAGGCTCTGAAGTACAGTGTCTATTCAAGCGTTTTCTTTACCAAACCGTGCTGGCTGTGCGATGAATGGGACAAAAAACAGGAAGTAAACCACCAGATTAACAACAATGAAGAGATTATTATATTGAACTGAAATTAAACATGCCTCATTAACACATTCTGTGCATAATTAATGCCAACTTTAAAAGCAGCAGCACTATCCTTTCAAAAGTTATTAGAGTTGAAAGTGAAGAAGGTGGACAAGGTTTTTCAGAAATGAAAAAGGGATCCTACTAAAAGACACACCTAATCACACTATTCTACCAAAAAAAAAAAAAAAAAACACTTTCCTGCCCGTTTTATGATACCAAATTTTAGCATAATGTAAAAGAAGACCCGCTCTTTCAGAAAATATGAAAAAGTCAAGTTCGGCTAGGTTGATCCATTTCCCTTATTTTCAGTCCTTACGCTAAATCAGTGTGTGCGACTTTATGTTCGTTTTGAGGTGCACGGTCACATATGTATACCACATAGAATGTTGTCCATTAATCTAGTACACCTGTGTACATACACATTAAAACAACCATGCATGCACTACATCATACATGTACATAACTACTAGTGTGTACATTTGTGACACCATCCCCCATGGGAAAAAGAAAGCCTTGCTGTAGCAAGGGTTTCTTTTACCTTCACAATTTCTGATTGTTATTTACAACGAATGTGAGGTAAAGTCCAAGTCAAGCAACAATAATTACATACTATCACATGCCTTTTGAATAGCTGTATTAATTCCATGTTCTCTTTTCATGGATACCATTTACAATGATATTGCTTGGATTCTCGGAGCTTATACAATCATATCAAACTGTTTTGCACACATTATTTGAATATGCTAAACACATACAGTAGAAATGATATGCAGTGAAAACTTTTCACATTTGATACTCTCTTCATGATACACTCTTGACAGAGCATCGGCAATTACATTGTTTTTGCCTGCCACATGTTTGATTTTGAGTGAATATGGTTGCGTCATCATGCTCCATCAGAACAACCTGTTCTTCTTCATTTTGAACCGGTCTAAAAAGACCAAGGGGTTGTGGTCAGTATAGACCGTGATCTCCCCTTTGCTATTTGTCAAGTACACTTCGTATTGCTGGAGGGCAAGGATGAGACTGAGAGCCTCCTTCTCAATTGTAGAGTACTTCTTCTCGTATGCGTTCAATTTTTTGGAGAAGTAGCTAACTGGTCGTTCAATGGCTTCTTCATCTTCTTGGAGCAAAACTGCTCCCACTCCTACATCGCTAGCATCTATTGCTACCTTGAATGGCTTTAAGAAGTCAGGAGCTGCCAAAACAGGCTCATTAGCAAGGACTGCTTTTAGTTTCTCGAAGGCTCTTTGACACTCATCAGTCCAGGTGTACTTTGCCTTGCCCTTCAGCAGGTTTGTTAGGGGAGGGGTGACTACAGTGCTGACATTCGGTACAAATTTCCTGTAGAAACCAGCCATGCCCAGAAATCTGAGCAACTCCTTCTTGGATTGGAAGATGGGAAAGCCTAGTATAGCCTCTACCTTGGCTTCTCTTGGCAATACTTGTCCCTGACCGACTACATGCCCGAGATACACCACTTTGGCCTTTGCAAATTCACTCTTTGCCAGATTAATCACCAATCCGGCCTCCTTGAGTCGATCAAAAAGTTGCCGCAAGTGTGTAATGTGCTCCTCCCACGTGTCACTATACGCTAGGATGTCATCAATGTATACTACACAGTTGTCAAGTCCGGCAATGATTTGGTTTGTCAGCCGTTGGAAGGTGGCCGGAGCATTTTTCATGCCGAATGGCATTACTTTGCATTGGAACAAGCCATCTGGTGTAGCAAAGGCAGAAATCTCTCTGGCTTTATCGGTCAAGGGCACCGGCCAGTATCCCTTTAGAAGGTCTATTTTACTGACATACGCAGTATTTCCGACCCTGGCAATGCAGTCTTCTAGTCTGGGAAGGGGGAAAGAATCTGTTTTCGTCACGGCATTCACCTTTCGGTAATCTATACAGAATCTTTGAGACCCATCCGGTTTGGGCACCATGACGATTGGGGAGCTCCAACTGCTTTACTCGGTTCTATTATGTCTTTGTCTAGCATGTATTGAACCTCTTCCCTTACTTTTTGCAGTTTGCTCGGATTTAGTCAGTAAGGGTTTTGCTTGATAGGGTCAGCATCTCCTACATCAACATCATGTACAGCCAGAGGGGTGCAGCCTGGTTCGTCCTTACACAATCCTTCGTACTCATGTAACAGACTAGTCACATCTTTCCTCTGATTTTCAGGTAGGTAGTTCAGTGCCTCATCTACTTTCCCTAACATCTCTGAGTTAGACAACCTGGCACTAGAGGGCTCACTTCCATTCTCATATTGAGCTTCTCCCTCTTCATCTACTTCTTCTACTACCACCTGAGCTACGCCTACCGGCTGACTAGCCTTTCTTTCATAGTACTCTTTCAGCATGTTTATGTGACACACCCTCTGATCTTTGCGTCTGTCTGGAGTACTGATCACATAGTTCACATCATTGAGTTTCTTTTTGACACAGTATGGGCCGCTGAACTTGGCTTTCAGTGGTTCACCTTGTATGGGCAGCAGTACAAGAACTTTGTCACCTGGTTTGAAGGTTCGGGCTTTGGCATTTTTGTCTGCCTTTCTCTTCATAGAGTCTTGTGACACTTTCAAGTGTTCCCTAGCTACCTCACAAGCCTTTGAAAGCCTGTCACGAAACTTTGACACATTGTCAAGTAGGTGGACCGCATCATCCTCAGTCATGAATTTCTCTTTAATGAGCTTCAGTGGGCCCCTAACTTCATGACCGTACACCAACTCAAATGGGCTGAAACCCGTTTGGGGAGTCCCTCGTTGCAAACAGCAGGAAAAGGATGCCCTTATCCCAATCCTCGGGATACTCCTTACAGAAAGCCCTAATCATTGTCTTTAGGGTCTGGTGGTAGTGCTCCAACGCACCTTGGGATTGGGGATGATAAGCTGACGACTTCAGCTGCTTCACACCCAAACGATACATCACCTCTTGAAATATGCCTGACATGAAATTTGACCCTTGGTCAGACTGCACTTCCTTGGGCAACCCGTACCTAGTGAAAAACTGCACTAGAGCATCTACCACAGTCTTAGCAGTGATATTTCGCAATGGGATAGCCTCTGGAAACCGTGTAGACATATCCATGATTGTCAAGAGGTACTTATGACCCGACCTAGTCCTAGGCAAAGGTCCAACACAGTCAACTAGAACCCGACTGAATGGTTCTTCAAACGCAGGTATCGGAATCAATGGCGCCGGCTTCACTGAATGTTGTGGTTTACCAGCCACCTGACATGTGTGACAAGTCTTGCAAAACTCAGCCACATCCACATTCAACCCTGGCCAATAAAAATGCCTCATGATCCGATCCTTTGTCTTTCTGACGCCTAAATGGCCGCCAACAGGTAACTCGTGAGCAATCCTCAAGATCTCACCACGGTAACAGGGAGGGACAACAACTTGACGGACCACCGTCCAATCCTAATCAGCTGGCCTATGGGGAGGTCTCCACTTCCTCATCAAAATGCCATCTTTGACATAATAGCACTCAGGGACCTTTTCAGCCTCAGCCTCAGAACACGCCGTCTGAGACAAGCCTTTCAACTCAGAGTCTGCCTGCTGTGCTTCAACCAAGGAAGACTTGCTAAACAGCCCATCACTGTTAGCCTCGGAGCCTAATACAGCAACCCCATCATTCAAATCCTTGAAAAAGGTTTCTGCCAACCAAACACCGGAATTCTCCTCCCCTTCGACAGAATCCGCATGATCTTGAACAGCCCTACGAGCCTGAGACCTAGTCACAACACAATCTGGGAAAATCCCAGGAAACTCCTCCTGCAACTGCTCTGTTTCAGCAACCACCACTGGCTTATCCGAAACAACTGGAGACGCAACCACCTTGTCCCCAGCCAAGTCATTCCCCAACAGGAAGTCAATGCCTGCCATAGGCAACTCAGGAACAACTCCAACAGTAACAGGACCAGAAACTAGGTCACACTTCAAATCCACTCTATACAGTGGCACTGACATATAACTGCCATCAACAGTCTGAATCAAGACTTTTGCATTCACTGCATTATCTGGTGGAAAAGTCATACCACCATCCACCATCAACGACTGAGAGGCCCCCGTATCCCGCAGGATGACTACTGGCTAACCTGCCTCACCAGAAGTACATGGGGTCACCTCACCATCAAACAAAAAGCTACGATAGCTCTCATCCACCTGCTTCAGCCTATCTTTGAATTTGGGAGATTGACTTTCAATGGCCTGTGTTTCACCGGCCGGGACACTGTTTTCGGGTAGGACACTTTTTGACATGACAAATCCCATGTCCTTCTTTGTTTTGTTTTGCAACTTCCAACACTGTGACTTTACAATGTACATGCCCTGTCTTGTTACAGTAAAAACATGTGATGACATTTGCACTTGTACTGGATCCTTTGTCAGATTGAGGCTTTGGTGCCGATGAAGTTTCAGAACTCGTGCCTTTTTCAGAACCAGCATTCTTTGGACTGCTCGACTGAATTTTGTCTCTCTTATTTCCAGAGAAATTCCTGAAAGGTGGTCTGTTGTTATTTCTGTGGGTCAGCTCATACTCATCAGCCATCAAGGCTGCTTTATGCAAACTTTGTGATCATCCAAATGTGACCTCACACCGAAAGCAACACTCTTTTTGAATTCTTCCAAGAGAACAACCTCACGTAGGTTATCAAAGTCTTGATCCACTTTCATGGATCTGTACCACCTATCAAACATCATTTCTTTTTCACGAGCAAACTCAACATGAGTCTGGCCTGGTTTGCGGTACGAATTTCTGAACTTATATCTGTACGCCTCTGGCACCAACTCATAAGAATTCAACACTGCTTTCTTGACTGTAGCATAGTCACGTGATTGCTCTTTTGAGAGAGATGAGTACACATCGGCTGCTTTGCCGACAAACACACTTTGAAGAAGCATGGGCCAAAATTCCTGTGGCCAGTTCAAACTGTCAGCCACCTTCTCAAATGATACAAAATATGCATCAACTCTGTTTTCTTCAAACTTTGGCACGAATCGAATATTCTTGGCCAAATCAAATTCAGGGGGAGCCCTTTCACGATTTCCAACAGACTGTGCATGAGTCAATTCCATCTCACGCAATTTCAGTTGTTGCTCCACTTTAAGTTTCTTCATTTCCATTCTTTCCTTCATTTCCATTTCTCTAGGCCTTTGCTCTCTTTCTATTTCTAATCTCATCTTCTCTTTCTCCATTTCCATTTTAGCAAGCTCAAGCCGTGTTTGATCTGAAATTTGAGCTCGATCTAGGGTGTCAATTTCTTCTTTGAGCTCCGTGTGACCAGCTACTAAGTCAAGAATCTCTGCCTTTCTTGCACCTTGTAGAACGTCAACATTCAAATGCTGTGCAATAGCAATCAAATCACATTTGCGTAACCTTTGCAAATCTTTGAGTGACAAATTTGTCCTCTGAACAAATGCCTGAACATCCATTGTACTGATTGACATTGTCACACTGTAATACACACAATATACAATTGAACAATCAACTCAACTCATATTTTATATGTACCAATATTCTGGATTCCGGAACGTTCCAAATTCTAAGTTTTGGCTTTAAATTCACTTCCCGGACAAGCCCCCAATTTTGTTACGACCAAAATCACTCTGAGAATGATCGCACAAAAGAAACAATCAACTAATGTTCAGGCGGTTTATTAACGGTGATATTTTGGGTACAGACTCGTAATCGGTTTTCACATCAATACAATAATGATCACTAGAAACAAATATAAATCAGTAATGGAATCACTTACATGTATTCCAGGCAAATCCTAAATCACAAAGTCCCTACAGTTCCCTGGTAGTGTCCAGATACGATGTTCGATGCACAGATGAATGATCCGCGATGCACCGATGAATGATACCTCCCACGTAAATCCAGGGGCGCAGGTTGCGATAATCCTCGGTATAAATCCGGGGTAAAGATCCAGGGTATATGTCCACAGCGAAATGTGCAGAATCCAACGTTGTGATGACCACGTCCAGTCGATGCGTTGAATGATGATTCACTTTATATTGTCCAGCTATAAGGAATCCAGCCCGTCACAGCTTTGCCGTAGCAATGTCCGTTGACATTAAAATATGGAGTCTATCTCCAATGAAGGCACATTAATTCTCTGCAGGCAAAATGTCTCCCAGGCCTTATCTCCACAAACATAACAGGTCAGCAGGTAACACAGGACTGACTATAATAAGTCGCTTCAGAGCCAGAAGTGACGAAACACTCAGAGCAGTGGTGTTAGGTACTCTGCCTACTGCAGAATTTCTCTGGCTTATATACTATCCATTCACCCCCTTCTAGCACATTCTGTAACTCTCTCCAACATGAGGCCACACACCTGAACATACTAGCAAGTCCTAGTTCCAGGAATCCTGGATGACTCACTGCGTAACATCATTGCCAAAATTAACTACCAATCACATTGGGCTACAGGGACAGTGCCTCACTCAACCAAACATGTAAGCACTTCATAGAACATTCTGGAATGGGTGAAATCATTCTATATTGAGTGAGCTATAATGTATTTCCTGTTACATGCATGTACTGTATAGCTACATTGTATATCACCTAGAAAATTCTCCACTGATCTGGTCAGCCTGTATGTACTATATGTATACCACATAGAATGTTCTCCATTAATCTAGTCCACCTTTGTACATACACATTAAAACAACCATGCATGCACTACATCATACATGTACATAACTACTAGTGTGTACATGTGTGACAATGTATATGTTTCTATTTAGCTATTACATAATAAAATATATGTTTATATATGTGACAATGCACCTCAAAACAAACAAAAAGTCGCCAGACATGATTTTTTAGTTAGGACTATATTCTGAAAGAGCAGACTTTAAGCTTTAAAATGATGTATAACTCAAATCAAATGGACTCTCCTAACCTATCTTAATATTGGAAAGAAAGCACAAACTCAGGAAAAGCGTGAACTGAGAAAAGAGGCTCTGAAGTACCGTGTCTATTCAAGCGCTTAATCTTTACCAAACCGTGCTGACTGTGTGATGAATGGGACAAAAAACAGGAAGTAAACCACCAGAGTAACAACAATGAAGGGATTATCAAATTAAAGTGAAATTAAGCATGCATCATTAACTCATTCTGTCCATAATCAATGCCAACTTTCAAAGTAGTAGCACTATCCTTTCAAAAGTTATTAGAGTTGTAAGTGAAGAGTGTGGACAAGGTTTTTTTCAGAAATGAAAAAGGGATTCTAAAGACACACCTAATCACACTATTCTACCAAAAATGTTCGAGATAAAACTGCTAAAAAACACACTTTCCTGCCCGTTTTATGGTACCAAAATTTAGCATAATGTAAAAGAAGACCTGCTCTTTCAGAAAATATGAAAAAGTCAAGTTCAGCTAGGTTGACCCATTTCACTATATTTTCATTCCTCACGCAAAATCAGTGTGTGCAACTTTATGTTCGTTTTGAGGTGCACGGTCACATATATATATATATATATATGTATATATAAACGAGAGTAAGGAGGCGGTAGACGTCGCTTAATCCTCACAAGTGATTTTACTCAAGCTTTCGGGCTTCCTGCCCTTTGTCAAGATTGGGGACAAGATACAAAACATGGATATCATATACACAAATAGAAAATAATAATGATGATCAAAACAATAGCGGAACTGATAACTACAGTGAGAGAGGCAGAGACGGCAGGGAATAATTACACAGGTGGGAGTGTATATATGCATCAATCTTGCATATTAATTAACTTGCAGATATACAATCACAAACAAGCATACAAAATATAAGCATTTACAAATACAGTGTACGTATGACTAAACATCTGCACACACACAATGGATCCGGATGTGTGCGCACGATCACACATGTGAAACTCCTCGCGTATGTCAAAGGAGGCAACAATTGCTATGGTTACCGTCTATCACAAAACAAACAGAAAGTCTCTCGGCTGGTGAGGATATTAAATAATGTGAAATGACTCCGCCTAATCATTTAAGTTTTAAAGTTTCATTCCATTCAATTACATTCAAATCACTGTAATCGTCACATGAAACATTACAGGAAATTCAATGCGGGGTTTTTGCATGTGTAAAGACGAGAGTAAAAAAATAAAAAAAAAATATAATGAAACATTGATAATTGAACATGAAATCTCCCATGTTGCTACGTTTCCAGTCCCACCCCCCCCCCTTTCGCCAGTTATTAACTAATCAATTCAAACACAAGAAGTAAATTCAGCGCATGCGTAATTATTATCACGGATTCCATCATCGATATAAAGTTTTTGCTGAATTCCAGCAATACTGTCATAATCAATTTACAAATTATGTCAGACTTGAAATAACAATAAATATTCATTATAATTATATTTACCAGACTAAAAAAAAATAGAAAATCAGTTTTAATAAGGTTAATGCAGGAGAAAAAATAAAAAAGAAAAAACAGGAAAAGTAATAACAGCTCATTAAAAAAAAAAAAAAAAACATATCAAACGTCATCAGCTACTTTTATCTTAAATCAAAAAACTGCAAGGTCCCGAAATGAGGTGATGATGATGACCGTGATTCAAAGATTCAATATCATTTTCACTTCCATCAAAATAATAAACAAAGAAATTATATACATTGCATATGTACATGATATTTGTAATGATTGCAGAATGTAATTTGACAAAGTACATATGAAAATGAGAAGCAGATGAAAAAAAAAACCCGCAAATTATGTCTTTATTAATAATTATATACAAAAAGAGTGACGATGAATTCTAATATGTCAATAATTATGGTGGTGACGCTGATAATGAAGATGGCGATAACGTTGTGATGGAGGTGATGATAATGATAATGAAGGTGATAACCGTAACTGCAATGGTGACGATGGTGATTTAGGATGTGGGATCTTCAATGCAGTTTTACTCCGGTCATCGACAGTAATTCCACACAATGGTCCATGGCTTCCTGGAATTACAGTAATACCGTTCTCACCTCCAAAAAATTTCTAAGCCATGCTAATAAATCACTGCATCTTCACCCCTATCTATCACAAATCATGTCCATTATTTGAAGGGCTTTCTTTCATTCATTAGTAGGAGACTATCACCAGATGGGCTGTAGCCTATAGGTTTCAGTTGTTGGTAGTTCTTTCGTGTTCCTGACAGACCAGGTTTCTCGGTATCGGATAATGATGATAACATAATGATACTGAAGCAGTTGCAATAAGCTTTAGAAAGATACACCCCATTATGTCTCTGAATTGGTCGCACTTTTCGACCTAAAGAGACACGATTACTCAGTTTCCATTTGAGGGAAAGGGTGAGAGTGAGACGTTCATGTCCAGCTTAAAACCACCATATCCTATCGTGATAAACACAAAATGATGGGTATGTGATGTTATCCTATGGCCTCTACACCTTAAGATTTACACTAGGTTTTCCAGGCAAACACCCGTACTTTATTATCTAATTTCAAATTATTAGAAGCGTCATTTTCTTCAAATTTGTTCAGGCATTGAACTACTGTCATTCAAAATCATATTTTTTTTTCTTCTTCATTCAAGTTGAATAACTTGGTAAACGTCTTGGTATTTGCATTTTCAAGTTCATTGAATTTTTGATTGCTTTCGCTCTTACCACACCCAGCACTCTTGTCAATACATTTCAGGTTGGCCTTTGGCCACACAGAATGAATAATATTCAGCATTCTGTAGACAAACATTATCAAACACTAGTTATTTCAGCGTTTGTCCATGTCTCATTGAACTTTGAATCATGGCCCCGAAAAAGTTAGAAATGGAGAAGCAGTGTCAATAGTATAATGTACACGCTACACAAGGTAAGCAAACGTATTATGGCTCCTAGGCGGACAAAAAGCGGACAGGGCGGACATTTCCTTCTCTATATCATTTCAAAGAAAATAATCGCATTCATCTGAAGGTACAGTGCGTGGGATTTTGTAATGTATTGACTTCTGGAATGGTGTAAGACAGATTTAACGTATATTCTTTATGTCGCATAAACTGTCCCAGGTTATCTGCCTGCCAATGAGTAGAATATATGGCATCATTCTCATACTTAAGGGGGTATATCACCGGGCTTGTAACTGGTTCGCGACTAGTTCGCGACTCCAGATTTCGCAAGTATCAGAGACGTCTCCGCGACGTCTCCGAGACGTTTCCTGAAAATTACAGAGTCTCCGAGGAGTCGCAAGAAATTTAGACATGTTCGCTTTTTCGCGAAGTCTCCGCGACGCGTCGGAGACGTCTCCGAGACGTCTCCATCAGTTTCGGAGAAGTCGCGGAGACTATTTCCTAAGACGTCTCCGCGATTTTTCCGCGATGTCACCACTTTGTCTCCGCGATGTCTCAGAGACGTCTCAGAGACGTCGCCGAGACCCGATGGAGACCAACAATTAAACTGTTTTGACACCTGCCATAACTCGTCTCAGAGACGTCTCCTTTGTGAGATCACAAGCCATTTTTATGTTGGAGACGTCTCCGCGACTAAAGCTAAAGCTAGTATCTCACCAACGGAGACGTCTCTCCATGACGTCTCCAACTTATCATTCGCAGCAGTCGCTGAGACGTCTCCAACATAAAAATGGCTTGCGGTCTCACCAAGAAGACGTCTCTGAGACGAGTTGTGACAGAAGTGAAAAAAAAAATCCAATATGAGGGACCCGTTGCAGGATCACCTGACTTTACCTAGGCAGGATGTCAGCAAGCAGATGGGTCACGTGATAGCTAAAGTAGGTCAAACAGCGTCAAATGGAGTCGGGGAGACGTCTCCGCGACCTCTCATCAGTTTTTCTAGTCTACAGCAGGTTATAACATTATGAAAGAGCACTTGACTAGCCGCTTTTAGAGACCAGGGGGAATAATTGCTACCCATAGCATAATCATTGTGTCAGTATTAAGTTGATGAAATTTGTAATTTTCATAAAAAAATAGATTTTCGTGAAATTGTCCATATATCTTTCTTTTTTTTTTGGTAGTGTTGTGCGCTTATACGTCATAACTTCTTGTAGTCTCCTCATCCAGCGGTTGCAACAACAAAACTTTAAAAATTCATAACTTGTGCATTTATTGTCCGGTTTTCCCAAACTTTCACTGGTGTGTTTTACTAATGTTGCTACTTTGACTCAATCCACATTGCTCTTTGAGTTTGGGTTCCCTTTAAGGTTTTTGAGACGTTCACAATTTTTGATATTCTCTTGCCGTCATCAAGAATATTTCAAAAACTTTAACGATGCAAGACTTGCATTGACCGGATTCGGATTCATCACCATCAAAATAGAGCAAAACCATCAATTTATCTCCAATACAATCACATTTTAAAAGGAAATATCTATTTCAAAATGTGACCCGGCATCACAAAAGAAACAAAAACTCCCCAAATATGGATGATATATTGTAAAGGAACAGACTCTAAACTCTAAAATGATGTATTACTCAAGTCAAATGAACTCCCCTAACTAATCTTAGGTGAATCTGAATATCGGAAAGAAAGCACACACTCTAGAAAAGTGTAAACTGAGCAAAGAGGCTCTGAAGTACAGGGTTTATCTTAAGCCAAGCCATGCCAGCTGTGCGATGAATAGGACAAAACAAACAAACAAACAAAAACAGGATGTAAACCACCGGTGCAACAGCAATGAAAGGATTTTCAGATTAAGTTGAAATTGAAAATGATTTATTGACACATTCTTAAAATTATCAATGCCAACCCGCTTCAAACCAGCAGCATCATCCTTTCAAAAGTTACTATAGTTGAGAGTAAAGAGTGTGCAAAGGATTTTCAGGAAATGAAATGGAGTCTCTAAGACATACCTGATCGCACTATTTTACACAACAAAAGAGTTGTAGAAAAACTGCTGAAAACGCACATTTCTATTCATTGTGTATGACCTTAAACGTAGGGATAATATAGAAGAAGAACATCTCTTTCAGAAAATACAAAATAAAAATCAAAATTGACTCGCTTGACCCGTTTCACTTATTTTGAGTCCTCACGCAAAATAAAGGGGAACGACTTTTGTTGGTTTGTGATGAACAGGAAGAAATGTAATTTTTTGGCGACCATTTTGAATATTTCAAAAACGGAAGAGTTGCTTCCTCCAGATTTGGATTCAGCACTCCCAAAATAGATTAAGACCGTCAATTTGTTTTTCATATTTTAAATTGTTGCAAAGGAAATATATGGGAACTTATTATTTTTCGGTCAATTTGGATATTTCACAATCCTCAAGAATGCAAATATTTCATCATCCAGATTCAGATTTAGCACTCTCATTGTTTTCACCATTCATAAGGAAATAAATACGCATTTCAGACTTCGGCGTCCATTTTTGTAGCCATTTCAAATACTTCGAAACCCTTAAGGATGCACGACTAATGATATCCAGATTCTGATGCCGCACGCTTGATATTGGGTAAAACCATCCAAAATAAAGATACAAACTAACAAACAAACAAACATTTCGACGTTGATTTCATTTCAATTCATTTCAATTCATTTCATTTATTTCCATGCTTCTTTTTCCAACAAAACATAACACATAGTAAATCTGGAATTACATCATAAACATAAACATTCGACTTTACTAAAGATTGTTTTTGTGATTTCTGTTATAATAACCACGCAAATGTATACAATGACATGAAATTCTGACATCCCCACCAAGAGTGCTTTACCAATGGGTAGCTGTCTTATTCTATACATGCATAATGTAAAATATCAGGGCTGGAAAGTATATAGTGGCATAAAGCTTTGAACACTAGATTCATGTTCATTTTCGTAAATGACACTTTTACTGATACAATGTCACAGATGTAATACCAAATGTGTATTTAGTACAGGTGGCCATATTACTCACCGTCGGTCTTGATTTTATCAGCTTTTCGATTATCAGATTTATCCTACCTGATAAAGAACATACCAGAATGAAATACATGTAATTAATTTTATTACAGCTTGAGCACAGCACATTCAGATGCTACTTTTCCACCTTTTCCCTTCGAAGTTCCCTTGAAAAAAAATAAATGAAGAAAAAAAGATCATGAATATGGTATTCCTAAGACACGTGAAGGGAGAATTCACAGAGAGAAAAATAGCCAAAGAATTTAATACAAAGAAGAAAAAGAAAAGAAATCATGAGAATACAAAGCTCATGAGAGAAAAACAAAAGGTGAAAAGGGAACAGAGAAATCACCTGGTGAGATATTGTGACCCCTAACCATCTATAACCGATAATGTATCCCCGATGCTCGATGGATCCATAACATTAGAAGCATGTGGAAATTGATTGAATGCTTATGACCAATGATAACAATTAATTCAAAATAATGGTCAGCAAGGGAGAAGTAGGGCATTAGCTGTGCGCATTGGTTTGTTATTCTTGCTGCTAAATATGGCAGGGCATTGTCAATTGCCTATAGGCCCCCTTCACCTCGTATCCCATTCCTATCAACACCATAGCTGAAAACATTATATTAAAGAAATAATAAAACTTGTCATAACATCGAATTGAATATATCTGTGGTATGTGAAATTTCAGTTTCAAAAGGTACTACATCCAGTTTTGGTTTCAAAGGGTACAGCATCCACAAAAACATCCACTTTCGGTTTCAAAAGGTACTACATCCATAAAAATATGAAAATTATTAATTCATTAAAAATAAATGCATGGACCTTGATTTTTTAGAGAGTGGTGTTAGTGTTGTATCATTTAGTAGTATAATAGGGGAAAATATCATTCGAGTCTGAGCTTGCTAAATATGATAATTTAAAAAAGAAAAATCACGTTTTTTCTCAGAACTTGAAATTATCATATGATTATGTATTACTCTTCATTAACGTACGGTTGGAAAACGTTTTAAAAACTTCAATGGAGGTAACAAAACATGTTTATTGTGTCTGCTATTTCTTCATCCTTTATAAACGTCCACAAAACATTTTTGTTGGGTCTGCTACGTCGATTTCGTCTTTCAATAATGAACGTTTAAAAAAGTTTTTTTCTTATTTGGTCTGCTACTTGTTCATCATTGATTTCTTTATCATTAATACTCATGCCAATTTATGAATATTCCAATAAGAAAATATACGATTCGAAAACTTGTGGAAATAGATTAAAAAAGTGAAATCTAAAATTTCATGCTGGGTTCAAACTTTCTGTGTTAAAAATTGTACCTATTATTGTTCAGTTATTCACAATTTCAAATTGTGTTATTAAGAGGTATTTTCATATGTCAATATGCCTAAGCAAAGGTGTATTAATTCAATTTCAGTAACCATGTCTTCATGCATTACAACAATTTGCTGGGATATAAAAGAATGTGATACAGAATCATCGATTTGGAATAGGATGTAGTATAGCTATAGGTGGTAGGACATTAGGAACAGGTTAAGACAGAATTAGGGTAAGGGTACAATAATCCCTGATTTTCCTTGTATAATCTCATAACTATAATCCGTATTTTATTTACTTATTTTTAAATACCCAATAAAAATGAAGATTACGTTCTGGAACGGGTCAAAAGCCATTTGTAGACGTACCTAACACATTTTTTTAACGTTCTAGACGGTTTTTAAAGGTCTTCAGGACGTCCGCAGAATATTTTAGATATTCTGAACCCGTTCCGTGCTGAATTCTGAGATGCCCATAGACTTTAATAACACGCAAGTCACCAGGTTCCCATACGGACTGACGTCTATATCGTCCGAAAGGTTTTCTGCAGGTCCTTAAGGATTCCGAAAGGTTTATATTCGTTTGTTAAACGTTTAAAAAACGTTTTTTATAACGTCCATTTAAAACGTTTTAAATACGTCGAATACCTTCCACAAAAAAAAAATGAAAACGTTTAAACAAAACGTCCAAATAACGAGCTAGGAACGTTTCAATAACATCCATAAACCGTCAAAATGTTACCTGGTCATGGACTTAGTAACTCATATTGGATGTGGTTTCCAAATCCCTTTGAGGAAATTCCGTGAATGACTTTTCTTTTCTCTAAAAACGTCTCAATCTGCACTGAACAGAGTGCAATCTCCCGTGAGACAACAATGTCAGGTTATGTGATACGTCACAAAGTGTGTGACACAAAGGGACATATACACAGACAAGATAACGGGTGCGATCCGCCCATGCGTGCTCGTGGAATGAGGCAACGCACTTACTACCCTGTTTCTGCAAAAGAATTTTTTTTTTGAAAGGGTAGGTTATACCAGTTTATGGGGTGTGGGGTAGAAGACCTGCGGGTCATGGTAATTAAGTAAACGTTTTCCTGCCCCTGGCAGCCCTGTTTTCTACGTCACAATCACGTTTTCACGTTTTACACGTTTTTCATGTTCGTTTGTGCTTTAAATGCCTCTGTGTTATAATTTGTCTTTTTTTTTAAATGCTAAATCAAACGTGTTTTGTGTTTACCGTTAACATGTGCATTGTCAGAAATGCCGAATAAATTGATGATGATAATGATAATAATACGCTGGTTGTGCGCGCCTTTCGCCACTTCGTGGAAACTATGATTACTGCAATCATTTAACAGGCTTATCTGACCTTACGATCAACAAATTATAGGCCCTATTAGGTCTATTGCACATAAACTGTCTCACCCCTATTCTCAGTGGCATCAACTTTTCAGGCAGTTTGAAAAGTTTGGAGGCCGATCTAATGTGGAAATTTGTGAGCAATTTCGAGATCTTTAGGAAAGTGGACACTTAGATATGTGACCGTGCACCTCAAAACGAACATAAAGTCGCACACACTGATTTTGCGTGAGGACTGAAAATAAATGAAATGGGTCAACCTAGCCGAACTTGACTTTTTCATATCTTCTGAAAGAGCGGGTCTTTTTTTTTACATTATGATAAAATTTGGTATCATAAAACGGGCAGGAAAGTGTGTTTTTATAGCAGTTTATCTCGAACATTTTTGGTAGAATAGTGTGATTAGGTGTGTCTTTAGAATCCCTTTTTCATTTCTGAAAAACCTTGTCCACACTCTTCACTTTCAACTCTAATAACTTTTGAAAGGATAGTGCTACTGCTTTGAAAGTTGGCATTGATTATGGACAGAATGTGTTAATGAGGCATGCTTAATTTCAGTTTAATCTAATAATCCCTTCTTTGTTGTTACTCTGGTGGTTTACTTCCTGTTTTTTGTCCCATTCATCGCACAGCCAGCACGGTTTGGTAAAGATTAAGCGCCTGAATAGACACTGTACTTCAGAGCCTCTTTTCTCAGTTCACACTTTTCCTGAGTTTGTGCTTTCTTTCCAATATTTCGATAGGTTAGGAGAGTCCATTTGATGTTAGTAATACATCATTTTAAAGCTTAAAGTCTGTTCGTTCAGAATATGGTCTTAACTAAAAATTCATGTCTGGCGACTTTTTGTTTGTTTTGAGGTGTAGAGTCACATATTATCCATGAAATCTCTCCTTCAAAATAATATGCATGGCCTATAGGGCATTTGTGTTTCTATCACAAAGCTTGTTGTTCGCATTGCCAAAGCAACAACAAACGGATAAACAAACAGACAAAACATAGAATTTCACTTCCGGATGGGTTCGATGCTATTATTGCACTGTCGTACCGATGTCTACACAGAGTGTCCAGAAAAGAATACGGATGCTTGTTATGGCACATTTTGGTATAGTTACCAAAATGTGGTACCTGTACATTTTGGTAAATATACCAAAATGTGAAATGTGCAGAACATTAACGGCACATTTGGGTAAATTTACCAAAATGTGCAGGACATTAACGGCACATTTTGGTAACTTTCTACTTCTCCACAAGCATTACAAAAGCAAATTTTAAGTGCAGTTCCCCCCCCCCCCGAATGAGTTCGGTAGCCTAAGAGGTTTATGAAACTGCGTGATTGTTTGTGTGCATGTGTGTATGTTTACATGTGCTTGAGATAATAAGATTTGCTCTCTGTCATTTCTGGGCCGATTCTTCTTCTGATTGCTCTGACTTATGGAGATGGGTAACGGTTCTGAAACCTCAACACAGTATTCTGACATTTATTAATTATGCTAATTTTTGCGATTTTTTCAAGAACTTAAATTAACGAGAATGTTACTTTTACATTTAATAGTGGGGTTTGATTATGCTTGTTATATCTGATAGGGCTTGTTTGGGACTACCAAAATTCAATAAAGCATTAAAAAAAGACATAAATAATGCAATTTTGTGCAAATGTATGCAAATTTATGCGATGTAAAAAAATAAGCGAAAAATGCTACTTCTACAATGTACAGTTGATTTTAGTTATGCTTGTTTTATCTGATAGGGCTTGAGTGAGACTAAGAAGCCTCAAAACAGAATTCAGAAAATCATTTATTATGCAAATGTATGCAAATGTATGCATTTTTGTTTTTAGTCTTAAAACAAAACTGCAACTTTACCTATATTCAACAGTGCATTTTCATTCTGGTTGTTTAATCTGATAGAGCTTGATTGTGGCAACCAGAGTTCAACACAGAATTCTAAAATTCCTTAATTATGCAAATTTATGTATTTCATTAGAAATTTAGAAAAATGCTTCTTCGTCTTTTTACAATTAATTTTGATTTTGCATTGTTCTCCCTGATAGTCTGGGTGCCAAAGGCTGAACCTTGTTTTACCGTCCACCCAATGTTTTTTGATGGTTTTACCCTATTTCGGGGGTGCTGAGTCCGAATCTGCATGATGCAACTCTTGCATCCTTGAGGGTTTTGAGATATTCAAGATGGCCGCCAAAATGGCCGCCCAAACCGGAAATTCCCATGTATTTCCTTCTAAATGGTGAGAAATTGAAAACAATTGATGGTTTCACCCTATTTCGAGGGTGCTGAATCCAAATCTGGATGATGCAACTCTTGCACCCCTGAGGATTTTGAGATATTCAAGATGGCCGCCAAAATGGCCGCCCAAACCGGAAATTCCTATGTATTTCCTTCTAAATGGTGAGAAATTGAAAACAATTGATGGTTTTACCCTATTTCGAAGGTGCTGGATCCGAATCTGGCTGATGCGACTCTTGCATCCTTGATGATATTGAGATATTCAAGATGGCCGCCAAAATGGCAGCCAAATCACCCGTAAATTCCTATGTATTTCCTTCTAAATGGTGAGAAGTTCAAAACAATTGATGGTTCTAAGCTATTTCGAGGATGTTGAATCCGAATCTGGCTGATGCGACTCTTGCATCATTGAGGATTTTGAAAATTCAAGATGGTCACCAAATTGGCCGCCAAAATGGCCGCCCAAACCGGAAATTGTTATGTATTTCCTTCTTAGTGGTGAGTAATTGAAAACAATTGATAGTTCGAAGCTATTTCTACGGTGCTGAATCCGAATCAGGATAATGCAACTCTTGCATCGTTAAGGGTTCTGAGATATTCAAGATGGCCGCCAAAATGGCCGCCAAAACCGGAAGTTTCCCTGTATTTCCTTCTAAATGGTGGGAAATTGAAAAACTATTAATGATTTTACCCTAGTTCGAGGGTGCTGAGTCAGAATCTTGATAAAACTCTTGTATCCTTAAGGGTTTTGAGATGATAAAGATGGCGACCAAAATGACCGCCAAAAATGGAAACTCACATATAGACCCCCTTTTTCCTTCTAAATGGTGTAAAACTGAAAACAAATTGATGGTTTTACCCTATTTTGAGTTTGCTGAATTTAAAGCTGCAGGATACAGCTCTTGCAGCCTTAATGGTTTTGAGACGATAAAGATGGCCGCCAAAATGGCCCCCAAATGGCCGTCAAAAACGGAAATTCCCATGTAGGCCCCCTAATTCGTTCTAAATGGTGTAAAATTGAAAACAATTGATAGTTTCACCCCATTTTGAGGGTGGTGAATCCGAACCTGGTTGATGCAACTTTTGTGTGTGGTTTTTTTTGTTTGTTGTTGTTGTTGTTGGTTTTTTTTTTTTTTGGGGGGGGGGGGCTGAGAATTCCAAGATGACCGCCAAAATAACTGTCAATATTGAAATTTTTGAGACCCCATTCAGCACCCTCGACATTTTGTTGTTGCCATTTTTGCGTTCCTTAGGGTTTTGAGATGTCCAAGATGGCCCCCAAAATAATTGGCAGAAATTGAAATTCCAACGTTAATATTTTTTTCTAAATGGTGAAAATTTGAAAATGAATTGGTCTCACCCCATTTCGAGGGTGCTGAAGGTTTTCAGATATTTACAAATGTCCTGTATAAACGGAAATTCCTTGATATCATCTTATAAATTGTGAAATATTGTGCTATAACGTGAAGCGAGTGATAAAATGCAATAATCCGTATTCTTGAATTCAACTCGGGTGAGCAAATTTGTCATATCAGCCAACAATTAATGGCATCCAAAATGACTGTCACAATGGTATTGTCATATACTGAGATATTCCGATATGTCTCAAACGGAACTTTAACACGTAATGGAAATAAAAATGATATTGACATCATACTGAAACGTATAAACACAAGGATAAGACTGAAAATTTCTTTATGCACAATTGTTATAAAGTAATGCCTGTGGTAGCCAATAAGGGCTCCGCAGACTGATGTGAAGTTAATCCTCTTTGGCTACAAGAGTAATATTAAATTATGACCTGCTGGTATTTGGTGTTGAAATTTGTCTTGTATTCTTATGAGTCTCGCCGCGTGCTCTTATGAAACTTGTGGCATATACTGATTACGTCACTAGAAATGGTTGCATCCATGACCACTGTAGTAGATAATTATCAATATAAGGGTAATTTCAAAAGCACTTTGCGTGCTTATGATATTCGTAAGTAAGGGACTATCAACTATTACCTTAGATGTTGTTGTTTGTTTGTTTGTTTGGTTTTTTTTTACTGCGCGTTACCTGTGATTTTTCCATCCCCTCGTGTGTATATATGATATCGTCGCTTGGGCGACAAGACCCTGTATCTGAAATTTTAGGGAAAATGACATTTTTTGAATAAACAGATAATCAGTTAATTGTAGCGCCGAAACTTTTCGGGTGGGGGAGGACCTTTCATAAAACACAGATATTAATACGCAGCGGAAGAATTTTTGTTGGGCTTATTGTTATGTGTATGTACTATTATGTTAACATACACTAACACTCAAAATATATCCCCACCTTTCGGTCTACGGGAAGGTTTCAAACATATGTACAGTGTGCAACAAGTCACATCAACATCACTCAGTCACAACTATACACACATTCACACCAATTCATTCACACATACAGCATGGTGAAACACTTTCATCTCCACTCACCATCATGCATACTATGCTCACCAGTAAGGAGTGGATAAATAAATTCACTGCCATGACTGCTAATCAATAACTACTAAGACAACTGTCTTTAAAGGAAATATATAGCTTCCTTTAATGTTTATATAAAGAAACGTATATACATTATTTACAATGTTTACAAAAACTTCATGCCAGTGGCATTTCCAAACTCTTGATCACATTATCTTATACGTGTGCATCTACACATGGCAAATTTAATCTTCATTCATTCCTTATTCTATTTGACACTGTTCGAGGGTTTTGTAATTATTTGCGTTTCAGCCAATTAGGTCTGTTGTAAGAGTAAGAGGGCCATCCTCCTCATAGCTGGATTAGCTGAAAGGAGATCAAAGTTGAGAATCTTTACTAAAAGGGTTGAATCGCATCCTCTTCCTCCAAGAGGCAAGTTCAGAAAGAGCTTATTAGTATTACCAATTATGGTAAATCAATCATAACTCATTATATTTCTTAAATATAGTTATCAATTATCACATCATCAATTCTTATCAATTAATCCAGTTAGTATAATTTTGTAACATGAAACGCATGCAGAAATAAGTATGGCAGATGCACAATCTGTTCAGCAAAGCTTTCGAAAAGATACATTCCGAGCTTGATGTAGTATTGCTGCCACAGGTAGATAGCTCCACTCTAACTGATCGTCCTGACAATACCACTTGATTTGGTTTATCCAAAAAGTTATGTGACTTTCATTTAAAGTCATGCAATTCCAGCATAAAATTTGTTGCATCACGCGCAGCATTAAACCAAGCTGAACAAATGTACAAATGACCATGTACATGTCTTGAGGTATTAGTATAATGTACTAGTGATAGTATATTCCAAATAATCTACTAAAATTATTGTTCACTCAATTTATCCATATGCAAAGACACGTGGTAACTAAGTTGTGGTGGCTTACATCACCAAAATTCATCTAAAATCTTTTATATCCCTATGCAGAATAATCTAAAACGGCATACGAATAATAATTCTTCAATTCGAATATCATAAAAAGCTGATTCAATATGATTTGCTTACCTGAAAGGAGATCAAAGTTGAGAATCTTTATTAAAAGGGTTGAATCGCATCCTCTTCCTCCAAGAGGCAAGTTCAGAAAGAGGAAGAGGGATGGCTTGGCTGATGCAAGATGGGGATGGCTGTACCATCTTGCTAGATGAATAGGGGTAATACTGTACTTGAGGGGTTATTGGTTGTTCAGGTAACGCAAACCAAGAACTCAATCGATCTCATATCGACATACATTATTCTTTATACATTATCAATCATAACAAAATGTATTTCCTGATTTCTTCATCAGCAAAAATACTCGAATGAATTGTTCTTCCGAACTTTTAACAAAAATGGAATATTCCAACTTCAGAGCTTTGTTCTCTCCCCTTTGTTTCTAGGAAACAGACAAAAAAGTTACTTGAGATGGAGAGAGAAAAGGGAAAGGGACAGATAAAGAGAGAGAGAAGGGGAGTGGTGCAGTGACTCACCATCCCATGGTCCAGTCTGGCATATATCATGTGTGCGTTGCCATGGGAACCGCACTGAGCACTAGAGTGTGCATGGTCCACTGTAGACTGACCATGGCATGAGTGGCCAAAATGGAATGTCCATTCACTGCACAGTATCTGACTTTCACTTTGGAGTTGGCACACTCATACACATAGATTTTATATATGCTTAAAGGTACAAATCATATCTTTAATGTTGCACCTAACAGGGGCTACATACTCTTCCCCCCTTAAAAGAACACTAACTCAAAATATACTGTGCCCACATCTTGCACAGACATAATTATAACAACTTTAACGTTTTGGAGCTGTCTTTTACCAACTCTTCTAGCTGGTCTATTGTAAGGCCACTTTCCTTCAGAAATTTATCTAGCTTGTCTTCAGGAGGTGCAAATTTGTCTTCAGGGGGTGCAAAGGTTGCACCTAGAGCTTCTTCACCAGTTTCAGACATTTTGATTATATCAATACACCAGAGAAGATAGCTCAAAACAAAAGAATTAACAACAAAACTAGCCTACAACACTAGCAACCCCTACACAATCAGTTCAATTCAATCTCAAAAAATATAAACAAACTGTGTAATCAATAGGGACACAAATCAAAACTCAGTGTATTAATTCCACACAAAAAAAAAATATCTGAGCATAAACAAAGCAAGAGAGTAAACAAAATGCCTTATCAAAATCACTCTCTCATTCAAAAAAGAGGGGACTCTTTGCAGAAAGAGGGAAAAAGAAAGTGAGAGTGAGTCCAAAGGTCACTCAGGGCAATGCCAGCTACCAGCAGCCAAGGCCGACAAGTGTTATGACGTCAACACAAGCGGTCGTAAAACTAGGGGAACTGTGGCAAGTAGCCCTCATTCATAACCAGTAAAACTATAGCACTCTCTGTCCGAAACAAGTAGCACTCATGGAAAAAGTGAACAAAATTGCAAGAAGTTGACTCATAACAATGAATCAACAACACTTAATAAACAGTTCATTCAAACAATTAAACAACCTCGCTCTGCTACCAATTGTAGCGCCGAAACTTTTCGGGTGGGGGAGGACCTTTCATAAAACACAGATATTAATACGCAGCGGAAAAATTTTTGTTGGGCTTATTGTTATGTGTATGTACTATTATGTTAACATACACTAACACTCAAAATATATCCCCACCTTTCGGTCTACGGGAAGGTTTCAAACATATGTACAGTGTGCAACAAGTCACATCAACATCACTCAGTCACAACTATACACATTCACACCAATTCATTCACACATACAGCATGGTGAAACACTTTCATCTCCACTCACCATCATGCATACTATGCTCACCAGTAAGGAGTGGATAAATAAATTCACTGCCATGACTGCTAATCAATAACTACTAAGACAACTGTCTTTAAAGGAAATATATAGCTTCCTTTAATGTTTATATAAAGAAACGTATATACATTATTTACAATGTTTACAAAAACTTCATGCCAGTGGCATTTCCAAACTCTTGATCACATTATCTTATACGTGTGTATCTACACAAGGCAAATTTAATCTTCATTCATTCCTTATTCTATTTGACACTGTTCGAGGGTTTTGTAATTATTTGCGTTTCAGCCAATTAGGTCTGTTGTAAGAGTAAGAGGGCCATCCTCCTCATTGCTGGATTAGCTGAAAGGAGATCAAAGTTGAGAATCTTTACTAAAAGGGTTGAATCGCATCCTCTTCCTCCAAGAGGCAAGTTCAGAAAGAGCTTATTAGTATTACCAATTATGGTAAATCAATCATAACTCATTATATTTCTTAAATATAGTTATCAATTATCACATCATCAATTCTTATCAATTAATCCAGTTAGTATAATTTTGTAACATGAAACGCATGCAGAAATAAGTATGGCAGATGCACAATCTGTTCAGCAAAGCTTTCGAAAAGATACATTCCGAGCTTGATGTAGTATTGCTGCCACAGGTAGATAGCTCCACTCTAACTGATCGTCCTGACAATACCACTTGATTTGGTTTATCCAAAAAGTTATGTGACTTTCATTTAAAGTCATGCAATTCCAGCATAAAATTTGTTGCATCACGCGCAGCATTAAACCAAGCTGAACAAATGTACAAATGACCATGTACATGTCTTGAGGTATTAGTATTATGTACTAGTGATAGTATATTCCAAATAATCTACTAAAATTATTGTTCACTCAATTTATCCATATGCATAGACACGTGGTAACTAAGTTGTGGTGGCTTACATCACCAAAATTCATCTAAAATCTTTTATATCCCTATGCAGAATAATCTAAAACGGCATACGAATAATAATTCTTCAATTCGAATATCATAAAAAGCTGATTCAATATGATTTGCTTACCTGAAAGGAGATCAAAGTTGAGAATCTTTACTAAAAGGGTTGAATCGCATCCTCTTCCTCCAAGAGGCAAGTTCAGAAAGAGGAATTAAGAGGGATGGCTTGGCTGATGCAAGATGGGGATGGCTGTACCATCTTGCTAGATGAATAGGGGTAATACTGTACTTGAGGGGTTATTGGTTGTTCAGGTAACGCAAACCAAGAACTCAATCGATCTCATATCGACATACATTATTCTTTATACATTATCAATCATAACAAAATGTATTTCCTGATTTCTTCATCAGCAAAAATACTCGAATGAATTGTTCTTCCGAACTTTTAACAAAAATGGAATATTCCAACTTCAGAGCTTTGTTCTCTCCCCTTTGTTTCTAGGAAACAGACAAAAAAGTTACTTGAGATGGAGAGAGAAAAGGGAAAGGGACAGAGAAAGAGAGAGAGAAGGGGAGTGGTGCAGTGACTCACCATCCCATGGTCCAGTCTGGCATGTATCATGTGTGCGTTGCCATGGGAACCGCACTGAGCACTAGAGTGTGCATGGTCCACTGTAGACTGACCATGGCATGAGTGGCCAAAATGGAATGTCCATTCACTGCACAGTATCTGACTTTCACTTTGGAGTTGGCACATTCATACACATAGATTTTATATATGCTTAAAGGTACAAACCATATCTTTAATGTTGCACCTAACAGGGGCTACATAATGATGTCCTGTCCAAAGCTTAGCTCTCTTACCCCAAAAATGAAGCTACCATGGCATGTCAAAGGAAAGATTCTCTCATTTGTAAAAGTGCTTTGGCTGCCATGTTTGTTTGCTTCTGTTTTTGTTTTTGTTTTTCTCTCCTGAACATGTGACATTTTGTAGATACGAGGTTTGTCGCCCCATATGTATATGTGTGTGTGTATATATATATATATATATATATATATATATATATATATATACATATATGTATATAATATTACCTCATATTGAAGAAAAATTTGAAGCAGAACTATAAAAATGTCCAACTCTTGTCTTCAACAATGTCATCAAGACCACCAATATAAACCAATTAACCAATGTGAGTGTTCATGGATGAAACGATTAAAACTGCTCATGGATTAAAACTGGTAGTATTGGGAATCTCAGTAAACTTCTCTACATCACTATCACAATATGATCGAGATGGGTATGTCTTGTCCACTGATTGTTAGTGTTCAAAACATATCAATGATATGTAGATGAAACAGTGTAATCTTTCAAATATTCAACCGCATCTGTAGTCTTGCAGGATTCATTCCTGGCACAGCTGTATCTTACAAACTCCAAGATATCCGGTAAAACTGGTTTCCCTGTACAGCAAGCTCAGTCTGAGATGGACAATATGCGTTCGTTTATCAGCAAAGTATGGGTGGGCTTAGATTCTGCCATTGACGAAAATATAAAATAGGGTAAAACCATTTATTGTTATCAATTTCTCACCATCCTGGCGAGCAAATTGTTCTCAATTGCGAAACATTAAAATTGAAATACGTAGAAATTTCCGGTTTTGGCGGCCATTTTGAAATCGGAATAGGACAGAACCATCAATTGTTCTCAATTTTGAACCATTGAGAATGAAATACGTGAGAATTTCCGGTTTTGGCGGCCATTTTGGCGGCCATCTTGAATATCTCAAAATAATCAAGGATGCAGAAGTTGCATCATCCAGATTCGGACTCAACACCCTCCAAACAGGGTAAAGCCATCAATTGTTTTCAATTTCTTACCATTTGGAAGGAAATACATCGGAATTTCTGGTTTTAATTGACGGTTATTTCGGCGGCCACTTTGGCGGCCATCTCGAATATCTCAAAACCCTCAAGGATGCAAGAGTTGCATCATCCAGATTGGGATTCAGCACCATGGAAATAGGGTAAAACCATCAATTGTTTTCAATTTATCACCATTTAAAAGGAAATTCATGGGAATTTCCGGTTTTGGCGGCCATTTTGGTGGCCATCTTGAATATCTCAAAATCCTCCAGGATGCAAGAGTTGCATCATCCAGATTTGGATTCAGCACCCTCGAAATAGGGTAAAACCATGAAGTGTTTTCAATTTCTCACCATTGAGAATGAAATACGTGAGAATTTCTTGTTTTGGTGGCCATTTTGGTGGCCATCTTGAATATCTCAAAATTCTCAAGGATGAAGGAGTTGCATCATCAAGATTTGGATTCAGCACCCTCCAAACAGGGTAAAACCATCAATTGTTTTCAATTTCTCACCATTTAAAAGGAAATACATGGGAATTTCCGGTTTGGGCGGCCATTTTGGCGGCCATCTTGAATATCTCAAAATCCTCAAGGATGCAAGAGTTGCATCATCCAGATTTGGATTCAGCACCCTCGAAATAAGGTAAAACCATCAAGTGTTTTCAACTTCTCACCATTGAGAATGAAATACGTGAGAATTTCTTGCTTTGGCGGCCATTTTGGCGGCCATCTTGAATATCTCAAAATCCTCAAGGATGAAGGATTTGCATCATGAAGATTTGGATTTAGCACCCTCCAAACAGGGTAAAACCATCAATTGTTTTCAATTTCTCACCATTTAGAAGGAAATACATGGGAATTTCCGGTTTGGGCGGCCATTTTGGCAGCCATCTTGAATATCTCAAAACCCTCAAGGATGCAAGAGTTGCATCATCCAGATTCGGATTCAGCACCCTCGAAATGGGGTGAAACCATCAAAAAACGTTGGGTGTACGGTAAAACAAGGTTATGCCCAAAAAGTGGCTTTGGCACCCAGACTACTGATGGCTTGGTTCAGACTACGAAACTTCCACACCGAATTCTGATATTCATTAGTTATGAAAATTTATGCAAATGTATGACAGTTTTTTTTAGAAATTATTGAAAATTATATATCTCCTTCTTAAACAGTGAATTTTTATTCTGGTGGTTTTATTTGCTGGGGTTTAGTCGGGACTGCCAATAATCAAGACAGAATTCTGAAATTCATTAATTACTCTTTGATTAAGTGACCAAGTGACACTCATAAGTTAGATGAAGACCCGGCTGTTGCGGCACGGATTGTCGCACCTATACAGATTGTCGCCTGGCGACAATCCGTGTAGGGGGCTGGCGGCACGGATTGTCGCCCGCCCTCGAAGCACATTTTGCTGGGTAATATCGTTCTGGACATAATCATTGAAATACTAACACATAACTTACATGGCTACATCCATGCAAACATGCCATGTAAAAAGTCATGGTGAGGTTTCAAGGAAGTGTGTATGTGCGCGTGCACATGATAATTTAGTGTCCGTTTGTGCGTGTGTGTGTGTGTGTGTGTGTGTGTGTGTGTGATGGAAGAATGTGTTTATTATGTCAGTTTTTTGCGTATGTGTTTTTAGCTGCGCGTGGGGAGGGATACCTAGTAAGCTGTTGCTGGCATAAACGTTGATATTGATTTTATCAGCAGCTTTGAATTTGATGAGTTTGTTTGGCAGATTTGTATAATTATGAATTCGGAGTGGAGCTTGCGTGCGGGCAGATGCTGCTTTTCTGCATACGGTCCATTATGTCTTATTTATCAACATTGGGAGATCGTTTCATCAGGAAGGAATGTGGTATCGGTTCGGGTGTGCGTCGGTATGTGGGAAGGGGGTTACATTTCAGGGGCGTCACCAGCTTTTTTTCAAGGGGGGTGCGTTTTGACACTAAATGTTTACGATATTTTTTGGACAGTCATTTGGAATATAGGAAGCTCTCAATCCCTAGACTTTTACTGTTTTTTGAGGGAAACCAAGCGGGGAAGGGGCACCGGCGTAGCTAGGATTTCATTTTTTTTTTGGGGGGGGGGGGGAGGGGGGGAGGGGTTAGTATGCGAGGGAGCGAGCAAGGGTGGGGGGAGCGTGTGGAAGTGCCGGAGGGGGTTGTAACCCCTATAAATGGATTATGGAATGACGGTGTGAAACGACAAATTACTGGCAGCGATATCAGAAGAATGGCATAACGACTACATGCGAGCGAGGGGAGCGAGCGAGCTTGAAAATTTTGACATTTTACAGTCCAAAAACTGCCGTCATATAGCCATATTTTAGTGCTTTGTACATTAAGGGGGGGGGGGGGCGCACCGGGCGCAACTGCTGGCAGTTACTGGCAGCAACATCAGGAGAATTGCATAACAATTAAATGCGAGCGAGCGAGCGAGCGAGCTTGAAAATTTTGACATTTTACTGTCCAAAAACTGCCGTTTGTAGCCATATTTATTTGCTTTGGAAATTAAGGGGGGCACACCGGGTCCAACTGCTGGGAATTACTGGCAGCAACATCAGGTGAATGGCATAGCAATTATATATATATATATAAATAATAATAATAATAATAATAATAATAATAATAATAATAATAATAATAAGTACAGCATTTGTAATGCGCCTTCGATCTAGTATCCTATTCTGAGGCGCAGAGGGACGTAATTATGAAAACAATAGCATACATCGTAGTCATAATTGTACATAAGAAGGTTGAAAAAGAAGAAAGAGATAGGTAGAGATATACACACCAATGAACAATTCGTTGAAAATTCAATCGAAACAAGATGCGAACATATGTGATTTCAAAAGCTTTTTAAATGTTTCAATGGTCTCTGCTGATCGGATCCTCAGTGGAAGAGCGTTCCAGAGCGATGGGGCTGCAGAAACAAAGGCTTTTTCTCCGAGAGTCGAAATTGTTCTTTTAACTGTTAATTGTTTACTATTACATGAACGGAGATTTCTGCCAGGGACGTATTCTGAAACAAGGTTTTGCAAATATTTTGGAGCTGAAGAATGTACTGCTTTCCATGTATGAAGAAGAATTTTAAACTCTATCCTCTTGGATACTGGTAGCCAGTGAAGATTTTTTAGAACTGGGGTAATGCTGGAGAAGCGAGATGTTCCACTGAGGACCCGAGCAGTAGAGTTCTGAGCACGCTGTAGTTTGGCCAGTTGGTAAGATGAAGCCTTGAACAATAATGCATTTCCATAATCAATACGAGACAAAACATACGAATGAATAACAGAGGCTGCAACTTTGTTTGATAAGGATTTTCTGATACTGTGAATATTGCGTAGTTGCAAATATACAGATCGACATGTGTTTGTAACGTGTGTCGCCATTGACATTTCAGGGTCAAAATAAACTCCAAGATTCCTACAATTTGACACAGATTGTACATTGACACATCCAATTCGTAATGACTGACTACGGACCTTTGCTGCCAGATGTTTTGATGCAATTATCATAAATTCACTTTTGTCATCATTCAGTTTGAGTTTGTTCCGTATCGAGTTCCGTATATGGGTGAGAATTTTGAACGATGTACAATTGCCAATTTTCGTACCTTATGACATTCTTTCCCTTAGAACACGCCAGGATGATCTAAGAAACCAGATTTTTTCATGTCATCTCAAAGATTGGTAAATTTCCTTTCAGGAAATATATGGTTTGGTTGACTTTTGCCTGATATTTTTCATTTCACAAGGACTTAAAGCGTAAAAGTACGGTAAAAACGCTATTTTCACAATAATTTTTGTTTTTCAAACTAATGATGTGCATTTTTAATGGTACGTGGCATCTAATATCTGACCATGTTCTGGATCTGACATATCATGGGTATGTACCACAAAATTATAAGAGCTTTATGAGCACGTATAAAATTACAGAGAACAATTAAAATATCAAAGTCCTAAACAGACGAACGTCCGTGGTGCTTTTATTTCTATCGCTGCTGCAAATTCTACTTTGTTGTCCCAACTGTAACGTATACGAAAATTTGGTGTTCCACCTAATGAACATATCCTGCAAAAATTGTACGTCTGCTAGCTGTACATGGGACGTAATATTCTTTTATGCAAAATTATACTCAGTTTTCGTCACGGACGTGCTTCCGCTATTTTCTAATAAAGATCGTAGCCCATGAAACGTTATTGACGATATTGTTCGTAATCAACTAAGATCTAGCAACACGATAATATGTTTGTTTTGAGTTGCTGTCCATCCTTTATCAAATAGGAACCGAAATTATATTTTTAGACGAACCTCCGAGAAAAAAAGAACGTCCGTGATGATTAAAACGTTTTCGAGTGGGACACCATCTTGCTTCGATGGCGAAGGTGCATTTTACCATTGGCTCTCTAGCCGAGGAGCTGCATGCCATTTTTGGAGCGGACTGAGGTTCGTCCGCAGTTTTTGGACCATGCAATTCACCAAAAACCAAGCATATAATTAATATTTTCTCTGAAAATTCACCTCCTGAACCCCCTCTGAGCAATACATATGTTGTAAGGATGTCAAATTTCTTATAATTTGCATTGACAATACCTTTTCAAATTTTTGAAAGAGTTAGGAAGGCTAGGTACTCTCTGCCGATTAGTTATCCGTCCTGGAACATGACCTTAGTAGCAGAACGAACGTCCGTGATAATTCCAGAGAACGTCCGTGACGTATGCAATCCCTCCGATAGGTATAACTTGTCCCGAAAGTGTCCTGTATTCTTTAAAACTTTTGGCTCGAATAGCGACAAATAAAGTTTTACAAAGTAGAAAATTAGTTTAGAGCAGTAGTTTCAGAATTTTTAAGGCGTTATGTGATCATGATGAACAAACAATTGAAAATTTACTCACAATTTTACGCTTGTTTTCCCTCTAATTATACAAAAAACAGCTAAACACTTAAAACAAAGTGATAGGAAAATGGAATTTTGCGTAATCTATAATTTCTGTGCGTTTAAATTTCTTTCCAATGAGGTTCTGGCGACAATTTGTACTGTTACAGGTTCTGAAAGTTTCGCTCACGGACGTTCTGTCTGAGAAAGGAAATTTCTGACAATTACAAATATATCACTGCACATAAGATTGATGTTAGTTGAAAATATTACCAAATCACCGAGCCGCTCATACCCGAAAGTGAATAGCGTTCAGCACTCAATTTACCTGTAATAACAAACGGAAAACGTTGTTTTCACGGATGTTCGTTGGTTGAATAACTCAGTGGATTACATAGTAGGAGAAAGAGGATCAGTGCCACTTTTTAGTGACAGGTGCTCTAAGTGTTTATCTTTTGAGTATGGTAGCTGCCGTCTCAAACAGAACACATCCAGTTTTGGTCTCCATAACGGACGTTCGCTGTAATTGTCATGATATTAAATGCCTTAATTCATTGTTATTTTTCTCTTCATGACGATTTTTCTCTCATTCCCTCAATAGCCTGAACATGCTGCGACCAAATAGAAAACAAAAAACAAAACAAAACAAACCAAAACAAATCCGAAAAGTGCTACGCAATCATATTCAGGATAATGACGGAAGAAGTCTGTAATGATCATGTGTTGAATAAGGAACGGAAAAGTTTCAAAAGGACGTGGCAGCAGTTGAATGAAAATGACTGAGAAACAGAGAAGGGAATCGAGCTCCAACACACAGAGAAAAGAATTGCCAGTGCACTCCCGTTATACCAAATTCTTCTGGAGAAGTTTTTGTTTGTTTGTTTATGTTTTTTATTCATCGAAATGCCGTCACAAGCGAACAAAAATCATGCAGTATACAATTATTGATTGATGAAAACACACAAATCCTCCGCTTATAATCACATGATGTTGTTTTATACTCATCAATGAAAAGCAATATTCATTTGTAATTTTTTCCAAGATTTTTTTTTTCATTTTACATTTAAGAGGCAGAGAGATCGTCAATTTGTTTGTGCATTTGTGCTTACTTTGAAAACATATGTTAAAAAAAGTAATGATTAAGAATAGGTTTAAGGTTGCACTTTGATACGTTCGCTCTTCCAAAGATTCGTTACTCCGATGTCCAAAGGTTTGTTATTCCAAAATGAAAAACAAAAATTGTAGTTAATTCAGGAGGTTTGTCATCAGAAATGTTCTTCGAAAAATAGATATTAAGGATCATTGTTTTAGGTCCGTTCTTCTAAAAGTGGAATGGGCCTAATATTCGTTTAGGTGAAAACGGTTATTATGAGGTTTTGAAATTGGAGGATTTTAGTTGTTAACTTGTTTCTCCACATTTAGATAAGCGAACATAATCTTTCATGTTCCAATTAATAAGCCTTTCGGTTAACCTTCGGAGATTCCTATCATTTACCGAATAGAAAAGCTTCATAATTATACGAGCTCTATCAATTTTTGTATTGACAAACTGTATGAATAACGAGCCTCCGAAATGACGCGCTACAAAAGGTTTGTTATAACAAACCATATTGTATAATATCGAAGTCACAAACATCCATCCAAGTTATATGGACTTGTTATGGACTTGTTATGACGAAACTTCGCAGTATCGAACCAATTATCACTTCTGACTAATATAATAACACAAATTCTCCTCGATAACAGTGTGTAGCACAAGGAGCAAACACAGAGGGATTTCTTCCTAACGTATTCGTTTGCCCTCCCCAGCTAAACTTCGTATTTCTATAACGGAACACATTTCTGTTGTTTTTCTATATTAATTCTTTGTCATCATTTTAACTGCGACCATGTTCGTTATATAAAAAGCAAATTTTGCATTGTAGACTTTATAATTATAACAACTTTAGGACCTGAATATTTACTTCATGAAAACGAAATTTGGATAAATATATTCGTTCTCAAGGATGGACTACGTCACTGAGATTACACGTACGTTTGTACGTTCATTTACGAGAGATGGAAAAATTGTTTTCTTTGATTCCCCAGTATGAGAAGATAAACAAGCTTATATAATTGAGAATTGGTAATATCTATTCAGGATTTTGCAGAGGAGTTTGTTCTCGACATGAAATTGCTGTTTGTTGAGAGCAGAATGCGTTTCCAATTCAAGAGAGCTGCATTGTTCAATATCTTGTTTGTTCCGAACGTCCGTGAGCTACATGCGAACCTCCGTGATGAAAACTATGCTATGTTTGTTGGGTTATAGAGACTGCCCAGATGAGATACATCTTAAAAAGGTATATTATTATTTGGGAGTGAGGATTAAAGTATGGGATAGTGAAATAAGAGGTGAAAATATTGAGTTTCTGTAAAATGCGCGTAAAGTTAAGTAAGTGTTTAGCGGAAGAGCAATATTTCCACAGAAATGACGAATTTAGTTAAATCATCAATTGTCTGCCATTACGAACAGGTTATGAGTACAAGCTTAATATTCTGCAATCACGTACACATGTCCCTTAAGATATTTCGTTAGGATTTTGAACTGAATCAGATCTTTGGAAACTATGTTAAATGGTATTCAAATGTATGTGCAGTACTATTCCTCACGGACGTTCGCTGCTCTGGACATGGTAAACTTCAGCGGTGAATAAAAACTTGTTCCTCTGGGAAAATCCTTGTATAATTGGGTTCATATTAAAGCTTGAGTTATACTCTTTCAGGTAAGATGAATGATTTGGAGAATTTCCTACTTTTTGAATTTTGCCTTGTTTTGGCTCAATTGTACATCGTTCAAAATTCTGACCCATATATTGTTCCGTATATATAAATGCGAGCAAGCGAAGAGAGCGAGCTTGAAAATTTTGACATTTTACAGTCCAAAAACCGCCATTTGGAGCCATATTTTTTCGCTTTGAAAATAAAGGAGGGGTGGGGGGGGGGGGGGGCGCAACGGGCGCAACTGCCGGTAATTACTAGCAGCAACATCAGGAGAATTGCATAACAATTAAATGCGAGCGAGCGAGCGAGCGAGCTTGAAAATTTTGACATTTTACAGTAAAAAAACGAACAAACTGCCATTTGTATAGCTATATTTCTTCGCTTTAGAATCTAAGGGGGCGCATCGGGCGCAACTGCTGGCAAATACTGGCAGCAATATCAGGAGAGCATAATGATTACATTCGAGCGAACGAGCGAGCGAGCTTGAAAATTTTGACATTTTACAGTCCCAAAACTGCCATTTGTAGCCATATTTTTTTGCTTTGGAAATTAAGGGGGGCGCACCGGGCGCAACTGCTGGCACTTACTGGCAGCAACATCAGGTGAATGGCATAACAATTAAATGCGAGCGAGCGAAGAGAGCGAGCTTGAAAATTTTGACATTTTACAGTCCCAAAACTGCCATTTGGAGCCATATTTTTTCGCTTTGGAAATAAAGGAGGGGGGGGGGGGGGGGCGTACCGGGCGCAACTGCTGGCAATGACTGGCAGCAACATCAGGTGAATGGCATAACAATTAAATGAGAGCGAGCGAAGAGAGCGAGCTTGAAAATTTTTACATTTTACAGTCCCAAAACTGCCATTTGGAGCCATATTTTTCGCTTTCGAAATAAAGGGGGGGGGGGCGCACCGGGCTCAACTGCCGGCAATTACTGGCAGCAACATCAGGAGAATTGCGTAACAATTAAATGCGAGCGAGCGAGCGAGCGAGCTTGAAAATTTTGACATTTTACAGTAAAAAACAAACAAACTGCCGTTTGTATAGCTATATTTCTTCGCTTTAGAATCTAAGGGGGCGCATCGGGCGCAACTGCTGGCAAATACTGGCAGCAATATCAGGAGAGCATAATGATTGCATTCGAGCGAGCGGAACGAGCGAGCTTGAAAATTTTACATTTTACAGTCCAAAAACTGCCGTTCTTAGCCATATTTTTCGCTTTGGAAATTAAGGGGGAGGGGCACCGGGCGCAACTGCTGGCAATTACTGGCAGCAACATCAGGTGAATTGCATAACAACTAATGCGAGCGAGCGAAGAGAGCGAGCTTGAAAATTTTGCATTTTACAGTCCAAAAACTGCCATTCTTAGCCATATTTTTTCGCTTTGGAAATTTGGGGCGGGGGCGCACCGGGCGCAACTGCCGGCAATTACTGGCAGCAACTTCAGGAGAATGGCATTATGACTAATTGCGAGCGAGAGGAGCGAGCGAGCTTGAAAATTTTGACATTTTACTGTCCAAAAACTGCCGTTTGCAGCTATTTTTTTTTTTCGCTTTGGAAATTAAAGGGGGAGGGGACGCCCGGTGCGCCCCTCCCCCTGGATCCGCCACTGGTAGTCCAGGGTGTGGGTTTATGTTCATGACTGGGGGAGGTATCATGACCAGCGAGGTGGCGTCGAAGTGACCAAGCGGGGAAAGGATGTCCAAAATCTGCACTTTAGAGCATCCCCTAAACTAATTGTGCGTGTTTGTTTGTGTGTGTGTATCATATACATGGAAAAATTAGCCCAGGTCAAGTCTTTTTATTGGCAATGCAAGACATCTTTACATAGACTAGTATGTAAAGCAACACTGCAAAATGCAATGATCTAGCTTTGATATAACGAAGCGTAAGGTACAAAGGTGTACACTCTACATCACACTGCGCAACATTGTAGCGACTCTTCGTTCGGATGTACTGAGTACACTGCGCACATCCTGCTTGTATATGCAGAATGCTAACCAGGAATCACAATCTTTTGTCGGGTCCGGGCTTTTTGAACAATGTTTCACACTATATACCTATTTAATTATGGTTAAAAGAAATCATAGAAAAATATCTTATTTCTGGATCACCCTTTCATTCAAAAGCAGTTTACTAACACTTGAACTACTATTTCGGTAAATCTTTTTTTTTTTTTTTTTACCAGCGGATTGGGAGTGGGGCGCACCCCCCCCCCCCCTCCGTAGTTACGCCACTGCTTTTGGGTGAAATAATTGGACAGATTCTAACAAAAAAGTAAGAAAATCTTTTCATCGCGGGAATTATGATTATGTGGGGTGGGGCAAATGGTGCGCTTGCCTTCCAATATTTTTATAGGGGCAACATTTTTGTTTTCTTTCAAAAGCAAGAAAATCTTCTCATTATAAAATCAGTGCTGCCAGAACCAGGGGTGCGAATTGTTTTTGCCGACGATTTTCTTGTGTGTGTGTGTGTGTGTGTGTGTGTGTGTGTGTGTGTGTGTGTGTCCATGGTGCAAAATATAAAAAAAAGATAGAAAAGAATAATTATTTAGCGTCCGGCGTTGAGGTCGCTCGCAGATTGTTTTTTTTTTTTTTTTTTTTTAAGGATCTGAAGGGGGGTGCGTTCGCACCCAACGCACCCCCCCTGGTGACGCCCATGCATTTCGTTATTGCAAAAGTTTGTTACTCTGAAGGCTCATTCGTCCGAAGGCTCATTATTCAGAAGGTTCGTTATTCCGAATTTCATTTTTGGATCAGCGAACCTCTAGGTATAGGGAATTGTGTGTTTCGGATAAATGAAGCCTCGGAAAAAAAGAAACTTCAGAATAACGGAACCTTCGTGTGTGTGTGTGTGTGTGTGTGTGTGTGTGTGTGTGTATTTGGGTTGGTGAATGTGGGTGTGGGATGATTTAGGTTTTGCTTAATCAGGGGTTGGTGGGTTGGGATTGAATTTGAAGAAGAATAGTTATAAATGGTATGACAGATGTTGGTAGGATTTAATATTTAGGATAGATGTAGGCCCTAGATTTGTTTCGGATGGGGAGGGGAGGGGGTGGTCGGGTTTTTTATGACTGATTTCATTCTAGATTCGTGTAATGTATTTGTGTTTTTTTTATGTATATGCCCTTGTAAGTAAGAAGGTGTTACATGATCCAAACCAATGTATTCAAGGAATATAGGTTTGGTAGGGCCCTACATGTCAAAACTTTCTCGTGAAGAAATTGTTAGTAGGGTTGATCTATAATCGAGTTATCTATGTTGAAGTGAGATTATTTGTGGTATACATTGACAAATGGATTTGTTTCTGTTTCGAATTGCCATTTGTAACTTTTTTTTTCATGTTACACCCAGAATGAGTGGATTCATGAATGATTTGAATGAAATCAATGAATATCAAGCAAAAAAGTGTTGAGTTGGTTTATTTGCATTATGAGGATTTGTTTGAGTGTTTGTTGGTGTTTGTTTGTATTACGTATGTATTAGCGGTGTGCAATGGCAGTTCGTTTGTGCTAAAATCAACTAACGATTGACAATTTTTTTACGGCGTGTGGAAATTATTCGCTCATGCATAAAGCATGCCAAACCTATTCTGGGACAAAGAATAGTGGTATGGACGTTCTAGTTTATAAGACTGATGGAAGAAAATGACTGCAGTGAAAAATGAACAAAGACAAATAACATTTGGGGAGGGTACCTCCCTCGTATGTATTTTCTCTCGGTCTCTCTCTCGCCTAGCCTTCCTCACCGCTGATATTGGTTCACACACCCATACTCTTTTTAGATCAACGCTGGTGTGAATTTTTTAAACACGTGCTCATACACTCTGAAGGCGTTTGTATTGCCACAGTAGCGCCACTATATTCCACATACACACGTAAGCATACAGGCACACGTATACACACAAACAAACCACTACCACTATGACCACCACACATGCACAGTTTCTACATATTGTATTATTATACTCCAAACACACACACACATACCCACATTTACACACACACACACACAGACACACACACACACAACAAATCACACACATCACATATCATGCAGCTCACAATACACACACACACACACACACACACGCACACACACCCACACACCCACACACCCACACACACACACACACATACGCATAACTTACCAGTCATACCCATCCCACCAAAGCTTAACACCGGAGGAACCACCCCGAGCACGGGGCGACAATCTGTGACGGGGCAACAATCCGTGTCGCAACAATTTTTTTGCCAACACGGATTGTCGCCTTCGAGGTCAAAAACTGGGAACTGCACAAGCGTCACGGATTGTCGCCCCGAGCAGGAGGCGACAATCCGTGTAGGGGCAACAATCCGTGTCGCAACACCCGGCCCCCTTCTCCCTGAGAAAAAAACAATTGATCCAAAGATCTATACTCATGGGCGACTGTTAGCAGGGACGTTTACTGCAAGCTAATTAAGGAAGTAATTTGATCTGCAAGATTTTGTCATAGTTTGTTGCGATTATATACTATTACCATTGCAACACACTAACCATTATATTAAAGAAAAAAAATGTCGCGGGGGGGGGGGGAATAGCCGCTAACTCGACTATCGCAGTCAATACACTTCACGCAATTTCCCTGTAAATTAAGGCCCCTTGTCCCTTTCACTAGGAGAACCCCTCTAAAAAATAACAAACAAACAAACAAACAAACAAACAAACATGCAAAGAACTTTAGGTCCTTCTACCGAAAGGATGATTCCTAGTTCGCCCCTCTAGGACAACGGGGGGGGGGGGGGGGGGAGGGTAGGGGCACTTGACCAACTCATACTTACAACTTTGGTACCCTACCCCCAAAGACTGATCCTCACCAAGTTTGATTGTCTGAAATCCTCCCACTGGTTCTTAAGAAGATTTGAATGTGTTTTCCCCTTGCCCCTCCCCCCCCCCCCCACACACACACCCAGTCACCAAGATTGATACCCAAGGTATTCCCATAAACAAATATATCCTTTACCTATAACGATATCCACGGACAACATATCTTGAGTGTAATGCCTTTTGATCTAGAGCACAAATTTCTACCTATTCCCCAATGGGGCCACATGCCCAACATGAACAACCTTAGTTAGGGCCCAATCCCCTAGGGATGATTCCCACCAACTTTGAATGATATTCGCACTTTGGTTCTAAAGAAGAAGATGAAAATGCATTTTACCCTTTGGCCCCAAAGCCCTCAAACTTTCACCCACATCTAGGGGCCCAAGAGGGCCATCTTTCGTTTTGCCATGAACAAACTATATTCTTCACACATCAAAGGTACTTGTTTCTACATACAACATACCTACACTGGATTTTACTTTGCTTGAAAGAAGATTTATAAAGTTTTCTCCTTTTTTCACCTTGAGGGCGATCTCCCTCCACCCCCCCCCCCAAATAGAGATTACATGCTCCACATGAACAACATCGGGTTCCTACCCCGTTAGGATGATCCCCACCAAGTCTTATTGAAATTCGCCCACTGGGTCTGACGGAGAAGATGAAAATGTATGTTTAGACCTTGGCCCCCACAATCTAACCTACAATCTACACTGTTCTGCTTTGGGAGTTTAGAGAAGATTTCTAAAGTTTACTTCTTTTCCCCTTGGGGTACTTGTCCTGCCCCCGGAGGGGTACATACTCCACATGAACAACTTTGGGTCCTTACCCCCGCAGGATGATTCACACCAAGTTTGGTTGAAGTCTGCCGACCGGTACTGGAAGAGAAAGTGAGAGTGTAGACAGTTTTTGCACGACGCACGACGGACGACGGACGACACACGACACACGACAGACAGCGGACGAAAAGCGATCGCGATATCTCACTCGAGCCTTCGGCGCTGGTGAGCTAAAAAAAGTGTCCTGCCTGTCTTTACTGCAGACCAATATAACCTTTACTCCTTGACTGTATAAGAACTCTCAAACCCATCCATGTGAATGTATAGTTCAGTTATCAAAAATGTGCAGATTTTCCGTAAAATGCAGGCAAATACACTTTTAACTGCACATTTTGGTAACAGTTGATCCCGTCAGCTAGCACTATCGGCACATTTTGGGAACAAATTTCTTTTACCAAAATGTGCCGTAACATATTTGCTAATTTACCATGATGTGCAATGTACCAAATTGTGCCGTAACAAGGCTACACACAGTAATGGGCGTAAATCCGGGGGGGGGGGGATGGGGGATATACCCCCCCCCCCCCCCGATATGGAGGAGGGGGATGGCCTGTACAATCATCCCCCTGACATTTGAGAAAAAAAATGGAGGAAGCAGAAATGTGATTGTATCAATTTTGGCATATTGCATGACGTTCGCACGCCCGCCTTCAGACAGATAACAGAGCTGAACAGTATTCTATCTCGTAGGATATGTATACATAATTCGCTCGCTCGCGAAGAAAGTAATATCGACATAAGGTATGGTCTAGACGTTGACACCGTCAAATAGCATAGGCTTACATGTAAACATGCTATGACGCGAGCAACTCGGGACCATCTGCAAATCATGTACGAAAACAAACAAAGAATAACAAAAACTATACCCCCATAATGAACCCCCTCCCACCCCATTTCCTGAATCATTCCTGAAACAATGATGACTCTGATACATCTATGGGCATACCCAAGGATGGTCAGGGACGTCGAATCTATCGGGGGGGGGGGGGGGGGGGGAGGGGCATTTGCCCCGCCCCCTACGGAAATGTTGGGGCCAGACAAATCATTTGACCCCCAAGCAATTCCCGAGATAAGGACAAATATCGATCTTTCTTTATGGAAGATTGTCCAACTGCCGCAACAACTATGCATCGGATCGTTGAATTGCAATCATAAATATGCAAAAGCTCCCCTAATGGGTCCCTTTCGATAGACTTTGTGTACACTTTTGACATTGAAGTATTTCCTTATTTTATCAAAGAGTGTGCAGCAGATCTTTCACTTACAAAAGTTCCCTAATATGCAGAGGCGTCAATGGAGGGGGAGGGAGATGGTTCCCCCCCCCCAAAAAAAAGTATTGGGGACAAACATATCATTTTGCTCCTCCTCGTAACTCCCGAGATGGGGAAATGTTTTTACTTTTTTGATAGAAAACTGTCTAAATATTTCACCCAAAGATGGTTGAATTTCAATTCTGAAAATACAAAATCTCCCTCGCGTAAGAGGGTAATAGGCCTAACCCTTGGGAACCCTTGGGAACCTAGTATTTGCTCGATATACTGGCGGTTGGCGGTCCCTATAAGACTTGAGATGTCTTCTCTTCTGTCATAACACAATACGTATTACATACATGTGTTCCCTCTATTGATCGGATATAGAACAATTACCGGAGTTTTATTATAACTTATTTTGAATATTAGTATTCATGCTTATGACAAACTGTTCTCTTTATGTTTGTGCCTACTTAGATCGTATTAATGTTATGTATAGGACGATCCTATTTTCCTTTGTAGACAACGTTATATTAAGAGACAACGATAAAATGTGTAACTGCAATATTGCAACAATCTCCACAGTCAAATTGTTCTATACTGCCCTCTACAGGTGCCCTCGTGGACTCAAGCAACGGACAACACGCTCACCCTTTAATACGCAATTCTATAGACACAGCATTCAATTCAATTAATGATGATGACTTTTTTGATTTGGCAGGACCTTCTTTTGAACAAAACGAATCAAATATCAATCAAAATGACAATTTTTTTGATAATTATGTTTCTGACAGTTTTAATTCATCGCCGCAAGAATTAGACTATGATTTTGACACAGAGAACCAATTGCAAAGTCCGTCTTCTGAATATCTTACTCAATCCCAATTTACCAATGTTGTCAAGGAATATGATAGTACTACTTTTTCTCTTTTACATTTTAATATTAGAAGTATTAATAAGCATTTTGAAGAATTGAGGTTATTTTTAAATAGTCCCATCATGCATAATATCTCGGCGGTAGGTTTAACCGAAACCTGGCTCTCTCATGACTCCAGTCTTCCCTTCGCTCTCGACGGGTACGATTTAGTGGTTAATAACAGACAAAATAGGGTAGGTGGAGGCGTTGCCATATATGTTAAACAAAATTATGATTATGTAGTCCGCGATGAGTTCACCAGTATGACTGATTTTTTTGAGTCTTTATTTATTGAAATCACAGTTCCAGGCAGCAAAAATATAATCATAGGTGTAGTATATAGACCACCAAATGCGAATGCTAAATCATTTTTAGATTATTTTTCGGATCTGGTTAAAAACCCACTTTTTATCAACAAAAATTGTTTTATAATGGGTGATTTTAATATAGATTTGCTAAAACAGAATAATATGTCGCAAGATTTTTTGGAAATATTTTTGTCTGCCTCTTTTTTACCCTTAATATCTAAACCCACACGTATAGTTAATGAATCTGTTTCTTTAATTGATAACATTTTTTGTAACATTCTTCCTCCTCCTGATTCTTTTGTAGTACTCTCAGATATCACCGATCATTTCCCCATCTCGACTGGTTTTTCTTTAAATGGAGCAGTTAATAACAAAAACAACAATATATTTAAACGAAGAATTACTCATGAAAGTATAGCCAGGCTAGGTGCTAGCTTAGACACCGCAGACTGGTCCTGTATCTTTGATACAGATGATGTTAATTTGTCTTATGAATATTTTATGAAGATTTTTATCCAACATTTGGACATTTGTATTCCAAAACGTAGAAAAAAATCAGCTAATTACAAAAAAATACCCAGGCTCCCATGGATTTCAAAATCGCTCCTGCGTTCAATAAATAGAAAGAATAATTTATATTACAGATTTAAAATGAAACGTACTGAGCAATCAAAGTTGAAATACACTAGTTACAAAAATACTTTGACGAAAATTATACGAATAGAAAAGAAAAAATATTATACTAATCAGTTACAATTTTACAGGCATGATATGCAAAATACATGGAAAGTTTTAAAGCAAGCCATGAATATATCAAATGTTAAGTCAAATATTACAAAAATTAGATTTGATGGTGAAATTCTTGAAGATTCTCAACAAATTTGTGATGTTTTGAATAACCATTTTTCTTCAATTGGGGAAAGCCTGGCAAGTAATATTCCTCCCTCCACAAAACATTTTTCCGAATTTTTGGGTCCCCCAAATTCTAGTTCAATATTTTTTAATCCAACATACACTCAGGAGATAATTAATATTGTCTCTGATTTCAGTTCCAAAAAAAGTGCTGGACACGATGACATCAGCAATTTTCTTTTAAAGGGGGTAATATCGTCAATTGCGGATCCCTTAGCTCATATATTTAATCTATCCCTTTTTAATGGCACCTTCCCGAAAGTATGAAAATAGCAAAAGTCATCCCCTTGTTTAAAAAAGGTGACAAATTAGATGTAAATAATTACCGACCAATTTCTTTGTTAAGTGCATTGTCAAAAATTCTTGAAAAAATTATTTATAAAAGAACTATTAATTTCTTTAAATTTAATCATATATTTACGAATTCTCAATTTGGATTTAGGGAGAAACATAGCACCACACATGCATTATTGAGTTTTATAGAAAAAGTGGCACATGCTATCGATAAATCTTCTCATTTGATAGGTTTGTTCCTGGACTTCTCCAAGGCCTTCGACACCATCAATCATGATATTTTACTTAACAAATTACACCATTATGGAGTGCGTGGGAAGGCCTTGGAGTGGTTCAGGAGCTACCTCATGAACAGGAAACAATATGTTTCTTTAAATGGTTGTAATTCACAAATATTAAATATCAAATGTGGGGTGCCACAGGGAAGTTTATTAGGTCCACTGTTGTTTACTGTTTACATAAATGATTTTTGTAGATCATCAGATGTTCTTTCTTTTATTCTTTTTGCAGACGACTCAAATCTATTTTTTTCACACAATAATCTTTTTACCCTTGTTAATACAATAAATTTAGAATTAGAAAATGTTGCCCAGTGGATAAAAGCAAATAAGCTATCTCTTAACCTTCAAAAAACAAAATATATGCTCTTTAGTAATTCTACTGAGGCATTACCTGTTGATATTGTTTTAGATGGTACTCCACTCGAAAATGTCTCCCATATAAAATTTCTTGGAGTAACAGTTGACAATAAGCTGTCCTGGAAATTTCATATTGACAGTATATGTAAAATTATTTCACGTAATATTGGTATAATTAATAAGCTTAAGTTTTGTTTTCCTTTGTCGTCCCTGCTCGTATTATATTCATCCTTAATATTGCCACATTTAAGTTACGGTATTCTCGCGTGGGGAAATACATATAAAACATTCTTAGATAAATTACTTTTATTGCAAAAGAAATCACTCCGTGTTATATGTCATACTGCATTTTTGTCCCATACTGACCCACTATTTTATGAGCATAAAATATTGAAAATTAATGATTTGTATTTGTTTAATCTAGGACAATTTATGTATAATTATAATAAAAATAATCTCCCAAATATATTTGAAACAATGTTTCAAAGAAATCAATCCATTCATAATTATCCAACACGGCGATCAAATGATTTCCATTTGCCATTTCTGAGAACTTTGTTGGCTCAAAACACATTTATTTACGACGGGCCAAAGTACTGGAATTCACTTCCCAGTAACATTACTACTGCTCAATCTCTGAATTCCTTTAAGAATAAATTAAAACCATTTTTATTGAAACTTTACAACATCCAACAGAGTTAGTTTCCCTTTATCATCTCAGTCAAGTCATCATTTTTTTTTTTACATAAGTCCTCCTATTAAACTATGTCCCTCTCTGTGTTCTAAATATAACGATGTGTTTTTTTTTCTCCTGCATTCTTACCAACATAACTACGTATAAAAAATGTTTTGCATTACATTCAATCCAGCTTGTATTTTATCACTTATTTTACATTATGAAATCCAGATTGCTTGCGTCCACGATGGCACATGCTGTAGTTCCCTCTTTTTTCTCCCTTTTTTTCCTCTCTTTTTTTTTCCTCTTCTTTTTCCTTTCCTTTTCTCTCTTTTTCCTCTTCCCAATCATTTTGATGTCAGTTGACATCGGTTCGTTTATTGTGTTTTATATTGATGTTTTGTGTATTTTTCTGAGGGTCCCATATCGTACAAGCTTTGCTTCTTAGTGGGACCCTCCACTTCCATCCTCATCCTTAGTTGACTTGTATTATACGCTTTATGTATTTAACAAAGATGTAATCACATCTACTTTTCACTTTCATAATTTTCTTATGTACCTTTTCAAGTTTTGTTCTGTATCACAAATATCCCGTGTATACGCAATGTACATAAAGTTCTTTGTTCATTTTGATGGAGGTGAAAATAAAGTTGAAAGTTGAAAGTTGAAAGTTAACCCCTTCCATACCCTTACGCATTTTCTGGCTCATACTGATTCTTTATTTCATGAGCTTAAAACATTGAAGGTTTTTGATTTGAATATTATTCAAGTAGCAGTAATTATGTTCAAATATATACATCATCAACTTCCATCTTCGTTTGATAACATGTTTAGGTTCAATACTTCTGTCCATTCGTACCCTACTCGTATATGTAGAAATTTCCACCTTTTGAATCCCAAATTATTAGTGACACACAAATCTATAAGACATTCGGGTTCGGATATTTGGAATAATCTCCCGGATAATATAAAGTCTTGTTCAAGTATTTATTCTTTGAAAGCTTCACTTAAACGATATTTGATACAATTATATTCTCCAAACCAATTGAGCTAACAAATATTTATAGTATAGATTGTCATCTTATTGTCAATCTCAATTTTCTTCCTACAACTGCATCTTGCACTCTCACCTGCAACTGCACTGCACTCACCTGATCACCTTCCTCCAAGAGAGTTATGTCGTTGGATAGTCATTTTATGAGGCCTCCATCCATTTCAAGCTTAATCGCTTATGATGGTGGTCTCCTGCATTCAATTATCTCTGTTGTTTACTGAAAAATACTGTATATTTTATTTTATGTTTCTGTGTATCTACAATGCTCAATGCAATCACCTATGTGAATCTATTTATGTACTGTTATCGATTTATTTCACTGCACTTGTTATTCTTTGTCTTTGTACTTTTTGAAGTTTGCATTCAAATTGCATCTGATTGAATGCAGAAATAAAAGCAAACAAACAAACAAACCCTCCAGGTTCAGTCCTTTCTACTTAATACATTTTAGATTAGACGAATTTTAAAATGTTTCATCTAAAGTGTACACCAGGTCTGTTACTTCAGTAAAAAAAAAAAATGTTCCATGGGTGGGAGGGGATATCTAGATACTTTCAATTAACTGAGGTTCCCCCCTCCCCCCCCCAAAAAAAAAAAAATAGTATACACTTCTGGGATTGAAATTTTCCCAGATTACATCATAAATGTGTTTACGAGATATTTTCATCTCAATTCGAAAAATGCAAAAGCACCCTCGTATGGAGGGGCGTCGATCCTGGAGGACGGGGAGCGCGGACGGGGGAAGAGGGGAGGGGCAAACATGTCATTATGATCCCCAATGATTCCCGAAATGAGGATTTTTTTTTTTGCGTTTTTTGATAGAAAACTGGAAGGGTGGTGTTAGCACTCGCCCACGCCTTCTCCCTGCTCGTCTGACCCCTACCCCCCCCCCAGTCCCTATGCATACAAGTAGACTGTGGTTACACTTTGAACATAGACAGTTTTCCAACTATGCCACAAAATGTTGGCACCAAAACGTTAAAATGCAATCAGAAAATATAGAATCTCCCTCGTGTAGAAAGGGGAAATAAGGAATAGGGCTTATCCCTCCCACATTCTCTGTTTGACAAATGTCTAGATATTCCAACAAAAGTGTGCACCACATTGTTGAATTTCAGTCTAAAACTGAAAAAAAAAGCTCCCTCGAATATGGGAGACTTTATCTTGCCACCCTCCCATTTCTTGGTCCCCTCTATAGACTTAGTTTACTCAGGGGAATGACAATTTCTGAATTTTCCGCAAAAAGTGTGTTTCAGATCGCTTTATTTCAATTCTAATAACTCAAAAGCTACGTCTTGTGTTTCCCCTCCCAAACCCTTCCCCTAAGCTCTACCTCACTAACCTTTGTACATATAACACAAAGATAGTGCACACTCGGAATAAGAGCTAAATTCCATGATTTTAACACTTCCCTGAAAAAGCCCTATTCATTTCTTCAATAATTTTTTTTTTTTTTGGAGGGGGGGGGGGAGCGCTGGAAAAAATCGAAGTATTGCAACAAAAGTTTGCACCAGATCGCTGAAATACCCCTTATTTACTCCCTTGTGTGCTTGCTTTTTCTGTTTGAATTGCTTAACAGACAGCGTTCATAATAATTATTCATCGTAAAAAATTAATACAATGAGTTTATTCAGATAATACCATTTTATAGGCAAATTGTTCATTGTGATCTTCATCAAAATATTCTGCTACCTTAATCAAGTGGACTGTTTCAAGTCGATAAAACACCCAAACATACATAAAATTGCACCATTAACAACATCAAAATGCAAAAAGTTCTCACGTGGGAGGTGGACACCCCCCTCCCATCCCCTCCCCCTCGCTCGCTCTGCTTGCTCGGGCTCGGTGGCGTTTATGACATTCAGTGGAAGAATCAATACAAACAAATTATCTAAATGATACCATTTAATGCAAACTGAAAAACCGATAAGTCCATTTTTGACGATTTTGAAGTACGGTCTCTGTCATAAACTACAAAATAATACTTTTTAAACGATATATTGGTCGCTACATATGAAGGTACATTTTTGAATTTATGGTCAAAAGAAGCAAAAATTGTCTTATTATTCTCTTTCTCTTTCTTGACCTTTAATCGCAAATATCTCCATTTGTCAAATATGGACCTATCAGTTTTTGCGAACAAACTCTTCAATTGTTCAATACTAATCGACATCAAACTATTCTGCTACCATAAAAAAAATTGGGACTGTTTCAATTCGATAAAACACGTAAAAACATGCATCAAATTGCACCATTTATAACATCAAAAAGCAAAGAGTTCTCATAATGGGAGAGGGAACGTCCCCTTCCCACAGCCCCCCCCCCCCCCCTCTCTTGCTCGCTCCGCTCGCTCGGGTTCGGTCGCGTTCATGATATTCATTGTTAGAATTAATACATTAAGTTAATTTTATCTTATTTTTATACCGAAAAGTATAATAATCATCGACATCAAAATATATTGCTGCCAACTTAAACAGGTGAAACTGTTTCAAGTCGACAAAAACACGCAAAAACATGCATCAAATTGCACCATGTACATCAAAATGCAAAAAGTTCTCACATTGGGAGGGAAGACACCATCTCCCTCCCCCCCCCCCCCCCCCCCCTCCCTCACTTGCTCGCTCAGCTCAATCGGGTTCGGTCGCGTTCGTGGTCTCCTGAGTGTAAGAATTAATACAAGAAGTTTATTTCAATGATACCATTATATAGCCAAAATTGTTCAATAATAATCTACATAAAATGTGCTGCTACGTTAAATATGTTAGACTGTTTCAATTCTGTAAAACACGCAAAAAAATGCATCAAATCGCACCATTTACAACATCAATCACTCACTCTCCCTCACTCGCTTCGCTCCTTCGCATCTAACCACTCCCCCTAACTTGGCTACGCCTTTGATAGGCCAAAGTATTTACTAAGCCTTCACAGTGATGTCGCACAGGCGGAGCAGGAGCTAAAATACCACGATGTAGTCATTCAATTATCTATGAATATTTCATTTTCTTACTTTTTTTGATAGGAAAAAAATCCCCCAATTCACCAAAAGTGTGCACCAGATCGCTGAATTTCAGGTCTGAAAATGCAAAATCTTCCTCGTGTGGGAGGTTTGGGGGGATATCCCCCCTCCCAAACATCCCCCCGCTAGGTCGCTACGCTCCCTCGCAGATATTCCAACTCCAAGTCCCTCCCCCACCTACCATCCTTAAAACGGAACGATGCCCCTGGGATGATTGCTTTATTGACTTAAATCAAGAAAATTGATGAATACAATTAATAGCTACAGGAAGATGTCTACTACGTTATTGCATACAAAGAAATTGATATCCAAGTTACCGTTTTATTGGATTTATTTGGGCATTACGCTTTTGAAAAGGGTGGGGGTGTCAAAATCGCCTGCCAGTCAAGAAGAAAGAACATCAAAAGACAAGCGAAAGAGCAACAAAAAAAGTCTTCATACTTTTAAGGTCTGATTTTTCGCCGAAAGTCGCCTGACAAGCAAGCAAGCAAGCAAAAAAAAAAAAAAAAACCAACAACAACAAACAAACAGAACAAAACAAACAAAAAACAAACAAACAAACAAACAACAACAAGAACAAAAAGTCTTCATATTTTTGCTGCCACTTCCTTCCCACTCTGCATGCAAAAGAGTGGGACATTCAATCCCTGGTAAGTGTGTGTGTGTGTGTGTGGGGGGGGGACCAAGCTTCTCCCCCCCCCCCCCCCGGGCTGCATCGGTCCGGTTATGGGCTTGTAATCGTGGTGATGGTGACTATCGCCGATCATTCCCCCCCCCCCCCCCCCCCACACACTCCTCAGTACGTATTTACGCCGTTGCACCGAGTACATGGTGCATTCCAGGAAGAGTACTGACTGATTTTCATCCGATAACCAACAGACCAATGGTTACACTTTCACTGAATCGCATCACAGATTGTCTTTTCGAGATCAGCTTTTACTGGCAATATTGCCGGTAATAGCTGATCCCGGAAATACACCCTTTCACAGTACGATATCCTAAATACATATTATTTACTTTCTTTCTTACCTTTTTTTTTTTTTTTTGGCAGGAGCAAAACATAATCATTTCACACACACACATACACACACACACACACATACACACACACAAAAAAAATTATACATCTGAATCTCTGAAGTTTAGGTCTGAATTTGCAAACTCTCCCCCATATTGGAGGGGGTAACCTCCTCTGTAGGTCTACACGGTGATGTTGCACACGTGGAACAAGAGCTGAGTCATACAATTTTATGTGAATTTGTCTTTTTGTTACTTTTTTGATAACAAAAAAAAAGGTCATCAAAAGTGTGCACCATGTCTGAAAATGTAAAGTCGTCCTCACGCACATTTGTGTGTGTGTGTGTGTGTGTGTGGGGGGGGGGGGTACCCCCCTCCGAACGCCTCCTCCCGCTCCCTCGCACAAATCTTCCGACTCCAAGCCCCCCCCCCCCCCATCGTGAAATAGGATCTACGCACTTGTCCCTGTCAGTCCCTTATCTCTGTCGGTCGCTCCGCTCTCTCGCACATATTTTCCGTGTTTTGCCCCATCCCATGATTAAAACGGAACGATGCCCCTGCGGATGATCGCTTTAATTGACTTCAATCAAGACAATTAAGAAACACAATAGCTGTGAAGAAAATCTACTACGTTATTACATACAAAGAAATCGATCAAAATATTACTATTTTGTTGACTTCACTTGGGCATTGCGCAGAACGGAGATACGTTTTTGAAAGTGGGGGGGGGGGGAAGGGTGTTAAAATCGTCTGACAAACAAAAAGAAAAACAAAATAAAAGTGAAAGAACAGCAAAAAACAAAATCGTATTTTTGAGGTGTGATTTCCGCCGAAATTCGGCTGACAAGCAAAACTAACATTAACAAGAACACGAAATTTTCACTTCTTTTTCCAACCACTTCCGTGCTCGCGCATTATATTTCATGCAAGAAAAAAAAAATGGGGGATGCAAACATTGGAGCCCTGTAAAATGGAGGGGGGGGGGCGGCAGCCTCTGCGAGACTCCTCCCCATCCAACAGCTCCCCCCACGTTTGCGTCCGTCCGGTTATGGGCTTGTATGATCATGATTGTATGTGATCGACAGTGACCGTCGCCGGTCATCCCCCCCCCCCCCCCTCTCCTCGGTACGGCTTTACAAAGTTGCTAGATGTGCGTAAAAATTGTTTTCATATCTATACAAAAGGCGCAGTCATAGTAGTGTACACATCAATAGATTCTATCTTGAAAAGAGGGTAACTGAAAATTATAAAAACAATGCAGATTGTGAACCACGATGGCAATGACCAAAATATAGTAAACCTGACTTTGCTAGGATTGCTAAAAATGGTGATGAATCAAGTATCACTCGACAATGTCTGCCTGATGATCACTGAGTAGAACCAAGGTAAGGTGGAGAAAACGGCGCGCGCGCGCGAGAGAGAGAGAGAGAGAGAGAGAGAGAGAGAGAAAAAAAAACAAAAAACTATATGGTAGAGCATAAAGCTATTTTTTTTCCATTTTTTGTGAAGATCGGTGAATGCACATTCCTTACACTCTCTTTATGATTTTGTTCATGCTTGTCATCACAAAATATTGTAATCTTGTTTTGCAATGATAGCGGCACTGAGCATTTAAAACCTTATACATTTTTTAACGAAATATTTGTTTTCAAAACAAATTGTTGTATACAAACATGATCTCTATGCACTTCAAAGTACCTTCTTTGTACCACGGCGTCACTGAGGTAGCATAAGTTGACAAAAGATATAACACATCATGCATGCCTGAAATTGACGTTCTCAGATTTCTATATATTTTCTAGCCTCAGTGTTGGGTACTGCCGCCAACGTTAAAGGATGGAAAGGGGAAGACATTCGACTGCTCTGTGACATTCAGGAGGAGCCTCGACTTGTGCTCTGGGTCAAGCAGAGCATCTCAAATCAGCAGATACTAAAGGCTAGATACTTTGACGGGCATTTTGAGAGCTTAGAGGAACGTTTCGACATCGACAAGAACTTCAGCCTCGACATCACAGACTTGGAGGTGGCAGATGAGGGTCTTTACTATTGCCAAGGCGAACTGATCGATTACCAGGTTTTCGAAAATTTCACCATCTTGACGGTAGACTGTAAGTAATGTTTCAGGAATGAAGTTGTGAAAACATAAACTGTGCACACACACACACACGCATATATATATTTACATGAAGAGATTTATTGCAAATCGCAATAACCGCAAAAATATTGTTTTTTTTTTAGATGTTGCTATCAATCTGTTGTTCATGGACGTAGGAACATAATTGCATTATTATTATTATATATATATATTTTTTTTTTGGCAATTCGAATCATATCTCCAGTTTTTCATATTAAAAAGGTCACTTTCATCGCAGAACGCGACAACGCCACTACTCTTTCACCGCAGAACGCGATACATCCACCCGGCCATTCAGGGTCCTCGATTTGTCCAACATGGCGGCCGCTATACAGTTACATTATGCGTCACTGCACTGACTAGCTACGTATAGCCAGCTGCGCCTTAGGCTGAGCTTCCTACTATAAAGTAACCTTGCTGGCGCTAATTTGTCACACTCGCTGTAACTATACTGGTTAGTTTAGACCTAAAGCTAAGCCTAAATTAAGGCGTCAGGATCGGACAAAAATATGAATTTCGACGACACAGAAAAACCAGTGGAACCGTCCCTAACACACGAAAACGTGGAATCTGCAAAGAAAATCGTGAGCGAGAATCGGACTCAAGTAAATGCGACATTCATTGTACGTATGTGTATGCGTGTGCATACATGTGTGTGCATGTGTGTGTGTTTGTATGCGTGCGCTTGCGTGTGGGCAAGAGACGGTAAAACACGAGTGTGCAGTGCTGTTTTACATGGTGTAAACCTTTCTTTGCTCCTCTGAACTCATTCTTTATTGTGCAAGTGTGTGTTTTTTGTTCAGTTCAGTTCAGTTCAGTTCAGTTTTTATTTCTGCATTTCAAAATCAATTCAAATCAACAAATCAACAAAATACTTACATAGTCATTTACAGAGCTAATATTCGTAACGTTTGGATCATACATACATTTTCTTTTTTCAAGAACGAATATCATATATAAAAGGAAGCAATAGGAAATGATAAAAATGAAATGCAGGGGACAATCATCATAAGCTAAGCTTGACGAGGAAGATGGTCCCAGGTAAAGCGATACATAAAGAAAATCTTGCCACTCACTGAGTGGGGGGTAATTGTGCGAAGGGCACAATAAAGAGATACATAAAGTAATTGTGCGAAGGACGTGCGGTGCAGTGCGGTGTGCATTGTGTTGAGATGAATCTTGGTTTGTACGTTGAGTGTTATTTTGTGTATCAGTGTGATGAGGTGAATGTAACTTCAGTTATGGCCGTGAACTCATTGTTTACAGGTGTTTGTTGACCAGGTGGTATGAATACTTATGTGTCAGAAGTATTCTGGATTATGAGGGTGTTTTTTAGTTCTCGTTTGAAAATGTTCAACGACGTACATTGTTTGGAATTAGGGGGTAAAGAATTCCAAATATCTGGTTCATTATGTTTTAATGATTTTTGAGCTAAAATGATTCTGGGTTTTTCGAGATGGTAATCGGACGACTAGCGTGTTGGATATGAATGAACGGTGGAATTTGGAGTGAAGAAGCCATCAAAAATTTTTGGAAGACAATTAAATGTATATTTATATATAAAAACAACAGTTTGAAAGGTGTGAAGATCCTCAATTTTCAATGTTTTTAGTTGACGAAATAGGGGACTGGATGGGGATAAGTAACGGGAATTGGTAATTAAACGTACAGCACGTTTTTGGAGGGTAAGAATTGGATTAATTTTAGTTGAGCCACAGTTTCCCCAAACGATATTGCAGTATGTGATATGTGGTAAGATCAATGCATTATATAGAATAATCAGGGAAGTTTGAGAAATAGAGATATAAAATTCCTACAGTTCTTGAGACAGACGTGTGGATATTATGAATGTGATCGTTCCAAGTTAAACTCGAGTCAATTGTGATTCCTAAAAATTTAGTAGATCTTACTGCATTTAAGGATAATCCATCAATATTAATATTATAACTGCTGTTAATGTTCTGTGAAGCAGTAGGTTTGAAACGTATAAAACCTGTTTAAGAGACATTAAGGGATAATTTATTACATATAAACCATTGGGAGACTTTGTCTATTTCCGTGTTCAGAGTATTACATGTAAACAGTGTTTCGAGGTTCTCATGGGAGTAAAAAATATTCGTGTCATCCGCAAAAAGTATAAATTTAAGAGTTTTTGATGTATTTATTATATCATTGATATATACAAGGAACAGTAGGGGGCCAAGAATGGATCCCTGGGGAACACCACATACAATATAAGAATTCGGAGATTTAGATGACTTAAATAGTACATATTGCTTTCTGTTGGATAAATAATCAATAATTCAAGAAAGTGCTAAACCACGAATACCATATCTTTTTAATTTATAAATTAATATATCATGATATATGGAATCAAAAACCTTTGATAAATCCATGAAAATTCCTATAAGGTGTTTTTTTTTTGGAAAAGATTCAGTAATCTTATCTAACAATTGAATTATAGCTAAATCGGTGGAATGGCCCTTTCTAAATTCAAACTAATTAGGTATTATTAGGTTATTTACATGAAGAAAAATATAAAGGCGTTTATGAATATTATTTTCCAGAATATTAGAAATACTAGGTAATAATGATATTGGTCTATAATGTGTTAAAAGAGAAGGGTTGTCTTTTCTTTTGAAAACTGGAACTACTTTTGCAATTTTTAATGAGTTTGGGTATATTCCAGAAGACAGTGAAAGATTGAAAATGTAAGATAAAGGTGTGGTTATTTTTTTGATGATTTTCTTCAGTATATATGTGACCGTGCACCTCAAAACGAACATAAAGTCGCACACACTGATTTTGCGTGGGGACTGAAAATAAGTGGAATGGGTCATCCTAGCCAATCTTGACTTTTTCATATTTTCTGAAAGAGCAAGTCTTCTTTTACATTATGCTAAAATTTGGTATCATAAAACGGGCAGGAAAGTGTGTTTTTTTAGCAGTTTATCTCGAACATTTTTGGTAGAATAGTGTGATTAGGTGTGTCTTTAGAATAACTTTTTCATTTCTGAAAAACCTTGTCCACACTCTTCACATTCAACTCTAGTAACTTTCGAAAGGATAGGGCTACTCCTTTGAAAGTTGGCATTAATTATGGACAGAATGTGTTAATGAGGCACGCTTAATTTCAGTTTAATCTGATAATCCCTTCATTGTTGTTACTCTGGTGATTGACTTCCTGTTTTTTGTCCCATTCATCGCACAGCCAGCACGGTTTGGTAAAGACTAAGCGCTTGAATAGACACTGTACTTCAGAGCCTCTTTTCTCAGTTCACACTTTTCCTGAGTTTGTGCTTTCTTTCCAATATTTAGATAGGTTAGGAGAATCCATTTGATTTAAGTTATACATCATTTTAAAGCTTAAAGTCTGCTCTTTCAGGATATGGTCTTAACTAAAAATTCATGTCTGGCGACTTTTTGTTTGTTTTGAGGTGCACGGTCACTGTGACCGTGCACCTCAAAACGAACATAAAGTCGCACACACTGATTTTGCGTGAGGACTGAAAATAAGTGAAATGGGTCAACCTAGCCGAACTTGACTTTTTCATATTTTCTGAAAGAGCGGGTCTTCTGTTACATTATGCTAAAATTTGGTATCATAAAACGGGCAGGAAAGTGTGTTTTTTTAGCAGTTTATCTCGAACATTTTTGGTAGAATAGTGTGATTATGTGTGTCTTTAGAATCCCTTTTTCATTTCTGAAAAACCTTGTCCACACTCTTCACTTTCAACTCTAATAACTTTTGAAAGGATAGTGCTACTGCTTTGTAAGTTGGCATTAATTATGGACAGAATGTGTTAATGATGCATGCATAATTTCAGTTTTATCTAATAATTCCTTCATTGTTGTAACTCTGGTGGTTTACTTCCTGTTTTTTGTCCCGTTCATCGCACAGCCAGCACGGTTTGGTAAAGATTAAGCGCTTGAATAGACACTGTACTTCAGACCCTCTTTTCTCAGTTCACACTTTTCCTGAGTTTGTGCTTTCTTTCCATTATTTAGATAGGTTAGGAGAGTCCATTTGATTGGAGTTATACATCCTTTTAAAGCTTAAAGTCTGCTCTTTCAGAATATGGTCTTAACTAAAAGTTCATGTCTGGCGACTTTTTGTTTGTTTTGAGGTGCAGGGTCACATATACACTTATTTCATCATGGCCACTAGATCTACTTGGCTTTAATCTGTTAACAATCCCCAGTATTTCTTCCTCATCTGTTGGGGTAAAGAAAAGGGATTTGTCGCAGTTTGGTGGAAGAAATTCAGTAAAGTTTAAATGAACATGTTTGTTTATTTATTTTTGAAGCTAATTGGGGGCCAATATTTACAAAGTATGAGTTAAAAGCATCAGATATTTAATCAGGGTTTGTGAGTTCTTTGTTGTCTTTATAAAAAACGGACGGTTTCCTTATTATTTTTACCTGTTATTTCATATAAGTTTCCCATAAGCCATTTACGTTATGCTTTTGATTATCAAACTTATCGGAATAATACATTTTACAAGAAATACGAATCAAATTACTGAGTATATTTCTATATTTTTTTTAATCGGTAAAATGTTTTGTATTGTTGGTAGTAATCGCCAGTTTATACAATTTATTTCGGGTTTTTATTGAATTGATGATTCCCTTTGTAATCCAGGGATGTTTGTTCGTTCTACGTGTTTTTTTTTTCTTAACTAAAGGAATGTTTTTTTTTTCGATAATAATATAAAAGTTTATCTAAGAAAATATCATAAGCTTTATCAGCGTTATTTTGGAGATACACTTCTTGCCATTCTTCCTTCACTAAGTCAGAATTAAGTAATTCAATATTCTCGTCTGATTCTTGTTTGTACATTATTGGCCTGGGTTTTGAAATACTTTTGACGTTTTCAGAATAACGAAGAATAATGAATATCGGTAAATGATCAGATATATCATAATATAAAATACCATTAATGAATTTATTTACAGAGAAGTTAGAATTTAGAAAAAATATTATCAACAAGGTTTTAGATGTTTGGGATATTCTTGTTGGGTTATCAATATGGGAATGGAAAGCATATGAAAAAAGAGTAGTTTTTAATTTTACCGCTAAAGTATCTATTTTCGTCATGTCAATATTATAGTCGCCGATAATATAAATTTCCTTATTTTCTTGTGTAATTGTGTTAAGGCATTCATTAAAATTTTCTAAAAACGTTTCAGTTTTATAATTTGGTGGCCTGTATATAACACCAATTATCTTATTTTTCATTTTATCATTGATAATTTCCACAAACAGGCTTTCACAACCTTCAATATCAATATCAGTTCTTATTTTACACGCAATTCGTTATATATTTGTTTGTTTGCTTTTATTTCTGCATTCAATCAGATGCAATTTGAATGCAAACTTCAAAAAGTACAAAGACAAAGAATAACAAGTGCAGTGAAATAAATTGATAACAGTACATAAATAGATTCACATAGGTGATTGCATTGAGCATTGTAGATACACAGAAACATAAAATAAAATATACAGTATTTTTCAGTAAACAACAGAGATAATTGAATGCAGTAGACCACCATCATAAGCGATTAAGCTTGAAATGGATGGAGGCCTAATAAAATGACTATCCAACGACATAACTCTCTTGGAGGAAGGTGATCAGGTGGGTGCAGTGCAGTTGCAGGTGAGAGTGCAAGATGCAGTTGAAAGAAGAAAATAGAGATTGACAATAAGATGACAATCTATACTATAAATATTTGTTAGCTCAATTGGTTTGGAGAATATAATTGTATCAAATATCGTTTAATTGAAGCTTTCAAAGAATAAATACTTGAACAAGACTTTATATCATCCGGGAGATTATTCCAAATATCCGGACCCGAATGTCTTATAGATTTATGTGTCACTAATAATTTGGGATTCAAAAGGTGGAAATTTCTACATATACGAGTAGGGTACGAATGGACAGAAGTATTGAACCTAAACATGTTATCAAACGATGATGGAAGTTGATGATGTATATATTTGAACATAATTACTGCTACTTGAATAATATTCAAATCAAAAACCTTCAATGTTTTAAGCTAATGAAATAAAGAATCAGTGTGAGCCAGACCCTGTACCTCAAAACAAACAAAAAGTCGCCAGACATGAATTTTTAGTTAAGACCCTATTCTGAAAGAGCAGACTTTAAGCTTTAAAATGATGTATAACTCAAATCAAATGGACTCCCCTAACCTTTCTAAATATTGGAAAGAAAGCACAAACTCAAGAAAAGTGTGAACTGAGAAAAGAGGCTCTGAAGTACAGTGTTTATTCAAGCGCTTAATCTTTACCAAACCGTGCTGGGTGTGTGATGAATGGGACAAAAAACAGGAAGTAAACCACCAGAGTAACAACAATGAAGGGATAATCAGATTAAACTGAAATTAAGCATTCCTCATTAACACATTCTGTCCATAATTAATGCCAACTTTCAAAGCAGTAGCACTATCTTTTCAAAAGTTATTAGAGTTGAAAGTGAAGAGTGTGGACAAGGTTTTTCAGAAATGAAAAAGGGATTCTAAAGACACACCTAATCACATTATTCTACCAAAAATGTTAGAGATAAATTGCTTAAAAAACACACTTTCCAGCCCGTTTTATGATACCAAATTTTAGCACAATTTAAAAGAAGACCCACTCTTTCAAAAATATGAAAATGTCAAGTTCGGCAAGGTTGACCCATTTCACTTATTTTCAGTCCTCACGCAAAAGCAGTGTGTGCGACTTTATGTTCGTTTTGAGGTGCCCGGTCACATATATAGGGCTACCCCTCCCCCTCTACCTCTCTTACGATCAGAGCGAAATATTTTATATCTATCAAGGATAAACAAATTTGGAGACGTGTGCCCTAGCCAAGTTTCAGTTATACCGATTGCGGAAAAGGGAAACTTTTGTTGTTGTTGTTGTTGTTCATTTTCCATCTGTGAAGATGGCTGGATAGCCCATATTCAGCTACACTAAGCTGGTCTTCCATGGGGTCCAGTTGGATGTGGGGTGGGACCACTTCACCGGGTTAGACACCCTGCTCTTTGCGATGAATGAATGAAGCGGGATCTTTTACGTGCATGAGCTGTGACTCTCTCATACACGGGACCTCCATTTTATGTCCTATCCGAGGGACAGAGTGTTTTGCCTCTTGCTAGAGGGGACGGTATGTTTACACACAACATTGCTCAGTCCAGACTCGGGTTCGAACCCGGGCCGCGTGATCGTGAGGCAGACGCGCTACCGACTGAGCCAACTCACCGCCCTAAAACAAAGAAGAAGTAGTTCAAATGAAAGAAGAAGTAGTTCAAATGAACTAAAATTTTTGTTTAAGCTTCTAGCAGTCCAGTGGAATAAGCTAAAATCTTTAATGGGGTTAAAATTAGTGTCATCATTCCTATTTGTGGAATTACTACGGGAATTATAAACATAACTTGCAGTGGAATCAAGTGAAGATTTGAACATATTATTAAAATATTCTGTGTGCATGTGTGTGCATAATGTGTGTGCATGTGTGTGTGTTTGTTTCTGTTGGTGTGGGTGTATGTGAATGAAAAATGAAAGAGCAAGAGAGTTGATAGTTTAGCAATGTATAACATAGTCTTGTGTATACCTGCCTGTTCCATTGCCTTTTCTTGTATTTCACGTCTGTTTGCACGCGAGTTTGTGTGTGTGTGTGTGTGTATGTGTGTATGCGGGAGTGTGTGTGTGGGTTTGCATGTTTGTGTCTTTGTAAATGTGTGTGTAATGTATGTACCAGCTGCCTAAAAAACTCCACAAAGAACTTTTCCACAAGAACTTCGAGTGCGTTTGTGCGTGTGTTTGTGTGTGTGTGTTCGTGCGTTCGTGTGTGTGTGTGCGCATGGGAGAGAAAGAGTTTAATGAATCTGTTCGAAAACTTAGTCTTTCTTCATGCCCGCAATCTGCACTATGCATGTGTGCGTGTGTGTGCTTGTGTATGTGTGTGTGCGCGCGCGTGCGTGTGCATGTGTGTATGTGTGTGTTTGCATGTGTGTGTTTATGTGTGCTTCTGCCCCAAACAACTCCAAAGTGTTAATTAAAAAAGAAATACACTTGCATAATGGACAGCTTGGATTTATTGCGTTTTGCAATAAAGGACATTATGGATTTATTTCATTTTGATAAAAAAATCATTCAAATTTATTGATTTTCCCAGAAATCTCCAATACTAATACTTAGATTTTAGCTCAATAAGTGATTTTGATATTTTCATAGAGCTCAACAATCAAGAAAAAATCATGGGTCTTTTTCTTCAAGAAATATTCGAAATAGAAAATCTTATTTTTCTCAATTCAGTGCAAAATGATTTATTGCGTTTTGCAATCAAACTCTTCATATGTTAAATATATATATATATATATATATATATATATATATATATATATTCATATATACATATATATATATATCGTCGCCGGTCACACGAACCGACATTCCATACTACATATTCTGAAATTCTCAGTGTGTAATTCGGTGTAATTTCTACGTAGTTATCACTTTTGTAGAAGTATATAATTCCATTTGTGAAAATTATTTGTTTTCCCAATAGACGCGTGTGTTAAACAATCAGGCGATTCGACGGTTCGGTGACCGCGCGTACTACTCGTACGCGCGGTCACCGAACCGACGAATCAGTGCGCATTGACTTGCGTGTAGTTTTTGAGATTCAACAGTTCATTGACCGCGCGCACAGTGTGCGTACTATGTAATACATGCGTTGACAATGGCAACGCTCAATGTACATGTACATATGGACACACATGGAAAATGACAACGTTCTTTGCAGACCGAAAATACATACATGCAGCTCTTTGACGATTTCCCGCTTATTTGTTAACAATACAATTCGATAAAAACTTCACAAGTTAGAGCAAGAATTTAAGTCTGATGTACTACAAAAATAATTGGGAATTATAGACATGAAAGTGTAGCAACCAAAGTCAAAAATGGGTTAACTTCAAACGCGATTTTCTCGAATTGTCATTCTTACGCAAACCTGAGGGAATCGTCGGTTCATGTGACCGGCGACGATATATATATATATATATATATATATATATATATATATATATATATATATACATATATATATATATATATATATATATATATATGTATATATATGTAATATGTAACCATGTTAGTTTATGCAATATTGCTCCTCCTTTTTCACAGAGGATTTCGTCCTGTTTAGGCAACGTATAGGTGTCCTTCCGTGATACGCATAACTGAAATTTTATATTCAGTTTTTTGATAGGCAAATGCATACTCTGCCGGTTGTGGTAAGAGGGGTAAGTAACAGAAAACACACACTTATTTGTATAACATTTTTATATGAATATATATATATATATATATATATATATATATATATATATATGTCGATTTGTTTTTCTCCCATGGGCGTGAGTGGGGGTAAGCCTGAAATTGACGCCCTAAACTAGAATTCATGATTCGTTGAGCACACCAAAAGTAAGTTGAAAAAGCAGCAGATATATGACTGCGTATAATGTTCGATGTCCTCAAGCGGCGGCAGAAATTTGAGTTTTGACTGGCTTACCGACGTTAAGCTATGTGAGTGTCTATGAAACTAACGACGTAATGAGTGGAATTGCACTCTGTCATTAATCTGCCTCTTTATTTTTTTACATCAATAAAGATATTGGTTTTCTATGGACGCTGTAAACTAATTATTTTGTTGAACAACAGAAATAAATCTCCTTTTTATAAGGAAAGAAGTATGTAACAAGTGAAATTTTCTTTTTCATTGTAAATCCAACCATAATTTGAATGAAGTAAAACAAAATAATTATTATTTCATTGCAATTCATCCTTTTCGTAGCGATGGCATCAAAACATGAAATCGAGGAATGTGTCGACAAGAGCCCGTCCAATCAAAGCATTTGCACATACCACATTCCCTTCAACACTCTTTCCATCAATCTAACATGTGTCGTTAGTGGATTCAAGCCTAACATTTCGATGCTCTGGACCAATGAGTCGGGAAAGAGACTGGATTCAGTGGTTTCGCAACAAACAACATTGTCTGACGACACGTATGAAAGGATGGAGGTAACCACTGTCTCAGCCATACAGGGAATAGAGCAAACCTTTCTGTGCACTGCTACCGGTGACTCTCTTAATGGAACGTCAACCGCGGGAATCACCCTTCTACCTATACCAGGTTTTGTAAAACTTTGCAGTTTCGTGTTTCTGAAATATGATAAATCATTATTTAAAGTGTATTAATTTAATTGTACTAATAGTAAAGGCAGTTATTTTAATAAACTACATCACTGAGTAATCCGTCATACAATGGAATTTATTATTTGAAATTGTCTTTGACAAAACTATTTCGCCACACAATCAATTAAATTTCCTGTTACGTTTCTACAAAAGAATACATGAAATCAACATAAAAAACAAAGAACATTAGATCTAACGAACCCGCCACCTGTCACAATGCTTTCTTTAAACTATGATAGAATTAACAGTGATAGAATTGTAGTAAACAGTTGTATCCTTAGAATGGAGGTTCGGTGTAAAAGTGTCTGAGGTGAAAGTGTCAGAGGTACAAATGTCAGAGGTAAAAGTATCAGCGGTGATAATGTCAGAAGAAAAAAAAAAATGTAAGAACTGAAATTATGTCAGAGGCTTCGCAAACGAATGTTCGTTATAAATGATTTCACATGATCTTTAATAGATGGCATGACTTCAACGTCATTTACTTTTCTTTTCGTACTTATTAAGTGGTAATCACCTACTTGGGCATGACACTATAGTAATCGCTGATCCTTCTCTTGCGACAAAAACTATATAATTATACAAGAGACATAAAACCTTTGCAAACCTGGGCTTGTCTGAAATGTGATTGTGCAGTTGTGGAGCCATGATTTGTTAAAAGCCCAGGATTTGCAAAAACGACGGGATTTGTATAAACGTCTCGCCGGGATTTGTAAAAAGCGCAGGGAAATGTAAAAACCTGTCGCCGGTAAATGTAAAAATCTTGAAGATTGCATCAACGGAAAATGTAAAAATGTCTCGCAGGAAAGTGTAAAACGTCTCGAAGGGAAATATCAAAAACGCTTCCGGAAAATGTAAAAGTCATGAACTTCAACTTCCGATTGTATATAGATGAAGAAATTTTGTTATGAAGCCATTATTAATTGACATTTCATTTTTTATTATGGCGGATCCAGGGGTGCCCTGAATAGTGGGGAGGGGGTTAGGAGGAGGTGGGGGGATTTCCCATATATTCAGCGTTTTCTTGAAAAATCTACGATGTTTTTCTTGAATTAATCTCAATTTTTAAAGAAATTGAAGTCTTCTATTCCTTAAACTCTCGATAAAGATAAAGATAAATAAAGAGCTGAATAAGACCGCGTTTATAAGATTTTGCCTAGAATTACTGTTTTGAAACACTGTTTTGAAACACGGTTTCGTCAGGAGAGCGCTTATAAGAATTTGTTTTTCCCCGAGCGTGTTTGGGCTCTCACTCAGGCCGCGTTTATAAGATTTTGCGTGCCGAGAATCACTGTTTTGAAACACTGATTCGGAACACTGATTTGAAACACGGTTTTGTCAGGAGAGCGTTTGTAAGATTTTTTTCCCCGAGCGTGTTGGAGCTCTCGCTCAGACTGTGCCATTGCGCAACTCACTCTGCGCAGTTTGTCCCTGAGCAAAAGGTCAAACAGGGCGCGCGCAAGACATGGTGACGTCATGTAAATAGTGTTTGAGATCGCGGTTGCGTTTATAAGATTTTTGAAACACTGTTTCTACACCAACACTGTTTTGAAACGCACTATTTTGTGCGATTTGAAACAGTGTTTCAGAACACTGTTTCAAATCACGGCTAACGTTTATAAGATTTGCTAGAAACACTGCTTGGCCAGAAACAGTGTTTAAAAACATTGTTTCTGGCCAGAAGAAAAATCGTATAAACGCACTCTTAGTGCAATGAAGACATAAGCTGACTGAAATTTCTAGTTTGATTATGGCGGATCCAGGGGTGAGCTGATACGTGGGCGGGGTGAGGGTGAGAGAAGGATTTTTTAAACACAATTTCAGCATCTTCTTTAAACATGTGTGACAAATTTTCATTGAACGTGGCAGGTAGCATCCCTAGGGTAATAAAATCCCACTTTGATAAAAAGGGCAACACTTCGGGGATGGGGACGGGCAAGGTTACCTATATGGAACAAACACAGTTTTACCACACTGAGTTCACTGTGTAAAATGTAACGATAATGATAATAAATAAAGACAGAATGAACTGACCATAAAGAATATAAATTATTATTGGAAAAATGAGCAAAGAAAATGGGATTCCATCGGGATTCCCGATGGAATCCCATTTTCTTTGCTCATATTTTCCGATAATAATAATAGTCACAATAATATTAATAATAATAATAATGATAATAATAATAATAATAATAATAATAATAAATGTGTGAATATCATTGTGTTCACAGCGTTGCCACAGTGTGAAATTACAAACTATGTGGGTCACCACACACAATTTACATAGTCATACACAGTTACCTCAGCTTTTACATAATAGTGACAGTGTGTTATTTATGCTGCAGTATGTGGGCATGGTATGTTCATAGAGTTGTCATAGTATGAATTTTTGACTATGACTGTGGTTAACCACATACTTTGGTGACGTGCAGTTACATTAATGTACCATATAATAGTCAGTGTGTCACATATTGCAGTCTATGGGAATAGTGCCTCTACAGAGATATCACAGTGTGTAACAATGGACTATGTGGTTTATCTCCTACTAGCCACAAAGTAGTATATTGCTACTACAGCAACAACAAAAGGTCAGTGTGCTACTTATTTCAGTCTGTTATAAAGATGTGTTCACGTAAGAGCAAAGTGTATATTTAAAACTGTGTGACTTACCACAAGCTAATCTAAAAGAAATCACAATAACCACAGCTTACCATTATAAAGACCACACTGTGTCACATCGTGTAATAGATATGTAAGATTTGTGTGCTCACAGAGTTGCCACATTGTGGAATTCTAGTCTATGTGGTTCTTCACCGAAAGTCACATGGTAATCACAGTTGCTACAGCCTGCCACAAAAAAGCACACACGTTGTGTCACATGTTGCAGTACGTTGGAATATTGTCTACCGAATTGTCACAGTGTGAATTTCTAGATTACGTGGTTTCTCAGCTAAAAGTCACACAGTGACTCGTCAAGTACCACAGCTTACCACAAAATAAACCGCAGAACATGTGACATGTTGCAGCATGTTGAAATGTAGTAGTGTCGAAGATTTGTCACAGTACGGACCGACCAGCAAGTGTATGGGGATGGGGCACGTCATTAAAATCATGATTATGATATTGCCGGGGAAAACGTTCATTCACAATTTGAAAGGACAGGATATTCCTGTGGTATTCTGGGACATATATCACAGGACAATGCCACCCAGCAGTACGACACAGGAGTATCGCACAGCAAAACCACTATCGCACAGCAGTACTACACTGCAGTAGCGAACAGAAGTACCCAACAACAAAACCAGAACAAATACAGCAAAAAGTGCCACAGGAAAATACCACACATTATTCATTTAGTATTTTGTCACATATACCACAGGAATACCACAGGACAATACCAAACAGCAGCACTGAACCGGAGTGCCACACGGCACAACAACATACACGGCTGTATATCGCACAGCAGTAGTACACAGCAATAACACAAACCAAAACCGCACGAAATGAATTTAACAAAAAGTACCATAGGGTATTTTTGTGTTTGTTTATTTTTTTCTTGATATACTATACCAAAGGACTATCACAAGACAATACAATGTACCACACAGCAGTACCTCACACGAGTATCACACAGCAGTGCCAATTGGTCACGTTTTCAGCTCTGTCTTGTTGGCGAGCATTCACACATGGAGGTTGAATTGGCTATGTTACTGCCTTTATAAGCGAGCTTTCGTAAGCACGACGCGGCCGGTAGTTGAGCGTACCGTGTGCAAAATTTGCTTCTGCGCATGATCAAATCCGAGAAACGTCCCGTTCTGGGGAAAACGAAACGGTACTCGGCCAAAATAGCGTTCGTTCCCGATGCTGGGCAGGATTGTGCCAGCCAGCTAGCCAGCCAATCAGCGATCTTGTCCCCTCGCCTCCGTCCCATTACAGGAAAGCCAAACTGCTTAGATATTGGGACGGTAGTCCGAGTGCGGGGACTGTCAAGCTGGGCTTACTTCGTTTCATCGGGTGTCGCGTTCGGGTCGGGTGGTCGCGATACACGACCTTTCGTAGATTATATGCCCTAATATAAGAAGGGTCGGGTGGAGCATTTGAGAATTAGACCCCTATTATTTACGATGTATCGGGTACAGCTTACCCGAATCTTCGAGAAAAGGCCAATGCAAATTTACGAACGTTCGCGTGTTTTATCTCCGAATACGCGATTGTGTTCCTATGTTTTTACTCTGAAAAAATTATCACAAGCGTTTGTATACAAGGCTAGCAGCACGTAATGCTCGCCGTACATAACTATGGCAAAGCGATACGCTCGCTTGCGATAAAGTGATAATGCAGGTTTCAATGGACGGCCATTCATATTGTACAGTACGAGCGGCGAAAATTTTAGTTGTCTCGATGACTCGTGGATTACATACAACGATCTGGGGCCTGTCTTATAAAGACTTGTGATAGGAATCAATCGCACGTTTTATGTGAGCTTCAATGCAAGTTGCGATTGATTTGGGGACTTGTGATTGATTCGAAGGCTTTAGGAAAAAACATATACATTGGGATATGTAGGTGATATACTGTTTGGTGAATATAATGATGATGCAGGAAACCATAGTATAATGAATATATTTATGTGTTGAATAATCCTTGTATAAAAGTGATATATATTGATAGTTTAGTTGTAAATGTGGATCGGGTTAATGTATTATGGTGTTATGGTACATATACCAGGGCTCAACATTCACGGTGGCCCGGGGCCACCAAAAAAGCACGTCGGGCCACCAAAATTTGAGAAATGAAGATTTTGGTGTCCCAATCGGGCCATCAAAAAAAAAAAAGTCGGATATGTTTGCCTTTTACTTTTGGAAATGGACAGCGGTAACAATCGGCTCCGTAAGATGCCAAAATAAATGTCAGATGCTTGCTTTTAATTTTGGAAATGAATAACGGTAATATTCCACTCCGTTATGATACTAAAATAAATGTCGGATGTTTGCTTATACTTTTGGAAATGAATAACGGTAAGATTCAGCTCCGTAGGATGCTAAAATTAATGTTAAATATTTGATTTTGCGTTTGGAAATGAACAAAGATAGCTTTCGGCTCTGGAAGATGCTCAAATGAATGTCGAATGTTTGCTTCGACTTTTTATTCGGAAGTAAATGGCGGTAATATTCTTCTCCATACGATGCTAAAATAAATGTCGGATATTTGCTATTACATTTCGAAATGAATAAAAGTAACATTCAGCGGTGTTTGATGGTAAAATAAAATGTCTGATGTCTGCCTTGACGTTCAAAAATGAAAAACAGTAACATTCGGTTTTGTAAGATGCTAAAATAATCGTCAGATGATTCATTTCACTTTCGGAAGTGGACAGCAGTAACATTCGGCTCCGTACGATAATGAAATAAATGTCAGATGTTTGCTCTTAAATTTGGAAATGAATAACGGTAATATTCAGCTCCGTATGATGCTAAAATGAAATTTCATTTGTTTGCTTTTACATTTTTTTTAAAATGATTAACGGTAACTTTCGGCTCTTTACAATGCCAAAACAAAATGTCAAATGTTTACCGATATCTGCAATGCTCCCACTTTATCATTTCAAATGTAAGTTTTGACCACTTAATATAGGCTTCAACTTTCACAATCTATAAGCCCATTTGCTAAATCTTAGAACTCAGAATAACGGTAAGATGATTGATTTTTTTATTCATCTATTTCAGACATGCCATGGGTACCTGTATCACTTCAGTAATACCTAATATTTCTTTTTCTATATGTTTAGTAGGACCGATTTAGTTTTTCTTGATTTTTTTTTTCAGGCCACCAGATTTTACTTTCGAGCCACCAAAAAATAAAAATTCAATCGATCGGGCCGCCAAAAAATAAAAGTTAGTGTGGAGCGAGCCCTGCATATGCTATATATATATATATATATATATATATATATATATATATTATATATTGTATATGTTAGTATGAGTTAGTTTCATTTGTATTCTGTGACATATCTGTGGTGTACCTGCTATGTAATTAATGTTTATTTTGCTGTGATATCCAATGTACAAAGAATTTCCAGAGTGGACAATAAATGAATGAATGAATGAATCAATCAATCAATCAATCAATCAATCAACCAATCAATCAAATAAACAAGAATGGAGTTAGCGCGTTTTGCAATAAAACTCTTCATGGTAACGCTTATAGATTTGCTGTTTTGATCGGAAGTTTAGATATTCATATTCTCCATCCTGTAATGCTTTTGTTTTATTTAGCCATAAAATTATTTTTCTGAGGATATTTCATACTCTTTTTAATATTTGTTATTGCCATTTGTGTGCTATTTTGTGGCCTGTTTGATGTCTTTTGCTTTGATTTATTCACTTTTTTCGCCGTCCCTGATTCACCCGATACTTCGTCACTTGAATGACACTTTTTTACGTATAGTCGCGTTAAACGATCAGCCTTCTGTCAAGGATTATCTGTATTAAATTTTGAATATTTTACCCCTCCTTACCCGACCCTTCGTATATTAGGGCACCTAATCTCCTAAATGTCGGGTAACGCGACCACCCGACGCGAACGCGAACACCCGAAGGAACGAAGTAAGCCGTCAAGGCTTATAGTGGCTGCTGGTCAATTTACCCCACCAAGCCCAAAAGGCTTGACCCCTCAGAGTTACTTGGGCCACCCTCCTTATTAACAAAATGCGCGTCAGTCTGGTCACTTCGGCCCCTAGGGAGCCCCCCTCCCTCCCCCCCCCCCAAAAAAAAGCCCCTCCGGCGGGTGTAATTTACCCCATGGAGCCGATGGAGCCCATGGAGAAGACTTGGTCTAAATGAATGTCCATTGGTGCACATGATTACAATATAAAAACTGACAAAATACTAGTGTCTGGTCGGGAAAGGGGTTGCCAGACTGCTTGTTTGCAGGCACAAAACCTTGTTTTTGGTTAAGGAGTCTGCGCCAAGACTACATTGTCCCGTATTCCCTGTACTGTAGCGTCTCCCAACAGTCTGAGGGACAGTGCCAGTTAGTGCATGTACCCAGATAGCAATGCTGCGTTGGCCCAACGTTGGTCCAACGACATACATGCACGTCGGGCCAACAACAGAAACGTGACGTCGCTCCGACGTCATTTTGGCCATCGGGCCAACGTTGATGCAACGGTACAACCTTATGTTAGGCCGACGCGACGTTTGTACAATGTCAGACCAACTTTAAGTTCAAGTTCAAGTTTATTTAACCAATTCATTAAACATTTGACATTTTACAAAAGGATACAGCATTAAGAATAATGAATGGTTTGGGACCCCAAAAGAAGCAGAGCTTGTAAAAAAGGGGTCCCGGATAAACATATGTGACCGTGCACCTCAAAACGAACATAAAGTCGCACACACTGATTTTGCGTGAGGACTGAAAATAAGTGAAATGGGTCAACCTAGCCGAAATTGACTTTTTCATATTTTCTGAAAGAGCGGGTCTTCTTTTACATTATGCTAAAATTTGGTATCATAAAACGGGCAGGAAAAAGTGTTTTTTTAGCAGTTTATCTCGAACATTTTTGGTAGAATAGTGTGATTAGGTGTGTCTTTAGAATCCCTTTTTCATTTCTGAAAAACCTTGTCCACACTCTTCACTTTCAACTCTAATAACTTTTGAAAGGATAGTGCTACTGCTTTGAAAGTTGGCATTAATTATGGACAGAATGTGTTAATGAGGCATGCTTAAATTCAGTTTAATCCGATAATCTCTTCATTGTTGTTGCTCTGGTGGTTTACTTCCTGTTTTTTGTCCCATTCATCGCACAGCCAGCACGGTTTGGTAAAGATTAAGCGCTTGAACAGACACTGTACTTCAGAGCCTCTTTTCTCAGTTCACACTTTTCCTGAGTTTGTGCTTTCTTTCCAATATTTAGATAGGTTAGGAGAGTCCATTTGATTTGAGTTATACATCATTTTAAAGCTTAAAGTCTGCTCTTCCAGAATATGGTCTTAAGTAAAAATCCGTGTCTGGCGACTTTTTGTTTGTTTTGAGGTGCAGGGTCACATATAAAACAAAGCAAAACATACTAAAGTTTTAAACATATTAACAAGAAGTATAATAGTAACATATTTACATAGGACAGATGCAATACAAGCACACACACACACACGCGCGCACACACACACATTCAATCACACAAACACGTGTCACAAAAACGCTCATGCACATACATATAATTCACATGAAATTGCAGAAAGATACTTTCTATTTTACTATACTTTTAAATTCAGCTTCCCTGATCAATTCTTGTTTTACAAATTTCCCTCAAGATAGATGCGACATGTACGTTTAAAGTTGGATAGTTATGAGGCTGACCTAATTCTCAATGGCAAATTATTCCATTCTCTAATACAAACATATACAAATGAATTTTGGGCAGTTTGAGTTCTTGCAAAGGGTTGATGAATGAGATTACTTTTACGCGTATTATAAGCATGAACGGTAGAATTTAACACAAACGCATCCTTCATGAAAGATTTCGGATCACCTTGTGTCTTAAACATAAAAATCAAGCAACTCAAGATAACTATTTTTTCAAATGGCAAAATATGAAGTTGAATAAACAATGGCAAACTTGGACTTCTATAGTTTGAATTTGTAATATACCTTACAGCTTTTTTCTGAAGAACAATCAACTTATCTATATGAGTCTTATAAGTATTTCCCCAAGCTACATTACAGTACATTAAATGAGGCATAACTATGGCATTATACAGAGTAATTAAGGTTTCTTTTGGTAAATAGAGACGTAACTTGGATATGATACCAACACTACGAGAAACTTTAGTACAGACGTAACTGACGTGGTCTTTCCACGATAAATATTCATCGACTATAACGCCTAGGAATCGTACATTTTGGCTTCGATCAATCTGGTTACCGCCTAAAACCAGTGGAACAATGTCATTTTGGATTCTTTTCCCTCTTAATCTAAATACAACATATTGAGATTTGCTAGTATTCAATAATAGTTTATTACAACAAAACCATTCAAATATATTACCAATTTCATCATTTACAGAGTTTATTAAGGGTAACAAATAGTTGTGGTGGGCAAGTAAGCAAGTGTCATCTGCAAAAAGCGAATAAGTAAACAAGCTAGATGAATTGATAATGTCATTAATATAAATAAGGAACAATAAAGGGCCTAGGACTGAGCCCTGTGGAACACCACATGTGCCAACGTTGGCCCAACTACTTGTGTGTATGTTGGCACAAGGTAAGAAACATGACGTTGATCCAACGTCATTTTGGCCGTCGGGCTAACATTGGCCCAACAGTGTAATCTTGACGTAATACCAAAGTTATATCGAGCACTTTTCCACCCTGTTATAACGTTAAGCTAAACGTTATACCAATCACTTTTCCACTGTAATATGACATTATCACACAGTTAAACCATTCCCTTTTCGACTTTGTAATGACGTTATCCCAACATAAAACCAACCACTTTTTCCACTTTGTTATGACGCTATCCCAGCATTTGACCAACGCTGCATCGACCACTCTTCCACCTTGTAATGACATTATAACACCGTTACATCGACATTGTTCCAACCAAGTTCATACCACCATACTATAACATTATCCCCACGATATACCTGCCATTCTACAACTGTGTCATGGTGTTAGAGCAAGGTTGCACCGACCACTTTTCCATCGTGATTCGACGTTATCCCAACGTTAGACTCACGTTTTACTAACCACGATGATCCACCATATGTCGACATTATCTCTACGTTATACCCACAACTTTTCAAAGGTGTTATGGTGTTATCCCAACCTTAGACCAACGTTGTAGCGACCACTTTTCTACCATGCTGTAACACTATCTCAACGTTATACCTACCACTTTTTAAAAGTGTTTTGATGTTATCCCCCCAATAGAACAAACTTATACCAACCATTTTCACCATAATTATAATAATGCAATCTCAACTTCCAACCAACGTCATGTAAATTCCCCTCCATCCTTATTATGACGTTGTCCAAACTCTGGACCAACAGTTTATAATTCACGTTTCACCGTTGTGCCAACGCTGTACCAACGTTGGTCCAACGTCATCCTTTTATTGTTGAGTCAACGTTGGTTCGATGACCAAAAACGTTTTTTAGACCAACGCCATGTGCCCAACGTTAGGCCATCGTAGTCTTGTTCTGGGGAGAAGCCGCCTGAATTAGAGTCTATTTCTATAATATTATTCCTACAATCTTCTACATCCTATACCTACAAATTCCTATATCTATACCTATACCTATACCTATACCTATTCCTATTTCCTGGCTGAAAGAAAAGTATTTGGTTTTCGTTATGAACCCCTACGTGATGATAATGCTTCAAGACATGGTAACTAACTGGATATCACCTTCATTACATTTTCGTCAAAATATCATCAATACATCGGAATAATTTTTTACAAACGCGAGTGGAAATTGTGCACAAATCAGCAATAATTTGATTACAATGTTAACACTGTTTATAGATTAATCCCAGCATCAATACTTTTACATTTAACGTTTTTTTTTTTATATATATTTTCGCCAAATTTGAGTTACAAATTCTCTCATTTATATTCATGATCTTTGTACGTCGTCATTCCAACCTTGGGCCAATGTTGTCCAAACCGCTTTTTTACATGACTTGGCAAAAAATCCCAATACAGTGTATTGAAAAATGTCTTTATTTCATGAACATGTTGCAATATTATATGCAGTAAACACTTAACTCTTTTAAATTAACTAAATTTGTCATACAATTTATATCTAAGCTAAGTTTGGCATTCCCCTTTAACTTTCCTCAATATTGTGTCCACCTTAACAGAAATTTGTAAAAGTCATGCAAACTGGAAAAAAACGAATTCTTTGTCGAAGCATGATGACCTTCGCGTCTCAGAATAACGTGGCACACAGGGGGTTCCCACCATGGCACATAAAGAGTTGAATAGCTTAACAGTTTTCTCTTTTCCGTTTTTTTTTTTTTGATTAATGATCTTTTTTGTTACCATGACGAAGTGTGCATTGTTTGTTTTTTAAATATAATTCGTGCCTTTTTTTTCTATTCGGTGAACCATCATTCAATGAATGAAAGTAAAATTGACAACATGTACGGGTTTAAATCATTTTTTTTTCCTTTGGTGGAAATAAGAATAAAACTGTTACATCTAAAAAAGAAGTTTAATCTTGGCATCAATACATTTTCATTTAATGTCTTTGGTTTATCTTCATTGGTTTTTCAATTTACAGACTCTCTCTTATGATGGATAATGATGGAAATGACGTTTATCCCAACTTTAGAACAAGCTATAGTGAACTTATACGGAGTATCATTCCAGGAGTATACCAACCCCACTCCAGTAGACCATTTCTAGCTAACTGTATGCTACAATTCATCAATATTTGGACAAGTACCCGGTTGTGAATCACATATGCTATAATCTCCCCAACATTGGCTAACACTCACGCAACTCTTTGCCAAAGCTCTGGCCAACCTCATGTACGTTTCTGACGTGACACCATACGCGCATAACGTTAGACTAACGTTGGACCAACGCAGCATCCAAAGCGGAAAATGGTTGATACAATGAGGTTCTGACATTTTACCAACGTTGGTCTGACATTTAGGATTTCACTGTTTGAAAAAAATGTTGGCCCGACGGACAAAATGGCGTTGGGCCAACCTCACGTTTCTGACATTGTGCAAACATACACGCATGACGTTGGACCAACGTTGGACGAACGTAGCATTCAAATTGGAAAAGTATATGGTTGATGTAATGTTGGTCTGACATTGAACAAGCATTGGACCAACGTCAGGCTTTCACTGTTGGGCCATCGTTGGTCCAGTTGCCAAAATGACGTCGGAACGACGTCGTATTTCTAACATTGTGCCAACATACAAACATTCATGTTGGTTTGACATTAGACAAACGCAGTATTCAAAGTGGAACTTTGGTTGATATGATGTATTTGACATTGTGCCAACGTCAGATCAACATCAGATTTTCAATGTTGGACCAGTGGTGGCCCGACGACCAAAATGACGTTGAGCCAACGTCATATTGGGACGTTGTGCCAACACACACGCATGACGTTTTACCAAAATCGGGCAAACGCAGCATTCAAAGAAGAAAATGGTTGATATAACGTTGGTCTGACATTGTACCAGCATTGGACCAACGTCAGGCTTTCACTGTTTTACCAATGTAGGCCCGATGGCTAAAATGACGTCGGAACGACTTAATATTTCACAAGTTGTGCCAAAATACACACTTTCAAGTTGGATTAACATTGGACAAATGCAATACTCAAATAAGTGGAAATATGATTGATATGATGTTGATTTGACATTGTACCAACGTAAACCCAACGTCAGACTTTCACTGTTCGACCATTAGTGGCCCGACGACCAAAATGACGTTGAGCCAAAGTCATGTAATGTTGGGCCAACATAAACGCTTGACGTTTGACCAATATTGGGCCAACGCAACATTCAAAGTGGTAACATTGTTAGTAATTATGATATCGGTCTGACATTGAACCAACGTCGGACCAACGTCAGGCTTTCACTGTTGGGCCAATGTTGGCCCGATGGCCAAAATGATGTCGCAGAGACGTCATATTCCTAACGTTGCGCCAACATAGACACTTTCAAATTGGCTTAACATTGGACACATGCAGTATTCAAAGTGGAAATATGGTTGATATGATGTTGACTTGACATTCTGCCAACGTCATCCCAACGTCAGTCTTAACTGTTGGGCCAGTGGTAGCCCGACAACCAAAGTGACGTCGAGCCAACGTCATATTATGATGTTGCGACAACATACACGCATGACGTTTGACCAATGTTGGGCCAACGCAACATTCAAAGTGGTAACATGGTTGGTATGATGTCGGTCTGACATTGAACCAACGTTGTTCTGACGTCAGGCTTTCAATGTTAGGCCAATGTTGCCCAGATGGCCAAAATGACGTCAACGCGACGTCATATTTCGAACGTTGTGCCAACATACACACTTTCAAGTTGGATAAACATTTGACAATTGCAGTATTCAAAGTAAAAAATAAAATATGTGACCGTGCACCTCAAAACGAACATAAAGTCGCACACACTGATTTTGTGTGAGGACTGAAAATAAGTGAAATGGGTCAACCTAGCCGAACTTAACTTTTTCATATTTTCTAAAAGAGCAGGTCTTCTTTTACATTATGCAAAATTTGGTATCATAAAACGGGCAGGAAAGTGTGTTTTTTTAGCAGTTTATCTCGAACATTTTTGGTAGAATAGTGTGATTAGGTGTGTCTGTAGAATCCCTTTTTCATTTCTGAAAAACCTTGTCCACACTCTTCACTTTCAACTCTAATAACTTTTAAAAGGATAGTGCTACTGCTTTGAAAGTTAGCATAAATTATGAACAGAATGTGTTGATGAGGCATGCTTAATTTCAGTTTAATCTGATAATCCCTTCATTGTTGTCACTCTGGTGGTTTACTTCCTGTTTTTTGTCCCATTCATCGCACAGCCAGCACGGTTTGGTAAAGATTAAGCGCTTGAATAGACACTGTACTTCAGAGCCTCTTTTCTCAGTTCACACTTTTCCTGAGTTTGTGCTTTCTTTCCAATATTTAGATAGGTTAGGAGAGTCCATCTGATTTGAGTTATACATCATTTTAAAGCTTAAAGTCTGCTCTTTCAGAATATGGTCTTAACTAAAAATTCATGTCTGGCGACTTTTTGTTCGTTTTGAGGTGCAGGGTCACATATGGTTGATATGATGTTGATTTGACATTGTGCCAACATCAGACTTTCACTGTTACACCAGTGTTGACCCGACGACCAAAATGACGTTATACTAAAATGTTGTATTAACATACACGCATGACGCTTTACCACCTTTGGGCCAACGCAGCTTTCAAAGTAGGAATTTTTTGGTATAATATCGGTCTGACATTGAACCAACGTCGGTCCAACGTCAGGCTTTCACTGTTGTGGCAATGTTGGCCCAATGGTCAAAATGACGTCGGGACGACGAGATATTTCGAACGTTTTGCCAACATACACATTTTCAAATTGGATTAACAATGGACAAATACAGTACTCAAAGTAGAAATATGGTTGATATGATGTTGATTTGACATTGTGTCAACGTCATTCCAACGTCAGGCTTTAACTGTTGGGCCGATATTGGCCCAACGGTTCATTCAAGTTTGAAAATGGTTGATATAACAATGGTCTGTCATTGTTCCAAAGTTAGTCAACCGTCAGGCTTTGCCTCTTGGGCCAATATTGGCCTAACCCAAGGCTGTGCCTGCCAACTGTAGCTTTCATTGCATCCGTGCCAACCATTGTCAATATTAGCCCATTGTGTGTAGCCGATCAAGATCCACCCTTCATCAGTGACAAAAGTAAGATGATTACCCAATGTTGAGCCAATATGTTCCAAATGTAGCTTACCAATTGCGATCGTGGCGATAATCGCCTACGTTGGCCCAATGTAGGCTGGCAAACCAATATTTACCTTAGATTAGTAACAAAAGTAAGACAATGGGCCAATGTTGTTCCAACGTAAGCATACCGACTGCGATCATGCCGACAAATCGCCAATGTTGGCCCAACGTCGGATAGCCAACCAATATCCATTTTGCATCAATTACAAAAGTGAGACGGGTGTTCCAACGATGTGTCGACGTATTCTTACCGGCTGTGCGAAAACAAAACAGTGCCAACGATGGCCCAACGTAGGTTTGCCAAATAATTTCCACCCTCCATCGGGAATGAAAGTAAAACAATGGCCCAACCTTGTACCAACGTTAGCTTACCGACTGCGACCGTGCCGACCATTGCCAACGTAGGATTACCATCCAATATCCATCTTGCATCACCGAAAAGGTGAGACGGTGGTCCAACGTTGCGTCAACGTTAGTTTACAAACTGCAACCGTACCGACCATCGCCATCTTTGGCCCAACGTAGGATACCCAACTATATCCACCGACCGCAAGTGGCGACCATAAAGACATTGGCCCAACGTTGAGCCAACGTCATCTCACCGACCGCGACCATGGCGACCATAAAGACATTTTCCCAAAGTTGAGCCAACGTCATCTCACCGGCCGTGACTGTGGTGACCATTGGTGACGTTGGCCCAACGGAGAATTGTTATCTGCGTAGTAGTCTTGGTCCAGACTACTTTACGCCTGACAAGGGTTTGTGCCGGCAAACTACCCGTTATACCTTGGGACCCAGGGTAGATTGCAGGCAAAAATTGACCACACCCACACACATACGCTCACACACATACACACACACAATTTTTTTTTGATATTCTTTATTTGAGTTTCATTCAATATCAGGTCCATGTTCACAATTAAATTAATATGAACAACAACAAAAAGCTGTATTCTTCTTTCTTGTGCTGCTAAATAATTTTTCCAACATACAGTACGATATATTTGTGGGGTTTTCTTCACATCATACCATATTCATACAAGTGAAACGACATGAAATTCTGCATAACTCTCAGAAAAAAAAAAAGGTAAATCTTGATTTACCTAATCAAGGCAGTCCAAACCTGCCTTATTACACACACACACACACACACACACACACACATACACAAACAAGGAATTGTGCTACTAAATCACATTTTTTAACATAACTTTCTTCTTCTTCTTCTTTTTTCCAGAGCTCACGCTATACACAAAAATATATCAGATTAAGTCTAGCTCTTAAGGAAAACAAAATCTTGATCAACTTCATCCGATAAATCAATATTCTCGTCCATTAAATGAATTAGCTTAAACTCCCTTGAGAATACAGCATTTCCCAAAACGTGCCATAAGCTATAAAAAACTTGATTATTAAAAATAAACCAAACAAAACTTACCATTTCTATTTCACCTATCAACCTACCCCCGTCCCCGTACAAAACAAAATTACTATATGTGTAAATTATCAAACTTAACTCCCTTTCAAATAACTTAAACATCATTACTCTACTATGATTACCTAACTACATCTACCTAACACGACCATTCCTACGTATTTCCACTAACATCAACAAAAACAACAACAACAACAATCATACCCACAAGTGCACACTCACAAACACAGACACTCGCACACCTAATCAAACTACATACATGTGGTATCATGGTTACCCGTTTCTTAGACAGTAGACACACACCAAAACCCAAAGCTAACCAAACGTTTGACGTTGGAAAGAACAAAAATTGTGAACATCATCATGCTGATAAATACCGATTCCTAAACATTAATACGGCACACTGACCATACATCTGACGTGGGGGAAGAACGATTAAAAAGACATCATATTTTGATTTATTCCATCAATGTGGACACCTATCCCCTGCCAACAGTGTGGATAAATCAATAACAAAAAAAAACAATCTCTACGAAAGCTTAACTACCCCCATTTTTGCAAATGAAACCCAAGCTTACCTGCTTTATTCTCATGAAGTATTTGAAAGTCCCATTACTACATTAGATATGGAAATAAGAATAGTGTTCCAATGATTTTTAATGCAATAAGCTGTCCTTAAATATTTCTAAGACAAATTTTGTTAGACTTAAGCTTCATAATTTCTAAATGGTAACTGTACTAATAACTGCATTAATTTTACATTGACGGACAGCCAATTGTTGAAAGAACATCAACTAAATTCTTAAGTATTGTCATTGACTCAAATTTGTCTTGGAATGATCCTAAAGATGTTCATACTTCAGTTTTAGAGGCATCGGAATTTTATACCACCTGAGAAACATTTTTTTTTTTCTCAGAAATCTTTGCTTATATTGCATAACGCTTTATTTATTACCTTATATCAGGTATCGTAACATTGTTTGGGGGAATTGTTATACAACTAAAATCAAACTCACATGTTACTTTAACAAAAGCGAGTAACGTGGTTGATAACAAATTCCCCCTACTTATCTCCCTCTGACCAGTTATTTTCTCAATTAAAACATTGAAGAGTAATGAGAATCATACTTTCCAAAGGGCAATTTTTATGCACAAATAACAGTTCAACGACTTTCCCTTGTGTTCAATAATTTCCTAATTGCTAATTTCAATATTCCTCTTTTCCTTACTCGCCGTTCATTTGATGATAATCTTGAGAAGAATTGTTTTTGCACAAAAAATCCTCAAAACATCATGAACCTGATGTTCGGTATTTTTTACCCGATAGCCGTGAAAAATATAGATATATTCATTTATTCAAAAGACAGCTATGAGTATGTGATATTAACTCAATATATGTCCAAATATTAGGGCATGTTGCTTTTTATCTTTTTTCCCTTCCATAGTAAAAGTGAGGGCTCCGAACTGAGCGCACACAACAAATATGAACATAAACACATATTCACAACACATTTCATTGCAAACACATGAAATTTTGCACAATGCATCGTTGTTTTTATTTTCCCTTCATTCTCCCCTCCCTCTCTTTGTATCGCCACTCATATTGTATTCTAACAATGTCGTATTGTTTAGACACTCATTTCTGAGGCCATTGTCCACGTCAAGCGTTTTCTTATGATCATGGTCTCCTGTATTTCTGTTACATCAAGAGTTGCATAATTCGTCTTGAACGATAGATAAACGAGATCCTATGTTTGCATAGATATATACATAAAATAATGCTTGTCTGTTTTCAATTTTCAATGTTATAAAAATGTTCCAAATTTTAATTAATCATTTATCTGTTTTAACTGTCACATTCAAATTATACTGTGCTCCGCTATTTTGTTTAATTGACGTTGTATTTCATTTATGTATGAAAAAGGAATTCAGAAATGAAATCAGAATCAAATTTAATCAATTTATACAGCCATTTTTGCATCGCTGACAATCTCCCCCTAAATTGTACTGATGGTACAGTCCTCCATCTACACACACTACGCCATCTGTGTCCTACTGTAGATTAGTCCTTAGGCCCAAAATCACTGATAAGGGATCAACAATTTCCCCTTTGGAACGAATTCCCCTTAAGAAACCTCGTTTTCAGACGGATCCTTCCCCTATTGGAAGTAATTGATTTTTTTAAGAAGATGTTGAAAATGTGGAAAATCTCCCTCCTTCCCCGATCATCCCCTCCCCAACTTCAGGGTACACCTGGATTCGCCATAAATGTGAAATTTCAGTCATTAATATCTTCATAACTCTAACTTAGCTCCATCTTTTTCGATTCGACAGAATAAGATTAAAGAATCAAGACTTTACCGTCTCAGAAGCTTTAGCCCTGCCCCATCCACACCCCCGCCCCATCCACACCCCCGCTTCTCTCTCTCTCTCTCTCTCTCTCTCTTTCTCTCTCTGTCTCTTTCGTCAGCAGAGGGGAAGGGGTCATTTTTAAAATAAAGGACATGTCCAGCTTTATATATATCTAACTTGAGTGCATGCAGCAATATTAGTAAATTCCACATCAATTAAATTTGGGGGGAAATCGGCCAATCCGTTCAAAAGTTCTGATTTTTTAAAGTATCTGCACAGTCACTGCTGCGTGAAAAGACTACTACAGTGTATGATGTAACATGCTTAGAAGTCTATCAGGAAAATACAAAGACAGCTTCACGAAATTTGTATTCTATTTTTTTTTCTTCAACATGCACATATCGTCCACTTGTATTTGACGTATGTTCCGGGTAATATTATTCCCCCTTGCCTTTTGAAAGAGGCAAGTCAAGTGTTCTTCTATTATGCGAGAAAAGTGAAAAATATATTGAATTTCATTGATATTTTCCTTATGTCGTTGTACATATGATGTCATACATTTCCTTATGACATCATAAGCTGTCCGATTATCCCCAAAATTTCGCTGATGTATTCTACTAATAGTTCAGTCAAAATATGGAATGACCCAAAACCCATTGCAACAGAAACCATTCCACTTGCATTTAACCTGGAAGAGCTATCAAAACAACATATTAAAAGTTCCCTAAAATTCGAGTGGTGTATCAATGCCTAATTTACATAAATTCAAAATGGCCGCCATAAAACCTACTTATGCTCATATCTTGGGACATAAAACCCACAGAAAGTCAGTTCTTGTGCCTAAAAATGGCCGCCATAATGGCATTTTAATATATCCGTACATAAAACCTGTAGAAAGTAAATTTTGGTGTCTATATTTATGTTTTTCACGTCAATAAACACAATCATGATGTCAGTTGTAACTCAAAAAGCATTCCTACATACATAATTTGCATATATATAGTTTGCATATATATAATTCTTTGCAAAATTGCTGCCATATGGCTTGTACATGCCCCTATCTCTGATTATTTCATCCGTAAGTGCGTCCCTTTTTGTCTCTTATCTTCACTGCCAGGTGTAATTGCTGCAGTACCTACATTCGATAGTAAGTCAAATTAAAATCTTCGTAAATATACATATAGATATAATTATTCAAACCACTAATATGAATACATTTCTACTTTTAGGATATACATATGGGTCAGAATTTTGAACGATGTACAATTGAGCCAAAACAAGGCAGAATTTAAAAAGTAGGAAATTCTCCAAATCATTCATCTTACCTGAAAGAGTATAACTCAAGCTTTAATATTGTAACGAAATTTTGGTGTGGAGAGGGCGATTGGTAAGCTGAGGATACTTGGCTTCCTTTACTCGCTTACTCTCCTCAAAATCCGTTATGTGGTTAGTAAGCGTGCCTACGGTTTAGCCAGTGTACTGGAAATTATGTAATTAATTGTAAGGTATTGCGGAACAAGAAGTATTAGAGTCACAAGTCACAAAGACCACAGGAGGCATCATATGGAGTTTGTCCAATTTATTTGTGAAGAAAGTTATTTCCACCACGAACATTACAACGAACAAAACTTATTGATCTACATGCTGAAACTCCTAAACGAAAAGACTCTTCAACTAGGCATAAACAAGTCTATTTATACTGAGGTGACCTGTTAGCGGCCGCGAGAGTGGCCTTGCTGGGAGAGAGCAATCTGACCTTGCGGCCAGCTGTCGCCGTCCATCATTATGAGGACGAGGGCGTGGCCTTACGTGTCCCTGTCCTCACGCGACCCTGTCCTTAGCTGGGGTCGCATGCGGACGCGTCCTTTCGTTACGTAAGAGCGAGGTCGCATGCTGACGCGTCCTTTCGTTACGTAAGAGCGAGGTCGCATGCGGCGTCCTTGCTTTTTACGACACGAGGCCACTGCTCGCGGACGCGGAAGCTACAGGGTCAGAGAAATCTCGAGGGAAGGTGAGACGAAAGTGCAAGCGAGCAGAAATGAAAAGATAGCGTGGGGGAGAAATAATAGTCAGCAGAAAACGAGAAGCAGGGCCACAGGCAGTTGAGACAAATAAAATTTACGAGAGGACATTTCGAGGAGAAAGTAAAGTAGCAAGGATCGCAAGATGACAAAGGACGAAAAGAACAAGGATAGAGCGAGGACGAGAAGCAGACATGATATAGAACCTCAGTTTACTTTCAACATTAATTTAAATGTAAATCGATACAACAATACATAAAGATGAATGAATAAAAATGGAATATACAGAACATATGATGTAAATGCTATATCGTGAATTATGTCTCAACAAGATTCGCAAGAATATGAACCCAATTGTACTAGGATTTTCCCAGAGGAACAAGTTTTTATTCACCGCTGAAGTTTACCATGTCCAGAGCAACGAACGTCCGTAAGGAATAGTACTGCACATACATTTGAATACCATTTAACATAGTTTCCAAAGATCTGATTCAGTTCAAAATCCTAACGAAATATCTTAAGGGACATGTGTACGTGATTGCAGAATATTAAGCTTGTACTCTTAACCTGTACGTAATGGTAGACAACTGATGATTTAACTAAATTCGTCATTTCTGTAAAAATATTGCTCTTCCGCTAAACACTTTCTCCACTTTACGCGCATTTTACAGAAACTCAATATTTTCACCTCTTATTTCACTATCCTATACTTTAATCCTCACTCCCAAATAATAATATACCTTTTTAAGATGTATTTCATCTGGGCAGTCTCTATAACCCAACAAACATAGCATAGTTTTCATCACGGAGGTTCGCATGTAGCTCACGGACGTTCGGAACAAACAAGATATTGAACAATGCAGCTCTCTTGAGTTGGAAACGCATTCTACTCACAACAAACAGCAATTTCATGTCGAGAACAAACTCCTCTGCAAAATCCTGAATAGATATTACCAATTCTCAATTATATAAGCTTGTTTATCTTCTCACACTGAGGAATCAAAGAAAACAATTTTTCCATCTCTCGTAAATGAACGTACAAACGTACGTGTAATCTCAGTGACGTAGTCCATCCTTGAGAACGAAAATATTTATCAAAATTTCGCTATCATGAAGTAAATATTCAGGTCCTAAACTTCAATAAAGTCTACAATGCAAAATTTGCTTTTTATATAACGAACGTGGTCACAGCTAAAATTATGACAAAGAATTAATATAGAAAAACAATAGAAATGTGCTCCGTTATAGAAATACGAAGTTTAGCTGGGGAGGGCAAACGAATACGTTAGGAAGAAATCCCTCTGTGTTTGCTCCTTGTGTTACACACTGTTACCGAGAAAAAATTGTGTTATTATATTAGGCAGAAATGATAACAGGTTCGATACTGCGAAGTTTCGTCATAACAAGACACAATAAGTCCATATATCTTGGATGGATGTTTGTGACTTCGATATTATACAATATGGTTTGTTATAACAAACCTTTTGTAGCGCGTCATTTCGGAGGCTCGTTATTCATACAGTTTGTCAATACGAAAATTGATAGAGTTCGTATAATCATGAAGCTTTTTTATTCGGTAAATGATAGGAATCTCCGAAGGTTAACCGAAAGGCTTATTAATTGGAACATGAAAACTTATGTTCGCTTATCCAAATGTGGAGAAACAAGTTAACAACTAAAATCCTCCTATTTCAAAACATCATAATAACCGTTTTCACCTAAACGAATATCAGACCCATTCCACTTTTAGAAGAACGGACATAAAAATAATGATCCTTAATATCTATTTTTCGAAGAACATTTCTAATAACAAACCTCCTGAATTAACTACATTTTTTTTTTTCATTTTGGAATAACAAACCTTTGGACATCGGAGTAACGAATCTTTGGAAGAGCGAACGTATCAAAGTGCAACCTTAAACCTATTCTTAATCATTACTTTTTTAACATGTGTTTTCAAAGTAAGCACAAAAGCACAAACAAACTGACGATCTCTCTGTCTCTTAAATGTAAAATGAAAAAAAAAATCTTGGAAAAAATTACAAATGAATATTGCTTTTCATTGATGAGTATAAAACAACACCATGTGATGATAAGCGGAGGATTTGTGTGTTTTCATCAGACAATAATTGTATACTGCATGATTTTTGCTCGCTTGTGACGGCATTTCGATGAATAAAAAAACATAAACAAACAAACAAAAACTTCTCCAGAGGAATTTGGTATAACGGGAGTGCACTGGCAATTCTTTTCTCTGTGTGTTGGAGCTCGATCCCTTCTCTGTTTCTCAGTCATTTTCATTCAACTGCTTCCACGTCCTTTTGAAATTTTTCCGTTTCTTATTCAACACATGCTCATTACAGACTTCTTCCGTCATTATCCTGAATGTGATTGCGTAGCACTTTTCGGATTTGTTTTGGTTTGTTCTGTTTTGTTTTTGTTTTCTGTTTGGTCGCAGCATGTTCAGGCTATTGAGGGAATGAGAGAAAAATCGTCATGAAGAGAAAAATAAGAATGAATTAAGGCATTTAATATCATGACAATTACAGCGAACGTCCGTTATGGAGACCAAAACTGGATGTGTTCTGTTTGAGACGGCAGCTACCATACTCAAAAGATAAACACTTAGAGCACCTGTCACTAAAAAGTGGCACTGATCCTCTTTCTCCTACTATGTAATCCATTGACTTATTCAACCAACGAACATCCGTGAAAAAAAAAAAAAACGTTTTCCGTTTGTTATTACAGGTAAATTGAGTGCTGAACGCTATTCATTTTCGGGTATGAGCGGCTCGGTGATTTGGTAATATTTTCAACTAACATTAATCTTATGTGCAGTGATATATTTGTAATTGTCAGAAATTTCCTTTCTCGGACAGAACGTCCGTGAGCGAAACTTTCAGAACCTGTAACAGTACAAATTGTCTCCAGAACCTCATTAGAAAGAAATTTAAACGCTCAGAAATTACAGATTGCGCAAAATTCCATTTTCCCATAACTTTGTTTTAAGTGTTTAGCTGTTTTTGTATAATTAGAGGGAAAACAAGCGTAAAATTGTGAGTAAATTTCAATTGTTTGTTCATCATGATCACATAACGCCTTAAAAATTCTGAAACTACTGCTCTAAACTCATTATTTACTTTGTAACACTTTATTTGTTGCTATTCGAGCCAAAAGTTTTAAAGAATACAGGACACTTTCGGGACAAGTTATCCCTATCGGAGGGATTGCATACGTCACGGACGTTCTCTGGAATTATCACGGACGTTCGTTCTACTACGAGGGTCATGTTCCAGGACGGATAACTAATCGGCAGAGAATACCTAGCCTTCCTAACTCTTTCAAAAATTTGAAAAGTTATTGTCGATGCAAATTATAAGAAATTTGACATCCTTACAACATATGTCTTGCCCAGAGGGGGATCAGGAGGTGAATTTTCAGAGAAAATATCAATTATTTGCTTGGTTTTTTGTGAATTGCATGGTCCAAAAACTGCGGACGAACCTCAGTCCGCTCCAAAAATGGCATGCAGCTCCTCGGCAAGAGAGCCAAAGGTAAAATGCACCTTCGCCATCAAAGCAAGATGGTGTCCCACTCGAAAACGTTTTAATCATCACGGACGTTCTTTTTTTCTTGGAGGTTCGTCTAAAAATACAATTTCCGTTCCTATTTGACAAAGGATGGACAGAAACTCAAAACAAACATATTATCGTGTTGCTAGATCTTAGTTGATTACGACTCAGAACAATATCGCCGATAACGTTTCATGGGCTACGATCTTTATTAGAAAATAGCGGAAGCACGTCCGTGACGAAAACTGAGTATAATTTTGCATAAAAGAATATTACGTCCCATGTACAGCCAGCAGACGTAAAATTTTTGCAGGATATGTTCATTAGGTGGAACACCAAATTTTCGTATACGTTACAGTTGGGACAACAAAGTAGAATTTGCAGCAGCGATAGAAATAAAAGCATCACGGACGTTCGTCTGTTTAGGACTTTGATATTTTAATTGTTCTCTGTAATTTTGTACGTGCTCATAAAGTTCTTATAATTTTGTGGTACATACCCATGATATGTAAGATCCAGAACATGGTCAGATATTAGATGCCACGTACCATTAAAAATACACATCATTAGTTGGAAAAACAAAAATTACTGTGAAAATAGCGTTTTTACCGTATTTTTACGCTTTAAGTCCTTGTGAAATGAAAAATATCAGGCAAAAGGCAACCAAACCATATATTTCCTGAAAGGAAATTTACCAATCTTTGAGATGACATGAAAAAATCTGGTTTCTTAGATCATCCTGGCGTGTTCTAAGGGAAAGAATGTCAGAAGGTACGAAAATTGGCAATTGTACATCGTTCAAAATTCTCACCCATATACATACAGCCTGCACAATGTTGATTTTGATGCCTGTATCTATTAATTCAAGGGCACAGAACATTTACATTTCACAATCTTAATGAACATCCTTACGCCTAGTTCCATGAACTTCCGTAAATTTGCAAGTAGTTTTAGGCCTACTCTGCCACCCATGATTTCCTCTGGACAATAATCAATGTAAACAGCATTAAACCGATTTTATTTAACTTTAACTTCAATTTGGCTTCCAAGTGTGCCCAACAGGTACAAAAAATGAAATCTTTGAATTGTTTAATGCATATTTGTAACTACAAAATACTTTCTTTTTTTTTGCAAGAAGGAGGATACATCAATTCATTATGAGCCTGTTTATCTATGAGTCTATATACAAAAAGTTGCATGAGCTTGGTATACAACGTAGTAGATGTTTTGGTCATATTTTGGTGCCTTGGTCACTCAATGACTTTCTGAACAAGAGACCCATGGGTGCAGAGCTCACCTGAGTATCTCAAGTTTACCTTCCATGCAGTCTTGTGGACTGTTGCCTAGGCAGAACACACAAAATTTGGAAGCCTTTAGAGATCTCTAGGGCCCATGGAGACATGACATCCATGTGTTTTTATTCCTCGACACTGGCGAAAACACCTGCCAAGTCTGTAGAAAATGTGATCATGCGTTTCCCAAAAGATCAAAACTTATATACAACTGGTCCCTAATGAATTGGGTATGGCAGCGACCAAACGGGGACACTCCTGGACCCCATTTCATAAAAGATGTTAGGATTCCAACTCTTGCTGGAATGGCAACTTCCAATGGCAACAACCAATCAGGAGGCTGGATTCTTGTCGTTACTATGACAATTGCCATTCCAGCAAGAGTTGCTATCATATCAACTTTTTATGAAATTGGGTCCTGGATCTGCCATGAAACATTTGAAAGTACCTTCTACAGTATAGGGTCCCTGTAATCATGGCCTTTATCCTTTTACCCATTTCTAATTCTAGAGGGGAAAAATGCTTTCAAAGATTCCCTAATTTGGGGGATTTGGGGCATCTTGGAGTCAACATGGGGTTTGTGGTACTCATGTGACTAAATAATATGATATTCTATCACCAGCAAAATCCGGTAGAAAAAAAAATGACCACACTTTTCGTGAAGATGAAAGTGTGAAAATTGGTCCTTAATTTAGTACAGGCCCAAAGGGGGTCACCCCTGAATCTGTCATAAATAATCTTAAGAGTACAATCACTGATGTATTTCTTCAAAGCACTTCTGCTTTTATAGAAGAAGATACTCTGACGCTACTTCTTTCAGTAGTTGATGGGCCGTTTTCAGACTGACAATAAGAGACACAAAGAAACCCACTTACAGTTGAAATAATCGGGCATGCACAAGCCATATGGCAGCCATTTTGCATATCATTATATGCATATATGTGACCGTGCACCTCAAAACGAACATAAAGTCGCACACACTGATTTTGCGTGAGGACTGAAAATAAGTGAAATGGGTCAACCTAGCCGAACTTGACTTTTTGATATTTTCTGAAAGAGCGGGTCTTCTTTTACATCATGATAAAATGTGGTATCATAAAACGGGCAGGAAATTGTGTTTTTTTAGCAGTTTATCTCGAACATTTTTTTTTTTTTTTTTTTTTAGAATAGTGTTGATTAGGTGTGTCTTTAGAATCCCTTTTTCATTTCTGAAAAACCTTGTCCACACTCTTCATTTTCAACTCTAATAACTTTTGAAAGGATAGTAATACTGCTTTGAAAGTTGGCATTAAATATGGACAGAATGTGTTAATGAGGCATGCTTCGTTTTAGTTTAATCTGATAATCCCTTCATTGTTGTTACTCTGGTGATTTACTTCCTGTTTTTTGTTCCATTCATCGCACAGCCAGCACGGTTTGGTAAAGATTAAGCGCTTAAATAGACACTGTACTTTAGAGCCTCTTTTCTCAGTTCACACTTTTCCTGAGTTTGTGCTTTCTTTCCAATATGTAGATAGGTTAGGAGAGTCCATTTGATTTGAGTTATACATCCTTTTAAAGCTTAAAGTCTGCTCTTTCAGAATGATGGTCTTAACTACAAATTCATGTCTGGCGACTTTTTGTTTGTTTTGAGGTGCAGGGTCACATATATGCAAATTATGTATGTAGGAATGCTTTTTGAGCTACAATTGACATCACGATTGTGTTAATTGACGTGAAAAACATAAATATAGATGCCAACATTTTCTTTTTTCTTTCTTTCTACAGGTTTTATGTACGGAGATATCAAAAGGCCATTATGGCGGCCATTTTGATTTCATTTATATGCAAGCAAATGTATGCAAATTATGTACAAAGGAATACTTTGAAATTATTACTGATGTACTCCTTGACCTAAAATAACATAGGTTTAGACACAAGAACTGACTTTCTGTGGGTTTTATGTCCCAAGATATAAGCATAAATAGGTTTTATGGCGGCCATTTTGAATTTATGCAAATTAGGCATTGATCCACCACTCAAGTTTTAGGGAACTTTTAATATGTTGTTTTGATAGCTCTTCCAGGTTAAATAGAAGTGGAATGATTTCTGTTGCAATTTGTTTTGGGTTGACCCCATTTCTTTCATATTTTGACTGGACTACAATATTGCAGCATTCACTCAATCCACATGTTTGCGAAGGTGGAATTGTTCTGAAACAAATTAGGATCATATCACCAGGTTTGGTGAAAATCCGTCATAGATTTTTGAAGGAGATGATGTAAGTGTGAAGATTCCTCCTCCTACAGCCTGGCTTCACCAATAGGGAGTTTCGCTACACGACGGGAAGACCGAGAATACGCGGAAGCAATGAGCTGTGACAGTCCCCGTACTGAGACTCCCGTCCCCATATCTAAGCAGATTCGCTTTCCTGTACAGGAGGCGTGGGGACAAGATCGCTGATTGGCTGGCTGGCTGGCTGGCTCACTCGCTGCCTAGCATCGGGACCGAACGCTATTTTGACTGAATACCGTACTCAATTTCCCCAGGAAGGGACGTTTATGGCAAGCCGTTTGTGTAAAGAGTCGATAAACTCTGTTTTTCACTGATAAACTCTGTTTATCATTTGATAAACTGAGATTATCAAGTGATAAGCACAGTTTATCAGAAAACTCTGTTTATCAGTTGATAAACTCTGTTTTTCGCTGATAAGCAGAGTTTATCACTAAAAAAACAGAGTTTATCAGATGATAAACACAGTTTTTTCTAATAAACCCAGTTTATCAGTTGATAAACAGGGTTTTTCACTTTTGATAAGCAGAGTTATTTATCTCTCCACAAGAGAAGTCGTTTTCACTGTTTGATATTTTCTGCTCGTTGATAATAATCGCAGCGCTAGCGCTTGCAATGTATCGCTGCGCTTGTTAGCTAGCTAATAAGTTCATATACCTGTCCACTTCCCGGCAGCTGCTCGCTTTCCGGCTGGTCCCGCATACGCATACAGTGCCGTGTATGTATATCACTAGCTGTAGATCTACGTACATGTACGTATTAAAGGGGAATACTAAAGAAATATTATTATATATGAAGTGAAAGGGTGGGACACATAGAACAATTTGTCATTTACTTCGTTTAAAATGGCCTTTTTGAAGTGGAGTTAGAGGATTTTGAAAATTTACACCTGTCACCCCCCCCCCCCCCCCGTGAAATCTAGGTCACAGCGTAAATTTCGAGGCTTTGCCGATGACGTCATGGGATGGAAGGAATCGCGCAAGGTCTCGAGCGCCGCAGGCCCCCGCGCGCATAATGCATGCATTGTAGAATACAAGTTGTTGTAGATATAGTATTTGCATACAAAGTTTTAAAGTTTGTTTTTCGATAATGCACGACATCGTACGTTAAGGCCATGCAGTGATGATCAGGATGATTTCTTGGTGGAATTTGAATGTGGGAACGATGATGAACTGAGTGATACAGTACACACTAGTGATAATAACGACGATGAAACTAGTGATCATGACCCTGGTGAAGTTGGAGAGATAGATGTTGCTGACGAGCCGCACGGCGGGGCGCAGGAGGGAGGCGCTACGGGCGAGCTAGCTAGTGAGGAAGGCCCAGGGCGGTCCGGTTGAAGTGGACGGACTTAGTGGAGATTGGCAGTACGAGCCCTTGCCACACATCTGGCCAGGGGACAATGTTGGTGACGCAGGACCAATGCCAGGTAGACTTCAAAATTTAGATGGGTAAGAGTTTTTTTTTTTTTTTATTCTGATCTGAAAATGAACCGAGCTTAGTGCTGACTTGATCTCGTGCTTCAGAGCAGCAGTAGGCCTAACTGAACACAGCCCAGTCGCTGTGAGTAGCGCAGCGTCTGGTCGGGCTACGTATTATCAATCACATCACACTCACTCCTAACTATACACAGCCCAGTCGCTGTACGTAGGTACGTCGCGACAGGTATTCGCACAGCGTACTTATATTACAGCGTTTGGTCGGGCTAACTCTCTCCGTACTCCCGTTCACAGCTCATCAGCATTCTATCTAGCAGGAGCTAGGTACTGCACGATCCATTCATTACTTCACCGAGTCCATCAAAGTTTTATCACTATCGATGAAAATCACAGTGCTCTGTATCGTTTATTTTATCACCAGATAGGCCGGCGGGCCTAGTCAAGACTTGGACTTAGCCGATGTCCGCGCATTGGTTGTGTGGTATCTGGCATTGCCATTATATTAGCGATCCACGTAAGCCGAATGTTTTTTTTTTATTATTATTTTCGCCAATTTCGCGAAACTGGTGCTTTTTGCGAATTTAAAAACACGAGAAAATATTAACTCTCTTTCCGTATGTAATTTCCCCCTTCCGTGGTGTACTCCACAACCATGAATTTAAGCACTCGCGAAATTATTGGCAAGTCCCGATTCGCGAAAAAAAAAATAGACTCGCTAAATACATCTATATGGCGTATACAGCTGTAGTACTACCGAGGAACTGCCGATATAATACATTGTACGTACCAAAGAGGCACGAAGCTCAGGCTTCTCCGCTCTTTGATACACGGAGGCTACTGCACTGCGACATACGCGGCCGGTGATGGGCGCATGCATGTGACTGATCGACTACGAAGCACCATCGTACAGGCATAGGCCTGACAGCTTTTGTATTCGTGGCCTAAATAACACGTAACAGACTCTATTTAAACGAGGAAATGTGTGATTTCACAGGAGACTTGAAGTAGAAAACAATTTTATTTCATTTTTCGTGACATTCTGATAAAAAAAAAAATGTCTTGGGATTTCGGGGTATGAGCCTGACATCACGCTCTCATCGAGAGCATACATAGGTAAGCTTAGGCTGTTGTGTGATACTTCCGGGTTTGCCTTTCATCCCATGAAGTCATGGACACGCCCCCAAAATAACCACGGATCTTCCGATTGAGCATGATTCAGGATACAATTTTTCTAAGCAGCCGTTCTCCAAAACGCAATTTTCTAAATGGATGAATTAAAGGCCGCTGTGTTTAACATGCTCTGTGCTTGAAATGGGGGAATAATCCAACAAAATATGCGTTTCCTTTAGTATTCTGCTTTAACAGAGGAGACGGCTCTGCGCATTAAATGCTGCTAGCGCCCACTACCGAGAAGATTTGAATAACCCTGCTTTTATTTGATAAACTGAGTTTATCAAGTGATAAACAGAGTTTATCAGAAAAACTGTGTTTATCAGTTGATAAACTCAGTTTATCAAGTGATAAACAGAGTTTATCAGAAAAAGTGTGTTTATCATTGATAAACACAGTTTATCGGAAAAACTATGTTTATCAGTAGACTGTGTTTATCAGTTGATAAACACAGTTTTTCTGATAAACTGTGATTATCACTTGATAATCTCAGTTTATCAAATGATAAACGGAGTTTATCAGTGAAAAACAGAGTTTATCAACTCTTTAAATAAACGGCTTGCCATTGACATTTCTTGGATTTTATCATGCGCAGAAGCAAATTTTGCACACGACACGCTAAAATCCTGGTCGCGTCGTGTTGGTGAAAACTCCTCCTCCTTTTCTCCCACCCTCTTGTTTACTGTGGGCTACTGTCTCGGTAGAAATAATTTTTAGGCCAACAGCTGGCGAGATCGAGGGTTTGCAAGCTGCCCCCTGCTCGCAGCATGGTAAGAAACGCTTGGCTGGGTTTCTCGCGAATTTTGTTGTGATTCATTTGGTTATCAATAAGGGCCGCACCCCGGTATCTGAATAAAGACAATGTAAGTGAAAGTGAGAAGTCAAATTACGGGTTAATTGATATTGTACTGGTATGGAAGTGAAAGGTCAAAATTAAGGGAATCCCACTGATCGGAGATTGATAATTTATGCAAGGTTCAAGGGCGAGAGAGGGAACGTGAGAGAAGTTAAATAGCGGTGAAGGAGGAATAGGAGATGAGAAGCTAATCCGACGCGAGAGTGGAAAACCGTTTGTGCCCATTGGGAAGGGTCCAGTCACGTCAAAATGGGAGGGAATCCAGGATGAGACTCCGCTGAAATCCGAGCTAAAAGGCTGTGAGGGAGAGAGCGAGACAGAAATTGAATCTGTGATACTCCGAGGCTAAAGTATTCCTGTTGCTGAGCGAAATTGGCATACGGGGCACTGGACGAAAACTCCAAGGGCAGACGGCAACTTTCCGCGCGGGTGAAGGGCAGAAATGACTCTAAGTGGAGTTTATATGCCAATTTCAATATTTTTATTTTCTGGTTAGTTTTTTTAGGGACTCAATAGAGGCGCTGTTTCAATGAGGCGCCCGCAATCAACATTGAAAGTATTAGGCTTTTGTACGAAGAGAACGATTTGATGTGTAAGGTGAGAATGAATTGATATGTTGAAGAAAGTAGGGTTGTACTTTTTTTTTGTTCAGAAATAGAAGACATAATTATGAAAGTAAGATTGGAAGACATCAAGCGTTAATACACAAGTATATCCGATATTGTTATAGCCGTAAATCCAGAAGTTCGGTTATTGTTTATGCACACAGTGTAATTATTGGTCATAAGTTTGGAAGTTATGAAGTATGATGAAGAGATTCCTGAGGTAGTAGTCCGGGAGCCAGCGGGGGTCAGCCTAGCTGAACAGGTTACCATATACCAATTTAGTACATATGCCCCTGAGTATGTAAATGCCCGTCAGACTGGTCATCGGTGGTGGGTGTGGCCAGGAGGGCCATAAAAAGACACCCCCTCCCCCCCCCCCCCCCAAAAAAAAATAAATATATATATATATATATATATATATATATATATATAATATATATAATTATATATTATATAATATTTAAAAAAAAAATGGCTAGCCTAGCTGAAAAAGTAACTTTTTGAAACCAGCGGGACATTGTCAGACATAACCCAAGATTCAATAAAACACCATTGCCAGACGTTTTGGGTGGTGGGACGTAGCCGCCAGACGCAAAATATTGGCATGTCAGAATTAGGCTAGCCTAGCTGAAAAAGTAACCCCATGAAAACCACTGGAACTTGTTCGTTACACTTATATACAGGATAAATGCATGACCATTGCCAGACTTTTTTAAGTGGTGGGGGGTAGCCGCCAGACGCCCTCAAAGACCCACCTTTTTCCAGCTAGGCTAGCCTAGCTGCAAAGGTAGCCTAATGAAACCCACTGGGACTTGTTCGTTACACTTACGGAATAAATACCTGACCATTGCCAGACGTTTTAAGTGGTAGGGGTGGCCACCAGACGCCCACAAAGACCAACTTTTTCCAGCTAGGCTAGCCCAGCTGAAAAAGTAACCTAATGAAACCCACTGGAACTTGTTCTATGTTTGTATCTCACCTGGTAAACACTGTCGACATAGTATTGCGATGTTTTTTCAATAACTTTCCACACTTTTGAGGTATATGACCACCAAATTCACTCCTCAGATCATCTAATGATGGCTGTCAAGTGTTAGTATTGGTGAAGTCCGACAACGTCAACAGTCAAAAAATCAACGAATTATACGATTTGAAAATCATTGTAATCACACAAAGTCGATATGTGGACCAGACATCACTTTGCTTTTGCCTTATCAGATGGTGAATATTTGTGAAGCTTCCGTTTCTAATTCACACAGCATCAGCATACATGTCTGAGAAGAGTGGTAAAGAAGATTTGAGACTTTGGCAACAAAGTGCAAAATTAAATTTTGTGCCTTATTTGCTGAACAAACGTCGTAGGAGGACAGCAATCTGTCAGGCAATATGGCGGAACAATAACTTTATGTCATTAGTCTTATATAATAAATGACAATGATGTAGTTCTGAAGCATACGTGGGCGTAAATCCCGTGGGGGATGGGGGGGGGGGGATATATCCCCCCCCCCCCGAAATGGAGGAGGGGGGATGGCCTGTACAACCATCCCCCCCCCCCTGAAATTTGAGAAAAAATGGAGGAAGCAGCAATGTGATTACAATTATGTATATCAATTTTGGCATATTGCATGACGTTCGTACGCCCGCCTTCAGACAGGTAACAGAGCTGAACAGTATTCTATATCTTGTAGGATAATGTATACATTATTTTCTCAAGCGCTCGCTCGCTTCGCTCGCTCGCGAAGAATGTCATAATATTAGTATCGACCTAAGGTATGGTCCAGACGTTGACAACGTCAAATAGCATAGGCTTACGTGTAAACATGCTATGACGCGAATAACTCGGGACCATCTCCAAATTATGTACAAAAACAAACCAAACAATAACAAAAACTATTCCGCCATAATTGAACCACCCCCCTCCATTTCCTGAATCATTCCTGAAACAATGATGACTCTGATACATCTGGGCATACCCAGGGATGATCAGGGGCGTCGAATCTATCTCGGGGGGCAAAGGGGCATTTACCCCGCCCCTAATCATACGGAAATGTTGGGGGCAGACAAATCATTTGTCCCCCAAGCAATTCCCGAGATGAGGACAAATCTCGAACTTTCTTCATGGAAAATTGTCCCAACTACCGTCAGAACTATGCACTGGATCGTTGAATTGCAATGAGAAATACGCAAAAGCTCCTCTACCGGGTTCCTATCGATAACTCTGCTTAAAAAAAAAAAAACTTACCAAAATGGTAAATCAAGGGTTAGTAAACTGCTTTTGATATCGACATGAAAGGGTGATCATGAAAATAAAACTAAGATTTCTTTTTCTAAAATCTCTTTTAATCATAATAAATCTTGGAGGAGGGGGGATGGCCTGTACAATCATCCCCCTGAAATTTGTGGAAAATGGAGGAAGCAGAAATGTGATTGTATCAATTTTGGCATATTGCATGACGTTCGTACGCCAGCCTTCAGACAGGTAACAGAGCTGAACGGTATTCTATCTTGTAGGATAATATGTACTTTATCAAGCGCTCGCTTCGCTCGCTCGCGAAGAACGTAATATCTACATAAGGTATGGTCTAGACGTTGACAACGTTAAATAGTGTAGGCCTACATGTAAACATGCTATGACGTGAGCAACTCGGGACCATCTACACATTATGTACGAAAACAAACAAACAATGACACAATCTATATCGCCATAGTTGACCCCCCCCCCTCCATTTCCTGAATCATTCCTGAAACAATGATGACTCTGATGACTCAGTCAGGATACATCTATGGGCATCCCAGGGGTGGAATCTATCGGGGGGGGGGGGGGGGAGGGTTGAGCAAAGGGGCATTTGCCCCGCCCCTACGGTAGTGTTGGGGCAGACAAATCATTAACATTGTCTTACAACCAATTCCCGAGATGGCAGGGGACAAATCTCGAACTGTCTTTATGAAAAATTGTCCAGAAACCGCCAGAACTATGCACCAAATCGTTGAATTGCAATCATAAACATGCAAAAGCTCCGCTACTGGATCCCTTGGTACACTTTTGAGATTAACGATTTCCCTAATATATTATTATCCTGTGGCGTAACTACGGGGGGGGGGGGGAGAGAGCATGGGGGAGCACTTGCCCCCCCCCCCCCCCTTCCCTCCCTCATCCACCGGTTAAAAAAATACCTAAATGGTAATTCAAGAGTCAGTAAACTGTTTTTGAAATCGACATGTAAGGGTGATCAAGAAATAAGATATTTTTCTAAGATTTCTTTTAACCATAATTAAAAAGGTATATAGTGTGAAACATTGTTAAAAAAGCCGGAGCCGACAAAAGATTGTGATTCAGCCTGATTCCTGGTTGGCATTCTGAATATAGGCAGGATGTGCGCAGTGTCAAAAGAGTCGCTGCAATGTTGCGCAAAGTCTCGATGTAGAGTGTACACCTTTGTACCTTACGCTTCATTTTTATCAAAGCTAGATCATTGATTTTGCAGTGTTGCTTCACATACTAGTCTATATTAAAATGCCTTGCATTGCCAATAATAAGACTTGACCGGGGCTAACTTTTGGATGTATATAAAACACACACAAAAACAAACACAAACAATTAGGGAATGTTCTAAAGTGCAGATTTTGGACACCCTTCTCCCGCTTCGCCGCTTGGTCACTTTGCGACGCCCCCTCGCTGGTCATACCTCCCCCAATCATGAACATAAACCGACACCCTTGACTACCAGTGGTGGATCTAGGGGGCTCACCGCCCCCCCCCCCCCCCCTCTTAAATTCCAAAGCGAAAAAATATAGCTACAAACGGCAGTTTTTGGACTGTAAAATGTCAAAATGTTCAAGCTCGCTCACTCCGCTCGCTCGCATTTAATCGTTATGCCATTCTCCTAATGTTTCTGCCCAGTAATTGCCAGCAGTTGCGTCCGGTGCGCCCCCCTTAATTTCCAAAGCCAATAATCATAGCTACAAACGGCAGTTTTTTTTACTGTAAAATGTCAAAATTTTCAAGCTCGCTCGCTCCGCTCGCTCGCATTCAATTGCTATGCCATTCTCTTGATATCCCCGCCAGTATAATTGCCAGCAGTTACGCCCGGTGCGCCCCCCCCCCCGTTATTTCCAAAGCGAAAAGTACAGCAACAAACAGCATTTAATCGTTATTCCATTCTCCTGATGTTGCTGCCAGTAATTGCCAGCAGTTGCGCCCGGTGCGCCTCCCTCTTAATTTCTAAAGCGAAAAATATGTAGCTACAAACGGCAGTTTTTGGACTGAAAAATGTCAAAATTTCAGAGTCGCTCGCTTCGCTCGCATCAAATCGTTATGCTATTCTCGTGATGTTGCTGCCAGTAATTGTCAGCAGTTGCGCCCGGAGCGCCCCCACCCCTAAAATTCTCCATATCAAAGTTTTCAAACTCGCTCGCATTTAATCGTAATGCCATTCTCCTGATGTTGCTGCCAGTAATTGCCAGCAGTTGCGCCCGGTGCGCCCCCCTTAATTTCCAAAGCGAAAAAATATAGCTACAAACGGCAGTTTTTTTACTGTAAAATGTCAAAGTTTTCAAGCTCGCTCGCTCACATCTAATCGTTATGCCATTCTCCTGATGTTGCTGTCAGTAAATGCCAGCAGTTGCGCCCGGTGCGCCTCTCCCCTCCTTTAATTTCAAAGCGAAAAGATATAGCTACAAACGGCAGTTTTGGGACTGTAAAATGTCAAAATTTTCAAACTCGCTCGCATTTAATCGTAATGCCATTCTCCTGATGTTGCTGCCAGTAATTGCCAGCAGTTGCGCCCGGTGCGCCCCCCTTAATTTCCAAAGCGAAAAAATATAGCTACAAACGGCAGTTTTTGGACTGTAAAATGTCAAGTTTTCAAGCTCGCTCGCTTCGCTCGCTCACATGTAATCGTTATGCCATTCTCCTGATGTTGCTGTCAGTAAATGCCAGCAGTTGCGCCCGGTGCGCCTCTCCCCTCCTTTAATTTCAAAGCGAAAAGATATAGCTACAAGCGGCAGTTTTTGGACTGTAAAATGTCAAAATTTTCAAGCTCGCTCGCTCCGCTCGCTCGCATTTAATCGTTATGCCATTCTCCTGATGTTGCTGCCAATAATTGCTAGCAGTTGCGCCCGGTGCGCCACCATTTACAGCATCAAAATGCAAAAAGTTATCAACGTAGGAGGGGGAACATTCCCCTCCCACACACTCGCCCTCCCCCCCCCCCTCCCTCGCTTGGATAGGACGCGTTCATGATATTCAGTGTAAGAATCAATACAAGAAGTGTATTTATATGATACCATTTTATAGCCAAATTGTTAAATAATAACCGACATCAAAATATATTGCTACCTTAAACAAGTGGGACTGTTTCAAGTCGACAAAACGCGAAAAAACATGCACCGCTCCCTAGCACAGGTATTTCAAAAAACGAAAAAGTCTTCGTACTTTAAGGTCTGATTTTCCGCCGAAAGTCGGCTGACAAAAAGAAAAGTGTGTGTGTGTGTGTGTGGTGGCGGGGGGGGGGGGGGGGGGGGGCACCAAGCTTTACCAAGCCCATCCCCCCCCCATCACCACCTCCAAGGCTGCGCCGGTCCGCTTATGGGCTTGTAATCGTGGTAATGGTGACTATCCGATCATCCCCCCCCCCCACTCCTCAGTACGGATTTACGCCGTTGGAAGCATACTTTTCATTGGATACTTTTGCAATGACTCACTACTTTTAATTGAACTAACTATATATCCATGAATTGCACATGAATAACAACAGAACGATTCGGTGATTAAAGTTTTCTGTCATGTCATTAAGTAAGAAGTGAACGTGTCAATATTTTGCTATTTGTTCCATTGATTATTTCTGAAGTGGTTAAACGTATTTTCCTATAACATTTTTTTTTTCTTTTATATACCTACGTTGCATCCATATGCCTATTCGTTGAAAAATGCAGGCCATGTATTCAAAGGTCAAAGATCATAGGTTAATGGACCTAGGGTAAAAAAAAACATTTCACTAGTTGTTAGTTGTTGTTGTTGTTGTTGGTTTTTTTTTTTTTAGGGGGGGTGGGGGACATGATTCAAAGTGCCCTAAAACCTTGTATAATACATGTATTTATTTTTGTAGTCACGACACTTGCTATGTATGATGCCAAACTCTTCCCACTCATACAAATGCAGCCGTTTCAGGAAAATATGATATTCTTATATTTTATGATTTGGTAAGTGCTTAAGTGGTTCATAACATTCCATTGATACTATGTATAGAACAGAAAGTGGATTTGACAATGGTATATGATATCCGCAATTTACTCTTTGACAGCCATCTATCATCCGATTAATATGTATGAAATGAATATACAGTAGTCCCCTATTCAGTAACTGTATACAAGTTAGATAAGCTGCATTCATTTTGCACGCGACCATGGCGTTATAGTCAAAGATGATCTGTAAATCCCTGTGTGCCTGCACAGGATTGGAAAACGAAACAACTTTTTGTGTTTAGAACGACGAAACGGAAACTGGTGCATGCATTATTCTCAGTCACTTTGTTAGTCATAATGATGGTTTGCCCATTGCAGTTCCGGAATCTCAGCTCGAGGGACTCGAATAGATCCAAATCAGTCGGAATGCGTGTATCACCCAAAACAATATCTGAACACATAACTGCAATCCTCCATAGTCTCTATTGGTTGCCGATAAGGGCTAGTATCAAGTTCGATTTTCATATCATATACCTCGTATTTAAATGTTTTCATCGAAATACCCGTATACGGTATATGCGTATCTCAGTTAACTCTAAACTATAGTTGTAATCTACGTGCCAAGAATCTCATGTTTTAAGTAAGTGTGAACTCCAAGACATGTCGTGATAAGGACTTTAGGACAATTGGCATCGTCATTATAAAACAAATTCCCCTTTATTATAAGACATGTTTTAGATTCTAGATAAATTCATGTCTATGCTAGAAACATATCTTTTTTGACGTCTCACAATGACGTCACTGTTACATGAATATTGTACGCATAGAAATATGGATACGTTTAAATGCATACAAATAACTTCCTAAATCCTCTTACATTTCGTTTTTAAGATATGGTTTATGATTTAGAAATGTAATGTTTTAGAGGCTTTAAGTACTGGTAAGAAGCATAATTATCTTATTCTTATGGTTTATGTGAATAAGTACCCATTCAAGAACGTTTTGAATAAAACGTATCTAGACAACTGCATAATCATATTTTTATCTCTTCCTTCATGCAGATGTATACTCTTGCCTAGAAGGTTTGTTTGATAGATAGTGATATAGTGCTCACATTATTGGAAAGGTAATTTGGTAAATTTTTGGAATCAGTATATAATTCAAACACAAATAAGTTAACTTTTACATTAACATTTTCACAACTCACAAATTCGACACACACACATTTCATGATTCACAAGATCCAAATTACACTAATCCTATTTACTTTGCAGAGTGCAACAACAACATAAGTTTGATATACTGAGCAAAATAGGCTTACATCAGTTCGCACTATTCAAGGTTTAAAGCAGTTAAGTAACTAAATCGTACCCGGTTATGTGATGCTAAGTTGCGCCTTGAGATGACTGGGCAATGTTGTCCCTCTAAAGGAGCAGGTAGTGACACTTACTTGCTCCTTTAAAGGAGCAATTTTGCAGCAATCATAGAGCAAATAAGCACCACATAGGTGCAACATTATACCTATAAGGCACAAGATTGCACCCTCAAGAGAGGGTACATTCTTGCATCCTTCAGGTATAAGGTTGCACCTAAAGGTACGAGGTTGCGCCTTTTTCAAGGGGGCAAAGCTGCTCCCGAGGGTGCAACTTTTACCGTTTCTTGCGGGTACAAAGCAGCACCCAAAGTTCCAAGATTGCACCCTCAAGACAAGGCACAATCTTGGAACTTTGGGTGCTTCTGTGCACCCTTACGAAAGGGTGTAAAGTTGCACCAAAATGTAAAGGCTACAAGGGGTGCAAAGTTGCGCCGAAAGGTAAAGGGTGCAAGATCGCACCCTCAAGAAAGGTGCAACTTAGCACCACTTAGTGTGGGTGGACAGTGCACCCAAGGGAACAACTTCGCACCCTCAATAAAGGGTTCAACTTTGCACCCTCTCTGGAGGAGCAATGGTGCACCCGCAGGGTGCAAGATTATACCCTTGCGCAGGATGCAACTTTTGCACCCATTTCTTGAGGGTGCGAAATAAAACCCATTGGGAACCGCCAGTGTGACACCACTTTGCCCCCTTAAAGTGTGCAAAAGTGAACCATTTTTTCTTAATGTGTATAACGCATGTTATGAGCTGAAAGTTTCTATTTTGCTATTTTATCTGTTATCGTCGCCGTCTTTTCAGCTACAAGGTAATACTAGGTCCTATAGTACGTCCATATATGAGCTCATTGGCTAAAGAAGTTCAATATTTAGTTACTGAAGCATTTGCTTTAAAATATTAGCATTTTAATCCCTCCAACCAAGTACTTGCAGTGCTATTTTATACACACGTGAATTCCTTGTTCCTGTGAGCTACGTTTCATATGAGCGTGACCGAGTATTATTTTCTTTTATTGTTCAAAGGTCATTTAAAACAAATTTATATATATATATATATATATATATATATATATATATTTTTTTTTTTTTTTTTTTTTTTTTTTAAGTTAAGAGGAGTAAATGTGGACATCATGTGATACATGTTACGGGAAGTCTATATTTTTAATGTGTACTCGTTTCTTCAACTGCAAGGAATTACCTATGAGCTAGTTGCATAAAGAAGCTGAGCATTCCTTTTTTTTTCATCAGTTAATGTCAGTGCTGAAGCATAATTCTTGAAAAATTGGCATCTAAATGTCCTCCAAACCAAGTACTTATAGGGTATAAAATTATATTCCTGTGAGTTACGTTTCTTATGAGCATGACAGATCTGTAGACACGTGTCATAGCGGTTGCAAACACTAAGTTTCCTATGCTTTCATAGTTATCAGGAAGCGATTTTGAACAATTTCAGATGCTCTTTTTTTTCAATTTCGTTACGAGGAGGCAATAATGATTTCAAGTAGAGCATGTTAAGGACAGTTGATAGTTTTGTTATTTTATCATTACTCATCTTCGTCTTCTCAACAACAAGGTAATACACATGAGATCATTTGTGACCCTGCACCTCAAAACAAACAAAAAGTCGCCAGACAGGAATTTTAAGTTAAGACCATATTCTGAAAGAACAGACTTTAAGCTTTAAAATGATGTATAAAAATCAAATGGACTCTCCTAACCTATCTAAATATTGGAAAGAAAGCACAAACTCAGGAAAAGTGTGAACTGAGAAAAGAGGCTCTGAAGTACAATGTCTATTCAAGCGCTTAATCTTCACCAAACCGTGTTGGCTGTGCGATGAATGGGACAAAAAACAGGAAGTAAACCTCAAGAGTAACAACAATGAAGGGATTATCAGATTAAACTGAAATTAAGCATGCCTCATTAACACATTCTGTCCATAATTAATGCCAACTTAAAAAGCACTAGCACTATCCATTCAAAAGTTATTAGAGTTGACAGTGAAGAGTGTGGACAAGGTTTTTCAGAAATGAAAAAGGGATTCTAAAGACACACCTAATCACACTATTCTACCAAAAATGTTCGAGATAAACTGCTAAAAAACACACTTTCCTGCCCGTTTTATGATACCAAATTTTAGCAAAATGTAAATGAAGACCCGCTCTTTTAGAAAATATGAAAAAGTCAAGTTCGGCTAGGTTGACCCATTTCACTTATTTTCAGTCCTCACGCAAAATCAGTGTGTGCGACTTTATGTTCGTTTTGAGGTGCACGGTCACATTTGCTAAAGAAGTTGAAGGATGTTTAATTGCTGGTAGCCACGTAGGGGCTTTTGTCTTATAATATGTTTGCATCTTAATCCCTCGAAACTAAGTACATGCAGTACTGTTTATAGATGATATAATATTTGTGTTGTTGCTGTGAGCTTATTCATATGAACGTGACGAATTCCTAGACATGTTTCTCATATGTTTCTATCATATGTTTTAGTGAAGAGGAACAAATGTTGCGCTTATTGGCAAGAGAGGTTGATCATTACTTTACATTTAAGTTCATTTAAGTGCTGGAGCATAAACTTGTCTTGAAATATTAGCATCCAAAACCCTCCAAACCAAAAACGTACAATACTAGACACGTCACGAATGTCTTGTTGTTGTGAGTTATGTTTCTTACAAACACTGAATTTTTCTGCTTTTGCATTGTGCTGTGTTCAAAAACCCTCTTGAACAATTTTCAGATTTCGTTTCTTTCTTAAGAGAAGAAAACGGCGAGTTCATGTGAAGCATGTTCCTAGAAGTTTTATTTCGTTAATAATTTGTCTTTACTCATCTTCTCAACTGCAAGGTAATACGGTACCTATAAAGTCATAGGCCAAAGGTGTTGAGCTTTACTTCCCAGCATTTACTTTTAAAAGCTGGCATCCTAAGCTATGTACACTGAGTACTTACTGAATAAATTTCTTGTTGCAGTAGAATTTTGTTTTTTTTATGAGCTTGATGGAGTATTAGACGAATGTACCAAGTGTTAGCAAAACCTGTAAATGTACTCCCTTTTACTAATGTCCAAACAGTTCATTTGCCAAGTTTTGATTGTCTTTTGTTTTAATCATCAAGGGTTTGTTTTATCATGGTCATAGAGGAAAGAAACTAAATTATAAAAAAAGCCTTCATATAGATACTGTATTACACGATTTCATCAAAAGTTGTGATTTTCAAACATTTCCAAACTGCAATCGATGAATATTTCTCCCCAAGGTACAGAAAGAAAGTAGTTTTTGTTTTGTTTTTGTTTTCTTTTCTTTTTTCACGTCAGTATGTAATAATACCCGCGGGTTTACGCCCATCCCACAAATTTTCATCCGGATCCTGTACCCGGCCCTGTTTTTTTTTTTTTTTTGTTTTTTTTTTTGTTTGTTTGTTTGTTATACACTGCATATCAAATGAGAACACGTTTGAGAAAAATCCCCACATATTTGATTGGACAATTCTTTCTTTGCTGTATATTATTCTATCCAAATAAGTTTTATGGTTATCACTGAGGACAAATGCAGATACACTATTTCTTTTACCAAAACCACAGCACTGTATAAATTCATATTTCTACAGTATTTCGTCTCAACACTTGCCCTATTGATATTTCAAAGCATGTTTACCTGTGCGCTCAAGAAACTCCCCCATTAAAGGAGATCTCCGGGTGATTCTCAGATTTTAACATTTGTACAACTATAAATTAGTTATACTGAGGACAGCGTTTCAGAATTTGTGATAATTGGGATGAAGAATAAGAATATCAAAAAAAAACAGAACAAATTGCAATGAACAAGGATAAATTAATGACATGGCAGGTTCACCATAAGAATGCGTGAGTTGGGGTTCAAGGAAGCAGAACAAAAGAAGAAGGCATGCATAGATTATAGACAGGTGAACTCGCAAGCAAGCGGTATTGTTATGGAATTACATTGCTATCATTTCTGAAATATGTGAACCTTCTATGTCATCATCCTTGTTCAGTGAAATTTGTTTAAGTTTTTCAAAGTATTGTTTCTCTGCTCAAGAACCACAATAAATTCCACAAATCTATACAGGGAGTTGTCGATTTGTGTACTACATGATGTGAAATAATTATGACAATCGTCTGGAATGTCCCTTTAATGATAGAGAGTGGCAATATCCCTAAGGAAGATGACATAACCACTTTACTTGGCGATGGAAGGGTCCATCGTTGTTACATACTATTATTGGTGATTGTAATGGTTGTGGTTGTGGTGTTGGTGTCTGTGTATGTGTGTGCGTGTGTGCGTGTGTGTGCCTGTGTGTGTGTGTGTGTGTGTGTGTGTGTGCATATGTGTGTGTGTGTGTGTGTGTGTGTGTGTGTGTGTGTGCTTGCGTGCACACGCATGGAGATGGTGTCTCCGGGCTGTCTGATAGCTAAATTAACCCTACTACTCGAAAGGTCTAACAAAGGTCATTCATGCAACTGTTGAGTTAAAAAAACAAGTTCATGTGGGTTTCACTATGGGTTATTATACTCTTCAGGTAGGCTACCCTAGCTGAGAAATTAGGTCTTTGAGGGCGTCTGGCGGCTGAGCCCCAACACGTAAAACGTTTGGCAACAATCATTCATTCATTATTTTAGTGTAAAGAACAAGTTCAAATGTGACCGTGCACCTCAAAACGAACATAAAGTCGCACACACTGATTTTGCGTGAGGACTGAAAATAAGTGAAATGGGTCAACCTAGCCGAACTTGACTTTTTCATATTTTCTAAAAGAGCGGGTCTTCTTTTACATTATGCTAGAATTTGGTATCATAAAACGGGCAGGAAAGTGTGTTTTTTAGCAGTTTATCTCGAACATTTTTGGTAGAATAGTGTGATTAGGTGTGTCTTTAGAATCCCTTTTTCATTTCTGAAAAACCTTGTCCACACTCTTCACTTTCAACTCTAATAACTTTTGAAAGCATGGTGCTACTGCTTTGAAAGTTGGCATTAATTATGGACAGAATGTGTTAATGAGGCATGCTCAATTTCAGTTTGATCTGATAATCCCTTCATTGTTGTTACTCTGGCGGTTTACTTCCTGTTTTTTGTCCCATTCATCGCACAGCAAGCACGGTTTGGTAAAGATTAAACGCTTGAATAGGCACTGTACTTCAGAGCCTCTTTTCTCAGTTCATACTTTTCCTGAGTTTGTGCTTTCTTTCCAATATTTAGATAGGTTAGGAGAGTCCATTTGATTTAAGTTATACATCATTTTAAAGCTTAAAGTCTGCTCTTTCAGAATATGGTCTTAACTAAAAATTCATGTCTGGCAACTTTTTGTTTGTTTTGAGGTGCAGGGTCACAAATGGGTTTCAGGAGGTTACTTTTCTAGCTAGGCTAGCCTAGGTGGTAAAATTGGGTCTTTGAGAGCGTCCGGGGACGACGCCTCACCAGAGAGTAAAAGCGTCTGGCAACGGTCATGCATTTATTCTGTAAGTGTATAGAACAAGTTCCAGTGGGTTTCGTGGGGTTACTTTGATTTTCAGCTAGGTTAGCCTAGCTGGTAAGAGTTGGGTCTTTGGAGCGTCTGACGGCTAACCCCACCACTTAAAATGTCTGACAACAATCATTCAATTATCCTTTGAGTGTAAAGAACAAGTTTCCAGTGGGTTTCAGGAGGTAACTTTTCCAGCTAGGCTAGTCTAGCTGGTAAAATTTGGTCTTTGAGGGCGTCTGGCGGCTTCCCCCCACCAGTTAAAACGTCTGGCAACGGTCATGCATTTATCCTGTAAGTGTAACGAACAAGTTCCAGTGGGTTTCATTAGGTTACTTTTTCAGCTAGGCTAGCCTAGCTGGAAAAAGTTAGGTCTTTGAGGGCGTCTGGTGGCTACCGCCACCACTTAAAACGTCTGACAATGGTCAAGCATTTATCCTGTGAGTGTAACGACCAAGTTCCAGTGGTTTTCATGGGGTTACTTTTCCAGCTAGGCTAGCCTAATTCGGGCATGCCAATACTTTGCGTCTGGCGGCTACGCCCCGCCACCCAAAACGTCTGGCAATGGTGTTTTATTGAATCTTGGGTTATGTCTCACAATGTCCCGCTGGTTCCAAGAGGTTACTTTTTATGCCTCCGCCACGAAGTGGTGCCGGAGGCATTATGTTTTCGGGTTGTCCGTCCGTCCGTCCGTCCTTCCGTCCGTCCGTAATGAATTTTGTGGACAGGGTAACTATCAAAACCTTTTGAGGTATCCTAATGAAACTTGGCATGTATGTGTATTAGGGGGTGAAGTTGTGCCTATCAACTTTTGGGTGCACATGCTCAAGGTCAAAGGTCAAAAGGTCAAGGTCAAATGCTTAAAATTGCACTATTTCCCCCATATCTATGCATTGCCGGAAGATATTTTCTTGAAACTGAGTGTATACATGTATTACCCAATTAAGATTCTTTGGTGAAAGTTTAGGGTCATGAGGTCAAAAGGTCAAAGGTCAAAAGGTCAAGTAAAATGTTAAAATTTCACTTTTTTCTCTGTATCTTGGAAATTGTTCAAAGTATCTTTATGGAACAAAGTATACATGCATGTACTGACTGGCAGTAGTTAGGTAGGGAATTGGGGGTTCATGGGGTCAAAGGTCAGGGGTCAAAGGTCAAGGGCAATACTTCGAAATTTTACTATTTCCCTTTAGGCAATGCCAGCAGGATTATTTTTTTTTAAACTTAATGTATGCATGTATATTACCCACTAGAGATTCTCTGGGATTTTTTTTTTGCCAAGAAGGTCAAAGGTCAAAAGGTCAAAGATCAAGTGAAAGTGCTGAACTTACTACTTTCTCCATATCTCGGAAGCGGCTCAAGTAATCTTTAAACTTAGTACATATTTATGTATGTTCTGCCTGACAGTGATTCTCTTATGAATCAAAGACCAGATGAAAATGATAGCAATTTACTGTTCAATACAGAAATTGCACTTTTTCTCCATACCTTGAAAATTACTCAAGTGCGTAAACTTATGAAAGGGTCAAAGTCAAAGTTAAAGTACATGCTCTCCTATTCATCCAATTAAACATAGGTCAAGGAAGGTAAACATTCGATACATTTGTGACAAACATGTAATTTTAATATTTTGCCAATTTTGTGAAAATGTAATCACACATTGTCCACATGTACTATAGACCTATTAGGAGAATCATGCATTATGGCGGAGGCATACCAGTCGCCATAGCGACATTTCTAGTTTTAGCTTTTTTATCTGTTATGTTTTATGAAAACCCGTTGTATTTTTTTTTCAAGTAGATGCAGAAAATGTGGAAGATTCTTCTCAACGTTTCAACGTTTCTCGGCAGCGTTTTTACATTTCCTCGCAAATGTGAACGTTTTTACATATCCCGGCGAGACTTTTTTTTTTTTGCATTTCCCTGCGTTTTTACAAATCTAGGGTACACTTCGGTCACCTTGTAACATGAGCGGCTTATTCCTCAACGTGCTTTGTTTCAAGTGTCTCGACAGCGTTGGAATCGTTAGCCTACCTGCAAGATTAGAGGAAATTCTATAGCGTGTGCCATGATCACCAACCTGTAAAAAGGGAGAGAGCTATGGGCGGTTTGCGCTCTATAGTGGTTTCTGGTTCAATCACCATGCTCATCCCATGCAAATTCAGCCGTGCGTTTCATGACTAAACTTAACAGCTTATAGAACCACGTGTCTGAAATCGATTACAATTGTCAACCCAGTAGAGTATGAGAATAAGCATAGTTTTTCTTTTAGTGTGGTTTTCTTTTTAATCTTTAATGATAAGGGATTAGATAACTTGCATTAAAAAAATCCGAATTTCTTATATTCCTTGTTGTCACATACGTTATCATAGAATAGGCACAAAAATTCCCATTAGTCATGTAAGTATGCAACAATCTGACTCACGCTCGATTTTTTGTAAAATATTGGGAAAACTGTTAATCACTTTTAGTCATCGAAGTAAAAAAAAAAAAAGTTGTATTGGCGTAACATGAGATTTTCAAATAGGGTCGGTCGGGGGGATTCTTTTTTTTTTTTTTTTTTTTGCTACCTGAAAATTGCGTGTAAAACTCGTGCTCAGCTCAGTAAACAGTTACAACTGCTGCACCGAATGTGCTGTATTCATCTATTCTACAAATCATTTATGAGGCCGATATTACTGGAATTATACCCCTTCACAGAATTTAAAGATGTTGAAATCCCTATCCTGCATGTTTTCACTTCATATGTTACTATTTTGACTTAGATAAGATAGATGCAAATTCACCCATATGTACGATCTTTTCATCGCACACGGCGATCTCAAATACAGTCCCACATATACAGATTCGTGTAAGTTCTCCACACAAGAAACCTATGGCAAAACTGTGCACAATACATCGCAGTCTGAATGCTAACTATACACCGAATAAATCTTGCTAGAATACGCGCCCGTGTTGGAAACAGATGACGTACTGCTCAAGCGAGGCTTATGCGAGGCGCTATAGTCCATGGGCCAAGACCCGAAAAATGCGTTATTGGTACCACATGAGGTGGCAAAACCTTTTTGGTGTTATTTCAGGGGCGTCACCAGCTTTTTTTCAAGGGGGGTGCGTTTTGACACTAAATGTTTACGATATTTTTTGGACAGTCATTTGGAATATAGGAAGCTCTCAATCCCTAGACTTTTACTGTTTTTTGAGGGAAACCAAGCGGGGAAGGGGCACCGGCGTAGCTAGGATTTCATTTTTTTTTTTTTTTTGGGGGGGGGGGGGGGGGAGGGGGGGAGGGGTTAGTATGCGAGGGAGCGAGCAAGGGTGGGGGGAGCGTGTGGAAGTGCCGGAGGGGGTTGTAACCCCTATAAATGGATTATGGAATGACGGTGTGAAACGACAAATTACTGGCAGCGATATCAGAAGAATGGCATAACGACTACATGCGAGCGAGGGGAGCGAGCGAGCTTGAAAATTTTGACATTTTACAGTCCAAAAACTGCCGTCATATAGCCATATTTTAGTGCTTTGTACATTAAGGGGGGGGGGGGGGCGCACCGGGCGCAACTGCTGGCAGTTACTGGCAGCAACATCAGGAGAATTGCATAACAATTAAATGCGAGCGAGCGAGCGAGCGAGCTTGAAAATTTTGACATTTTACTGTCCAAAAACTGCCGTTTGTAGCCATATTTATTTGCTTTGGAAATTAAGGGGGGCACACCGGGTCCAACTGCTGGGAATTACTGGCAGCAACATCAGGTGAATGGCATAGCAATTATATATATATATATAAATAATAATAATAATAATAATAATAATAATAATAATAATAATAATAATAATAATAAGTACAGCATTTGTAATGCGCCTTCGATCTAGTATCCTATTCTGAGGCGCAGAGGGACGTAATTATGAAAACAATAGCATACATCGTAGTCATAATTGTACATAAGAAGGTTGAAAAAGAAGAAAGAGATAGGTAGAGATATACACACCAATGAACAATTCGTTGAAAATTCAATCGAAACAAGATGCGAACATATGTGATTTCAAAAGCTTTTTAAATGTTTCAATGGTCTCTGCTGATCGGATCCTCAGTGGAAGAGCGTTCCAGAGCGATGGGGCTGCAGAAACAAAGGCTTTTTCTCCGAGAGTCGAAATTGTTCTTTTAACTGTTAATTGTTTACTATTACATGAACGGAGATTTCTGCCAGGGACGTATTCTGAAACAAGGTTTTGCAAATATTTTGGAGCTGAAGAATGTACTGCTTTCCATGTATGAAGAAGAATTTTAAACTCTATCCTCTTGGATACTGGTAGCCAGTGAAGATTTTTTAGAACTGGGGTAATGCTGGAGAAGCGAGATGTTCCACTGAGGACCCGAGCAGTAGAGTTCTGAGCACGCTGTAGTTTGGCCAGTTGGTAAGATGAAGCCTTGAACAATAATGCATTTCCATAATCAATACGAGACAAAACATACGAATGAATAACAGAGGCTGCAACTTTGTTTGATAAGGATTTTCTGATACTGTGAATATTGCGTAGTTGCAAATATACAGATCGACATGTGTTTGTAACGTGTGTCGCCATTGACATTTCAGGGTCAAAATAAACTCCAAGATTCCTACAATTTGACACAGATTGTACATTGACACATCCAATTCGTAATGACTGACTACGGACCTTTGCTGCCAGATGTTTTGATGCAATTATCATAAATTCACTTTTGTCATCATTCAGTTTGAGTTTGTTCCGTATCGAGTTCCGTATATGGGTGAGAATTTTGAACGATGTACAATTGCCAATTTTCGTACCTTATGACATTCTTTCCCTTAGAACACGCCAGGATGATCTAAGAAACCAGATTTTTTCATGTCATCTCAAAGATTGGTAAATTTCCTTTCAGGAAATATATGGTTTGGTTGACTTTTGCCTGATATTTTTCATTTCACAAGGACTTAAAGCGTAAAAGTACGGTAAAAACGCTATTTTCACAATAATTTTTGTTTTTCAAACTAATGATGTGCATTTTTAATGGTACGTGGCATCTAATATCTGACCATGTTCTGGATCTGACATATCATGGGTATGTACCACAAAATTATAAGAGCTTTATGAGCACGTATAAAATTACAGAGAACAATTAAAATATCAAAGTCCTAAACAGACGAACGTCCGTGGTGCTTTTATTTCTATCGCTGCTGCAAATTCTACTTTGTTGTCCCAACTGTAACGTATACGAAAATTTGGTGTTCCACCTAATGAACATATCCTGCAAAAATTGTACGTCTGCTAGCTGTACATGGGACGTAATATTCTTTTATGCAAAATTATACTCAGTTTTCGTCACGGACGTGCTTCCGCTATTTTCTAATAAAGATCGTAGCCCATGAAACGTTATTGACGATATTGTTCGTAATCAACTAAGATCTAGCAACACGATAATATGTTTGTTTTGAGTTGCTGTCCATCCTTTATCAAATAGGAACCGAAATTATATTTTTAGACGAACCTCCGAGAAAAAAAGAACGTCCGTGATGATTAAAACGTTTTCGAGTGGGACACCATCTTGCTTCGATGGCGAAGGTGCATTTTACCATTGGCTCTCTAGCCGAGGAGCTGCATGCCATTTTTGGAGCGGACTGAGGTTCGTCCGCAGTTTTTGGACCATGCAATTCACCAAAAACCAAGCATATAATTAATATTTTCTCTGAAAATTCACCTCCTGAACCCCCTCTGAGCAATACATATGTTGTAAGGATGTCAAATTTCTTATAATTTGCATTGACAATACCTTTTCAAATTTTTGAAAGAGTTAGGAAGGCTAGGTACTCTCTGCCGATTAGTTATCCGTCCTGGAACATGACCTTAGTAGCAGAACGAACGTCCGTGATAATTCCAGAGAACGTCCGTGACGTATGCAATCCCTCCGATAGGTATAACTTGTCCCGAAAGTGTCCTGTATTCTTTAAAACTTTTGGCTCGAATAGCGACAAATAAAGTTTTACAAAGTAGAAAATTAGTTTAGAGCAGTAGTTTCAGAATTTTTAAGGCGTTATGTGATCATGATGAACAAACAATTGAAAATTTACTCACAATTTTACGCTTGTTTTCCCTCTAATTATACAAAAAACAGCTAAACACTTAAAACAAAGTGATAGGAAAATGGAATTTTGCGTAATCTATAATTTCTGTGCGTTTAAATTTCTTTCCAATGAGGTTCTGGCGACAATTTGTACTGTTACAGGTTCTGAAAGTTTCGCTCACGGACGTTCTGTCTGAGAAAGGAAATTTCTGACAATTACAAATATATCACTGCACATAAGATTGATGTTAGTTGAAAATATTACCAAATCACCGAGCCGCTCATACCCGAAAGTGAATAGCGTTCAGCACTCAATTTACCTGTAATAACAAACGGAAAACGTTGTTTTCACGGATGTTCGTTGGTTGAATAACTCAGTGGATTACATAGTAGGAGAAAGAGGATCAGTGCCACTTTTTAGTGACAGGTGCTCTAAGTGTTTATCTTTTGAGTATGGTAGCTGCCGTCTCAAACAGAACACATCCAGTTTTGGTCTCCATAACGGACGTTCGCTGTAATTGTCATGATATTAAATGCCTTAATTCATTGTTATTTTTCTCTTCATGACGATTTTTCTCTCATTCCCTCAATAGCCTGAACATGCTGCGACCAAATAGAAAACAAAAAACAAAACAAAACAAACCAAAACAAATCCGAAAAGTGCTACGCAATCATATTCAGGATAATGACGGAAGAAGTCTGTAATGATCATGTGTTGAATAAGGAACGGAAAAGTTTCAAAAGGACGTGGCAGCAGTTGAATGAAAATGACTGAGAAACAGAGAAGGGAATCGAGCTCCAACACACAGAGAAAAGAATTGCCAGTGCACTCCCGTTATACCAAATTCTTCTGGAGAAGTTTTTGTTTGTTTGTTTATGTTTTTTATTCATCGAAATGCCGTCACAAGCGAACAAAAATCATGCAGTATACAATTATTGATTGATGAAAACACACAAATCCTCCGCTTATAATCACATGATGTTGTTTTATACTCATCAATGAAAAGCAATATTCATTTGTAATTTTTTCCAAGATTTTTTTTTTCATTTTACATTTAAGAGGCAGAGAGATCGTCAATTTGTTTGTGCATTTGTGCTTACTTTGAAAACATATGTTAAAAAAAGTAATGATTAAGAATAGGTTTAAGGTTGCACTTTGATACGTTCGCTCTTCCAAAGATTCGTTACTCCGATGTCCAAAGGTTTGTTATTCCAAAATGAAAAACAAAAATTGTAGTTAATTCAGGAGGTTTGTCATCAGAAATGTTCTTCGAAAAATAGATATTAAGGATCATTGTTTTAGGTCCGTTCTTCTAAAAGTGGAATGGGCCTAATATTCGTTTAGGTGAAAACGGTTATTATGAGGTTTTGAAATTGGAGGATTTTAGTTGTTAACTTGTTTCTCCACATTTAGATAAGCGAACATAATCTTTCATGTTCCAATTAATAAGCCTTTCGGTTAACCTTCGGAGATTCCTATCATTTACCGAATAGAAAAGCTTCATAATTATACGAGCTCTATCAATTTTTGTATTGACAAACTGTATGAATAACGAGCCTCCGAAATGACGCGCTACAAAAGGTTTGTTATAACAAACCATATTGTATAATATCGAAGTCACAAACATCCATCCAAGTTATATGGACTTGTTATGGACTTGTTATGACGAAACTTCGCAGTATCGAACCAATTATCACTTCTGACTAATATAATAACACAAATTCTCCTCGATAACAGTGTGTAGCACAAGGAGCAAACACAGAGGGATTTCTTCCTAACGTATTCGTTTGCCCTCCCCAGCTAAACTTCGTATTTCTATAACGGAACACATTTCTGTTGTTTTTCTATATTAATTCTTTGTCATCATTTTAACTGCGACCATGTTCGTTATATAAAAAGCAAATTTTGCATTGTAGACTTTATAATTATAACAACTTTAGGACCTGAATATTTACTTCATGAAAACGAAATTTGGATAAATATATTCGTTCTCAAGGATGGACTACGTCACTGAGATTACACGTACGTTTGTACGTTCATTTACGAGAGATGGAAAAATTGTTTTCTTTGATTCCCCAGTATGAGAAGATAAACAAGCTTATATAATTGAGAATTGGTAATATCTATTCAGGATTTTGCAGAGGAGTTTGTTCTCGACATGAAATTGCTGTTTGTTGAGAGCAGAATGCGTTTCCAATTCAAGAGAGCTGCACGGCCGTGATAAGGCAAAGGAACGTAACTCAAAATTTGGGCATTTTGAGTTATGAGCATATGGCTCCAAAATAAAATGCGCTCTTTTTAATGGTGAATGTCTCAATTTTCAAATGTTTACCATTTCAGAGATAAAAAACGTATCTTACACACCTTTTTCACAACTTTGCCGTTTCCAGCTAGGTAAAACAACGTAACCTGAGATACGTATAGAAATGACAAAGAAAGCATGTTCGCTGTTGCGGCAAATGAACGTATCTTTACATACACTGTTTTTTCATGGTGGTTTCTCAAGAAAAAAGAAGGAAATTGCGACGCCAAAAGAACGTATGTCATCATACAGCGCTTTGCTGTATAAAATCAGAGCCATGCGCGCTACAGTCAGCACGGCAAAACAACGTATCAACATTGTGGCCATCGCAACACACGCTACACTGCATAACTCTATGTGTAAGACCTACGGGTACGTGCAGCAGATCCATTTCAGCCGCGGCAGTGAGTGTAGTGCCGCCGCTGCTGCCGGGCCGCTTGCGACTACAGCTGCAGCAGTGCTGCAGCAGAGTACGGGTTGACTGGCAGGCAATCTTCGCTGCAGTGTGAACCATGAAGTCATGCCAGTTGTTCTGTTTTGCAGTCATAGAATGGATATTCTCCTGACCAGTTAATGCTACCACAAAGAAAATCAGCGGTAACACCGGTAAGTTTTATTTTGTTTTTGTCAGGTCTAAGTTTGATCTAGCCCGACCAGACGCCATGCGAAGTACGGCGATTGGGCTGTACAGAGTGGACGACAGTACGCTTTGCTAGTAGGGTCCAGTACTTTCGATAATAGTTTTCACTAAGATTAAAGAAAACGATGAGTAAAAAAAAAAAATAAACAGAAGACACAGCAAGCTATGAAAATAAAGAGCAAACTTAGATCTAAGAGTATGACAGCCTTTCCTGTCGGTGGGTTTTGGCAAAACTTGGCTCATTGTTGTGGTTGTGGTTCTACTTTGGACTACTGTAAATGTAGGATACTTCTACTACTAGTGGTCTAGTAGATCAAGAAGTGACTCTCAAAAGAAATTTACCTATGCGCAAATAAATTATCTGGACCCCAATATACTGTATGATAATCGACATCATTCGACTTGACGTCTTCTACCTCAAATTCAGTTTTCGTCTAAAAGTCTAAAAAAGTAACAGCTTTATAGTAAACAGTAGACTCGACTTCAAGCTAATGACAATAAGGCTTGATACTGATGAATTCTATTTAGTCTTCAGCGGCAACATGAACTGTTGGCAGACGACATGTTCTAATAATGACATTAACATCATTACTTTGGCAAGAAAAGTAGGGACAAAAAATAATGTTTGGTCTACATCTTTGGTTAAACACAAGTAGTCTTAGATCTTGTTTGTTTTTTCTTGAAAGGATGAAGAATGTGATTGTGGTGTTTTCATACATACAGGAATTTACCCACTTAAAATTAGCCTAAAAAATAAAGTAATATTTAATGGTACTCTGTACCTGCTAACTATGGAGGCCTGATTTCTTTATTTTTTATTCTTTGTGCAATTTTAGTCACCTGTACATATTCTTTAAAACATTTATATATTTTTTTCATTTCGATACAATATGTGACTCTGCACCTCAAAACAAACAAAAAGTCGCCAGACATGAATTTTTAGTTAAGACCATATTCTGAAAGAGCAGACCTTAAGCTTTAAAATGAGGTATAACTCAAATGAAATGGACTCTCCTAACCTACCTAAATATTGGAAAGAAAGCACAAACTCGGGAAAAGTGTGAACTGAGAAAAGAGGCTCTGAAGTACAATGTCTATTCAAGCGCTTAATCTTTACCAAACCGTGCTGGCTGTGCGATGAATGGGACAAAAAACAGGACGTAAACCACCAGAGTAACAACAACGAAGGGATTATCAAATTAAACTGAAATTAAGCATGCCTCATTAACACATTCTGTCCATAATTAATGCCAACTTTCAATGCAGTAGCATTGTTCTTTCAAATGTTATTAGAGTTGAAAGTGAAGAGTGTGGACAGGTTTTTCAGAAATGAAAAGGGGATTCTAAAGACACACCTAATCACACTATTCTACCAAAAAAATGTTCGAGATAAACTGCTCAATAAACACACTCTCCTGCCCGTTTTATGATACCAAATTTTAGCATAATGTAAAAGAAGACCCGCTCTTTCAGAAAATGTGAAAAAGTGAAGTTCGGCTAGGTTGACCCATTTCACTTATTTTCAGTCCTCACGCAAAAACAGTGTGTGCGACTTTATGTTCGTTTTGAGGTGCACGGTCACATATAATGCATTGTAGCCATGGTAGATCCTATACATGCTATACGTTCCACCCCCTCCCCCCTCTATAAAAATGTTGAGGGGGCTAAAGCTCATGGAATTCAAATATCTATTCTTAAGTTAGGTGGTTTTAAATACAATGGAAAGTTCAAGTATTCAGACCCAATCGTCTACCTTAGATGATATTAACATTCGTGTTGAAATACATAATTGCTTGTCTCTCTTTTCAGTGTCCACACCAACCGCCAGCCTAGACCAGCACAGAAAAGGATTGCAGTGTATCAAGTACAATAAAAGGTACAAGTTGAATAATCACCTATTAATTCATACCACAAAAAAAGTAGTAGAAGGGGGCAGAAATGAATCCCACCTTTGTCTTATCACTGGCGACACAAGCCGGTATTTGGTAAAATTATGAAAAAAAAAATAAAAGAAGGCAGAATCCATGATGATGACTCTCTGATAACTTGAGAATACCACATTTCACAGTTCATTCCTTAGCGATAAAAGATATAATAATGTTAAATGAAAACTGATGAAATAGTCACCATATTCTCTCTCAAAAACAAGCACACAGTCTTGTGCATCCTCAAGGGGGTATCTGTATGATGTTGAATAATAGATATTCTGAGTGTATTTCAATATTTGAAGAGTTTGTTTGCAAAAAAAAAACAACGATAAGTCCATATTTGACAAATGTAGATATTTGCGATTAAAGGTCAAGAAAAAGAAAGAGAAATTGTTTGATTCTTTTGACCATAACTTAAAAAATGTTCCTATTTATGGACTGACCAGTATATCATTTAAAAGATACCTTGTGAGAGAGACTGAACTTCAAAATCTTCAAAAATGGACTTATCGATTTTTGCGAACAAACTCTTTATAAATACTCATTCTCATATTCTTTGTTTGTTTGTTTGTTTTGGGGGTGGGGTCTGTGAGAGAGGATTTGTTACACACAACCATGTCTAATGAAGAAATTAATCACATAATGTAACTAAAACAGAGTTGAAATTCACTAGTTGTCTTGTATGGAAAATACAGAGTGCCTTATTTTATTTTGTGTTAATTATTCTCTTCCGTTTCTTTTACATTCTCCTGCAGTGGTCTACCGAGCAGTTCGACAGCAGAGAAAAGAGCAACTATACAAATTTCAGAACAGCTGTGCACGCCCGTCAGAATCTCATGAAAGATGGAGTGGATTGTGCACTAGATCAGTCAACTCTAAAAGAAAAATAGTGACTCGGATTGTTTATATAGGATCAAGTAAATCTTTCACAGTTAAATTAAGAACTCGCAAAACTCAACTGTGAAGTGTTAATGACTGTTCTCACGTTAAGAAGGCACAAGAAAGTTTTTTTCTTAATATCAATATGAGACTAAAGATTCTATTTCGAAAAAAAAAGAAAATATGTTGAGGGCTTATTGCCCTTTGAAATGATGATTATCAACTTTAGGTAAAACTATCACTTGTTCATATCAAATGTTGTTGTAAATGCTTGCCCTAGAAATCAATATCATGTCGATTGAAACTTGTCAACATATTTCAGAAAACCAGGAAAATAGTAACCTTATATCCTGCATAATTTTGATTTATTTTAAGCCTAATCCCTCCGGGAATTCTCAGACAACGCAGATGTATTACAGCACAGCAAATTACTGTTGTGATAACACGTTTATTAAAATGTTTATAAAGTGAATACTGTTGCAAATTTTCCCTTCCTTTCAGCTGCCTAATGATTGTTCTTTACCCAAGTATTTACTTCTTACTACACTTGATCTTCAACAACAGTAAGGATTGAAAATACTTTGTGTGCTATTTATAATTTGTAATTTGTAGATGTTCTGATCTTCCAAGGTAAAAATTGATGCGAAGGTCTGATACGGTAATAGTATAACTAATCTCTAGAAAAAAACAAAACAAAAAACAGTTATGTAATGTTCTATTGAAATTGAAAATTTTGTAAGCTACTTTACTCGGGAAGTTAATTACATTTTTTTTTTCTATTTCTTATTCACCATCATGATAATGTTTAGCTACTGCTGATTTGCTTTCAATGTGATAAAAGCATAATGGCATATCAAATTCTTAAAATCTTAAATTGTAAGAAGGAAGCGTAGATATCTATTTCATATTTTTAAGACTTGCAAATAATCGAATGATTTCTGTAATGCTGTTGTCTTTGATAAACAGATGTACACACTTTTTTTTCATATAAACCTTTCAGAAGATGAAAATCAGTCTCTGCATCTACGTTTCTGTCATGTTTATCTCAAAGTTATTTTACTGAGAGAATGTTTGCACCTCTGACAAGTCTGAGGTGTGTGTGTGTTTTTTTTGTACTTGCTTGCGTGTGTGTGTGCGTGTGTGTGTGTGTGTGTGTGAGTGGTCAAGTTACACCTAAAACATTAAAACCTGGATTCGTAATTACCTGATAAATCACTGTTATTATTGTTGTTGTTCAAAGAATTGAGGCATATTATCATTAGAAGTTTTAACCTTACGGATACAATTCATGCAATCAACCAAACATTAACAACTTATAACGATAAACAAAGTACACAATATTATTCTTTTTGTTGAAATCCTTTCATCTCAATGGAAATCGTTAGATAAATCAAAGAAAAGATAGAAATTAAAATAGGAGTCTCAATATCAACACATTAAATGCGTGCATGTGTCTTTAAAACAAAGTGTATGTACAGATGTCTATACAATTCTTTTTTTATACCCATTTTTTTTTTGCCAGTTCTCATACAGTCATAATAGTTGCCACTCTTGCATTTTCATACTAAAGATTATACATATTTCAAGTTCACATGACATAAAACGTGTAATGAAATCCATTTTACAGACTTTACCCAAACTCGTACTTTAGTGGTCAATATTAAACCAAATCCATGTTTTTGTTAAAACATGAATGATAAACCAAATATAATTGTGTTCCCAATGAAAAATCTTACATCAAGAGATAAATAACATACACTTAAAGATAATAAAAAAGAATTGACATCGCAATAAACATTAAACTGTATATGCAAATGAAGTACATATTGTAAAACAAAAATTTACGGTTATTGGTGGATAACAACTACTTACATTTTAGTACATACTCGGTAATTTTTCAGAAAAAAATGAAAATATTCCATTGCATCGATAATTTTGCAAGCTACTGTGCTTTACTATTCTTAATATATATTTAAAAAACATATAACGGGACTTTTAATCACCCAGTTAACAAAACTGTGAAAGTAAATAAATGATAGAGATTGTTGCCATTGAGTCGGGATACGTCATTCTGCCTAATTACATTGATGAAAGGTTTGAGGCGCAGATATTCGTAAGTCAAGATACGTTCTTTTGGCATTCTGAAGTTGCTTCACGAGAAAATGCTTACGCGCCGTAAGTCAGGATACGTTCTTTTGCCTAATTCATATGTTGCCGCGTGAGGATTCTCGCACAACGTAAGTCAGGATACGCTCTTTTGGCAAACTAGAATTACTCATCAGCACAGTGTTGTGATTCGGTAAAATGCTGTATCTATTCTAAACATGGCATTTACTCTAAAACGGAAAGTCCTATTTAACTGAAATTTTCCCGAGATATTCTTTAGTAATGCCTAAAAAACTTCGCCGCTTCACAAGTGATTTGCTTTTATGACGGAAAAATGGGAACCAATTGAATTTTCAAACTCGTTTTTCTCAGAACATGATATTCTGAGTTACGTTGTTTTGCCTTATTACGGCCGTGCATTGTTCAATATCTTGTTTGTTCCGAACGTCCGTGAGCTACATGCGAACCTCCGTGATGAAAACTATGCTATGTTTGTTGGGTTATAGAGACTGCCCAGATGAGATACATCTTAAAAAGGTATATTATTATTTGGGAGTGAGGATTAAAGTATGGGATAGTGAAATAAGAGGTGAAAATATTGAGTTTCTGTAAAATGCGCGTAAAGTTAAGTAAGTGTTTAGCGGAAGAGCAATATTTCCACAGAAATGACGAATTTAGTTAAATCATCAATTGTCTGCCATTACGAACAGGTTATGAGTACAAGCTTAATATTCTGCAATCACGTACACATGTCCCTTAAGATATTTCGTTAGGATTTTGAACTGAATCAGATCTTTGGAAACTATGTTAAATGGTATTCAAATGTATGTGCAGTACTATTCCTCACGGACGTTCGCTGCTCTGGACATGGTAAACTTCAGCGGTGAATAAAAACTTGTTCCTCTGGGAAAATCCTTGTATAATTGGGTTCATATTAAAGCTTGAGTTATACTCTTTCAGGTAAGATGAATGATTTGGAGAATTTCCTACTTTTTGAATTTTGCCTTGTTTTGGCTCAATTGTACATCGTTCAAAATTCTGACCCATATATTGTTCCGTATATATAAATGCGAGCAAGCGAAGAGAGCGAGCTTGAAAATTTTGACATTTTACAGTCCAAAAACCGCCATTTGGAGCCATATTTTTTCGCTTTGAAAATAAAGGAGGGGTGGGGGGGGGGGCGCAACGGGCGCAACTGCCGGTAATTACTAGCAGCAACATCAGGAGAATTGCATAACAATTAAATGCGAGCGAGCGAGCGAGCGAGCTTGAAAATTTTGACATTTTACAGTAAAAAAACGAACAAACTGCCATTTGTATAGCTATATTTCTTCGCTTTAGAATCTAAGGGGGCGCATCGGGCGCAACTGCTGGCAAATACTGGCAGCAATATCAGGAGAGCATAATGATTACATTCGAGCGAACGAGCGAGCGAGCTTGAAAATTTTGACATTTTACAGTCCCAAAACTGCCATTTGTAGCCATATTTTTTTGCTTTGGAAATTAAGGGGGGCGCACCGGGCGCAACTGCTGGCACTTACTGGCAGCAACATCAGGTGAATGGCATAACAATTAAATGCGAGCGAGCGAAGAGAGCGAGCTTGAAAATTTTGACATTTTACAGTCCCAAAACTGCCATTTGGAGCCATATTTTTTCGCTTTGGAAATAAAGGAGGGGGGGGGGGGGGCGTACCGGGCGCAACTGCTGGCAATGACTGGCAGCAACATCAGGTGAATGGCATAACAATTAAATGAGAGCGAGCGAAGAGAGCGAGCTTGAAAATTTTTACATTTTACAGTCCCAAAACTGCCATTTGGAGCCATATTTTTCGCTTTCGAAATAAAGGGGGGGGGGGGGCGCACCGGGCTCAACTGCCGGCAATTACTGGCAGCAACATCAGGAGAATTGCGTAACAATTAAATGCGAGCGAGCGAGCGAGCGAGCTTGAAAATTTTGACATTTTACAGTAAAAAACAAACAAACTGCCGTTTGTATAGCTATATTTCTTCGCTTTAGAATCTAAGGGGGCGCATCGGGCGCAACTGCTGGCAAATACTGGCAGCAATATCAGGAGAGCATAATGATTGCATTCGAGCGAGCGGAACGAGCGAGCTTGAAAATTTTACATTTTACAGTCCAAAAACTGCCGTTCTTAGCCATATTTTTCGCTTTGGAAATTAAGGGGGAGGGGCACCGGGCGCAACTGCTGGCAATTACTGGCAGCAACATCAGGTGAATTGCATAACAACTAATGCGAGCGAGCGAAGAGAGCGAGCTTGAAAATTTTGCATTTTACAGTCCAAAAACTGCCATTCTTAGCCATATTTTTTCGCTTTGGAAATTTGGGGCGGGGGGCGCACCGGGCGCAACTGCCGGCAATTACTGGCAGCAACTTCAGGAGAATGGCATTATGACTAATTGCGAGCGAGAGGAGCGAGCGAGCTTGAAAATTTTGACATTTTACTGTCCAAAAACTGCCGTTTGCAGCTATTTTTTTTTTTCGCTTTGGAAATTAAAGGGGGAGGGGACGCCCGGTGCGCCCCTCCCCCTGGATCCGCCACTGGTAGTCCAGGGTGTGGGTTTATGTTCATGACTGGGGGAGGTATCATGACCAGCGAGGTGGCGTCGAAGTGACCAAGCGGGGAAAGGATGTCCAAAATCTGCACTTTAGAGCATCCCCTAAACTAATTGTGCGTGTTTGTTTGTGTGTGTGTATCATATACATGGAAAAATTAGCCCAGGTCAAGTCTTTTTATTGGCAATGCAAGACATCTTTACATAGACTAGTATGTAAAGCAACACTGCAAAATGCAATGATCTAGCTTTGATATAACGAAGCGTAAGGTACAAAGGTGTACACTCTACATCACACTGCGCAACATTGTAGCGACTCTTCGTTCGGATGTACTGAGTACACTGCGCACATCCTGCTTGTATATGCAGAATGCTAACCAGGAATCACAATCTTTTGTCGGGTCCGGGCTTTTTGAACAATGTTTCACACTATATACCTATTTAGTTATGGTTAAAAGAAATCATAGAAAAATATCTTATTTCTGGATCACCCTTTCATTCAAAAGCAGTTTACTAACACTTGAACTACTATTTCGGTAAATCTTTTTTTTTTTTTTTTTACCAGCGGATTGGGAGTGGGGCGCACCCCCCCCCCCCTCCGTAGTTACGCCACTGCTTTTGGGTGAAATAATTGGACAGATTCTAACAAAAAAGTAAGAAAATCTTTTCATCGCGGGAATTATGATTATGTGGGGTGGGGCAAATGGTGCGCTTGCCTTCCAATATTTTTATAGGGGCAACATTTTTGTTTTCTTTCAAAAGCAAGAAAATCTTCTCATTATAAAATCAGTGCTGCCAGAACCAGGGGTGCGAATTGTTTTTGCCGACGATTTTCTTGTGTGTGTGTGTGTGTGTGTGTGTGTGTGTGTCCATGGTGCAAAATATAAAAAAAAGATAGAAAAGAATAATTATTTAGCGTCCGGCGTTGAGGTCGCTCGCAGATTGTTTTTTTTTTTTTTTTTTTTAAGGATCTGAAGGGGGGTGCGTTCGCACCCAACGCACCCCCCCTGGTGACGCCCATGTATTTTGTTTGTCGGGCATAGATAGGCCTATGCTTATCAAGCTATAATAGCATTTCCAAATGAGTAGCTTAGTCATAATAAATGAATTTTTAACCAATTTGGTCTCGTTTTTATATCCCTACACTTCTGAATCGAAACTAACCGCTAAACAAAGAAGAGCACTGTCTTCCGTATGTCCACAGGTGTTCTGTTGTAAACGCGGTGCGCTTAGTCTTTATTCAAGGCAGCGAAGGGAATATCCAAAGGGTTATTATGTCCACAGCTGTCACGCGGTGCGCTTAGTCTTTATCTAGACCAATGTACCGTTATCATACCTAAAGTTCCTAATAAAAGGGATTATATATACTGCTTTTATACTACCCTCTCAACAAATACATCAGTTTTAAACAAAAATCACTCTGTTCATATACAATATTATTCATTATAATGTATTGTAGTGTACCGGTACATTGTTTTTGCATTATCTTTTATTGTTGGATGGAAATAAAGCGACATTGGCGTGGTGTTAGCGTTTTCACCGTAGCGTTTTCACCGGAAAATGATAAATAATTGAAAAATACGGTAAAATTCACGAGGAATTGTTTTGTTTTTTGTTGTTGTTTTTAGATAAAAGGATATACACTGTATCATAAGCTTTGGATATTCCCTTCGCCGTCTTGAATAAAGACTAAGCGCTGTGGACGACAAAACCTTTGGATATTCCCTTCACTACCTTGAAGAAAGCCTAAGCGCACCGCGTTTACATCAGAACACCTGTGAACATACAGAAGACAGTATTCTTTTTTGTATAGAGGTTAGTTTCAATTCAGAAGTATAGGGATATAACAACGAGACCAATTTGGTTAAAAATTCATTTATTATGACTAAGCTACTCATTTGGAAATGCTATCATAGCTTGATAAGCATATCTATGCCCGACAAACAAAATGACACCAAAAAGGTTTTGCCACCTCAGGTGGTACCAATATCTGGCCTGGCCCGTGGACTACTAGATCTCTTCCTCGTACATCCGATATCCCCAGAGCCGTTTCCACTTCCGGGTTTGTGCGATCGCGATCGCAATCAACAAGATATTTGATATCGATAGCAAAAAAAAAAAAAAAAAAAAAAAACATGGGGTCGGCGGAATTTTTAGGGTCGGGCGGGTTTTTTTTTTTGGCCTTACTGAGATCTTGATTATTAGAATTGGAATTCAACGATCTATTACATTTTTTTTTTTTTTTTTTGGGGGGGGTCCATTAAAAATGCACTAAGTGTGAAGAGGAATACCGAACGGAGGAAGGATAAAATGGCACATGGGGGAGGGGGATTTTTCCTTTTTAGAATTGAAGTTAAAGCTGGTGCACACTTTTGATGACATGTGTGAGAATATATCAATCCCCAAAGTGTTCTAAGTATATGAAAGCGTAATGCATGTGCGGATGGGGGGGGGGGGGGGGGGGGTTGTCCCGCATTGCCGATAGTGTGTTCACAGTGTGTTCTTTAGTTTACCTTGTGAAAACGCTCGAATTTAACAGTTGAAGATTATTACACACTGAGATTTGTTTTTGTTTTTTTTTCAAATGGTGTGCACATAGCAATGTTCTGGTTCACGTAAATGAAAGACTGACTGTGTCCTCGCATTATATGCTCGAATTTAACAGTGTGAAAAGATTTCACACTGTGGTCACAATGTGTTCAAACTGTATTTACGATGTATTTGAATTATTGAACATGATCGCCGTAAGTAGAATGAACGCAATAAGAATGCTGCTGACAATCACATCTATAATGTTTAACGTAGTGTTGTTTTTTTTGTGTGTGCAGCATCCATAGCAAATAACACAGCTTGGTATAGCTTATGCGCTTTAACTTCCCTAAACTTGAAACCCCATGGCCCGTATTGCGCTAAAAACTTAGACCCGAGTTTATACCCACGCCTGAGTCTAAAGTGTGTTTTTTTTTTTTTTTTTTTTTTTTGGGGGGGGGGTTTAAACCTGGGTTTAAACCACCAGTTTTGACCCAGGTTTAAACCCAGGTATAATTTGTATTCTACTAATTCCACCTGTGGTCTAAATCGGGTTTAATTCCATTTTTTATTAACTGACAATCTTTCGGGTGCTTAAGTGCACGCCTTCGGAGAAAAACTTTTATTCAGTTTCCTACCTCAAGATCCAGGTTTGATCAATCGCCTATCCATTCCGAATTCACGATTCGATCGACATAAACAGCCATGTCCCATCCAGCGCACACAGCAACCGTGCCGCCAGCCGGCGCGGCGCAATGGCTCTGCTGGCGACTGAGCATTTAAAGCTAGCTAGCAGTAGCTAGCAAGGAAAATAGCGCTACGCTTACCATGTATCCTGTGATGTGCGCCGCACACGTCGGTACACAAACAAGGGGAGGTACTGTACTACACTAGTAATGTACCAGGGGCGGATCCAGGAATTCCGTAAAGAGGGGGCGCGTTTACAAAATTAAAGGGGAGGCGCACGCACCCCTTCCCCCATTTTTTTTCTTTTTATTTCTTTTGTTTCAACAAAAAATGAAAGGGGGGGGGGCGTGCGCCAGTTGCGGTCCTCCCTGGATCCGCCCCTGTGTACAGTGCTTTACGAGTCGTCGCAAGCAAAATACAACATGCCCTTATTCGACATAAATACCCGTAAAATCTATTCACAGTCCAAGAAAGTCACACTCATGTGCCTGATAAACTGCCAATAATGAATTTAAGTGGATTTGTGGAACGAAAAGTACTCAGAGAAGGAGAGTTTCTTCTTCCAATGAGGGCACCATGGTGGATAACTGCGACAGCCGCCACTTCGTGTGGCGCCTTGCGGCGCGGACTCCGGGGCTACATGGTGGCTTGACCCAAGACTATTTCGGATTTAATCTAAACCCGAAATAGACTTGAGTTTATCTAAACCTCGCTAGCAGAATACAAAATTAAACCTCGGGTCTAGCTAAACCACAGGTGAGTCTAAAATGGGTTTAAACCTTGGTCTACAGTAGATTACGGGCCTATGTCTTCTTTCCATTCTAACTACATAGGTAAGGAAAGTCTGTTTACATTTCGAATAATTGGTGTTTTATATTGTTTTAAAACTTACCTTAAAATGCATGACTGGCGACTTTTGGGCAGTTTTGTAATCAGGCTCACATAACATGGTCGCTGAGGACAAATTTGATTCAGTAGTTGTGTCAGCTTGAGTTACTGTTCATACATTAGAATAGGGGACCAGTCATTTGAAATATCCATCTGATTGGGCGTCTTTGACTAAACTATTTCGCCGCACAATTAAATAGTTTCCATTTTAAGCTCTTACAAAAAATGCATGAAATTAACATAATGACAAAGAACATTAAATCTAGCGACATTACCACTTTGTAATGAACAATGCTCATAAAAACCCGCATAAGTATGCAGAAAGATTGAGCGATGACAATTCAAGAAACTCTTTTACAGGGGCCGGGGAGCTAAACAAAGAACATTAAATCTAGCGACATTACCACTTTGTAATGAACAATGCTCATAAAAACCCGCATAAGTATGCAGAAAGATTGAGCGATGACAATTCAAGAAACTCTTTTACAGGGGCCGGGGAGCTAAACAGTCCGTTTGATTTTCAAGTTTCCATATTGTTGTCTATTTATCATTTTTGTGAGAGAGCGAACCAAGTAATAACACACTTTATTGAGAATTTTCTGTGGTAAAAACAGATTAGCTACTCCGGCACACTATTACACTGAACATACAGTGTGGGGAAATTCGGGCTCCTTGCTATTAGCGCTGGTGGTTGCTCAAATATTGCCGTTTTCACATGGCAGGAGGAGGGGGGGGGGGGGGAGAGGAGGAGGCTGCTGCACCCCCAGCATGCCATCACCTTTGCCTTCTCATTTTACTATGTAGGAGTGTATGCTTGTCTTATATTTTGAATTGACTGTATTTCCGTAATCTTATTCAAGTCCAAAATTCTGTATGAACTTATACACAAGAGTACTCCCGTAACTGAGAACGCAGACCCCTGCCAAGCAGCAGTGGTTAAAGTATCGCCATTCTTAGGCAGTATCTTCACCAAAAAACATAAAGGTATATGAACAGGTACACAATACATTGGGTGAAAATCTGATCATCCATTGTTGGGTTATTGGGAGATGAAGGTTAATTTACATCGTTTAATACCCCATAACCTTAGACCTTTGACCTCATAAACCCAAATTCAATTGTTTCTTTCTTACTTTATTACACCATGCAACTTTGGTGTAAATGTGATCATCCGTGTTTGAGTTCTTACCCTGATAGCAGACTGACGTCATTATGACGTCTTAAATTGATCGCAACTGGTGAAAAACGGTCACACGTCATATCAATACCTTGTGACGTATTTATTACATCATTTCAGCGTATCTATGACATAAATTTCATATCAGTTTTGCGACTTATTTATCACATATTAGCGATGTATTTATGACGTGAATTTCGCGTGAGTTTTGTGACTTTTTATCAGTCAGGTTTTTTTTTTTTTAAGTGTTTATCATGCATATTAGCAATGTTTTTATTACGTAAAATTCACGACATGTTTTTTTTTTTCGTATTTATAGTCATTTAGCGACGTATCTATGGCGTACGTTTTACGTCAGTTTTTGCGACGTATTAAGTAGTTAAAGAGTTTGTTAGCAAAAACCGATAAGTCCATATTTGCCAAATGGAGATATTTGCGATTAAAGGTCAAGGAAAATAAAGAGAATAATAAGAAAATTTTTGCTTCTCTTGACAATAACTTCAAAAATGTCCCTTTATATGTAGTGACCAATATATCATTCAAAAGGTATTATTTTGTACTTTATGACAGAGACCGTACTTCAAAATCTTCAAAAATGGACTTATCGGTTTTTTTGCGTACAAACTCTTCAGTTACCTCCTCGGTAGCAGACTGATGACGTCTTAAAGACGTCAATATGTGACCCTGCACCTCAAAACTAACAAAAAGTCGCCAGACATGAATTTTTAGTTAAGACCATATTCTGAAAGAGCAGACTTTAAGCTTTAAAATGATATATAACTCAATAATCAAATGGACTCTCCTAACCTATCTAAATATTGGAAAGAAAGCACAAAAGTGGGAACTGAGAAAAGAGGCTCTGAAGTACAGTGTCTATTCAAGCGCTTAATCTTTACCAAACCGTGGTGGCTGTGCGATGAATGGGACAAAAAACAGGATGTAAACCACCAGAGTAACAACAATGAAGGGATTATCAGATTAAACTTAAATTAAGCATGCCTCATTAGCACATTCTGTCCATAATTAATGCCAACTTTCAAAGCAGTAATACTATCCTTTCAAAAGTTATTAGAGTTAAAAGTGAAGAGTGTGGACAAGGTTTTTCAGAAATGCAAAAGGGATTCCAAAGACACACCTAATCACACTATTCTACCAAAAATGTTTGAGATTAACAGCTAAACAAACACACTTTCCTGCCCGTTTTATGATACCAAATTATAGCATAATGTAAATGAAGACCCGCTCTTTCAGAAAATATGAAAAAGTCAAGTTCGGCTAGGTTGACCCATTCCACTTATTTTCAGTCCTCACGCAAAATCAGTGTGTGCGACTTTATGTTCGTTTTGAGGTGCACAGTCACATATGATGTCTTTATACAACCATTTTTTTTTTCTCATTACACTCATGACCATAATATGACGGAAGTTTTTCGTAAGTTACTCAACAAACTTCTTGAACAACGTTAAGACCATTTATGGCATGTTTTCACGTCATTTCTATAATCAAGAAATGATAATTGATATCGATTGGAATCGTCTGGACAGAAATGAGATATTGACTAGTTGATTCGACTTGAAAACAGCGTAACGGACTGGCACACAAATGTGACCGTGCACCTCAAAACGAACATAAAGTCGCACACACTGATTTTGCGTGAGGACTGAAAATAAGTGAAATGGGTCAACCTAGCCGAACTTGACTTTTTCATATTTTCTGAAAGAGCGGGTCTTCTTTTACATTATGCTAAAATTTGGGATCATAAAACGGGCAGGAAGGTGTGTTTTTTAGCAGTTTATCTCGAATATTTTTGATAGAATAGTGTGATTAGGTGTGTCTTTAGAATCCCTTTTTCATTTTTGAAAAACCTTGTCCACACTCTTCACTTTTAACTCTAATAACTTTTGAAAGGATTGTGCTACAGCTTTGAAAGTTGGCACTAATTATGGACAGAATGTGTTAATGAGGCATGCTTAATTTCACTTTAATCTAATAATCCCTTCATTGTTGTTACTCTGGTGGTTTACTTCCTGTTTTTTGTCCCATTCATCGCACAGCCAGCACGGTTTGGTAAAGATTAAGCGCTTGAATAGGCACTGTACTTCAGAGCCTCTTTTCTCAGTTCACACTTTTCCTGAGTTTGTGCTTTCTTTCCAATATTTAGATTGGTTAGGAGAGTCCATTTGATTTGAGTTATACATCATTTTAAAGCTTAAAGTCTGCTCTTTCAGAATATGGTCTTAACTAAAAATTCATGTCTGGCGACTTTTTGTTTGTTTTGAGGTGCAGGGTCACAAATAGTAGTTGACTCCTTGGAGCAATTAAACAGACCAAACTGGGCAAATTCATACCAGTTGGACTCTAAGCACGGTATTGGTCAAAACTGGCATATTTACCAGCTTATTTTATGGTAAAATTCTTATATGAACTGGAAGAGTAAAATACATCACTTCATTCGATGTTTAACAACATCTGTAATCTTGGCTACGAAACCTACATCTAGTTAAGGGGTACGATAGGAAATAAGTTGTAAATATGACGTGGCACTTACCAGTAGATTTTTTTTTTTGTTCATAGGAATGTGACAGAAAGACGTTACAGACATGTCAAAATATAAGTTATTCATTTAACATATTGTGCTGATTCAAACTGTCGTCAAAAAGACGTAGACATATGACGTGTTTTCAAAAAAAAATACGTTAAAAAGGACGTCGAAATTTGACCTTAAAAAGACGTAAAAATATGACGTAAAAATAGACGTAATGATTATGATGTTTAAAAGACGTAGCGAATGACGACGTATTGTTCTGGTGACAACTGATATCAATAAGACGTAAATATATGACGTAAAAAGACGTATAACGTGACCTAAACAAGACGTCAAATGACGTCAATATTACCAGTCTCTGCTATTCTTTATGACCCCTATGACCTTTGACCTCATGACATCAAATCTGTGGATTCTCTCTTACCTCATGATTAACGCACCCTACAAGTATGGTGAAAATCCGTCGATCCGTTCTTGATTTATTTCTTAAACACAGACAGACGGATAAAGAAAAGTACAAAACATACGAAACCGAAAACATAACCTCCGCCGACCGTATAGGCTTCACCTACTGGTGGAAGTAAAAAACATCCTCTGACATTTTTAACTAGCACCAGAATGAAGGACAGCTTTTGTACCCTACCTGTTCAGTACATCTTTATTTCAGTAATATGTTTCAGTGCTCTCGACTTCATATTTCAGGAAAACGCAATAAGTTGGGTCAAACCATTGGGCTAGCCATGTTTGCGTCTGTTGCTGTAGTAGTCCTATTTCTCCTTGCTGGAATGCTTCTGCAAAAGTACCAGTCACAAATCCTAAGAAAAGGTAAGAATTTTTTTTTATAACGATCGATCTACAGTGAATAAAGACTCATCAAAACAAGTACGCTTTGACGACTGAATTTAAGCTTTCCTTTAAGAAATATTTTTGTAGTATTTAGTACATAATTATCAACCGGTCTTGTATTATAGTTTCATAGTTTATCCATTGCATATTTCAGAAAATTAATATACAATATGTTATTGTATCATTGCGATAGTTTATTCTTGAATACTTAGCAGCTTTTGCCGGGTACAGTACGTGATAGTTACTAATAAATAACAACTATTGGCAGGTAAATGTGAATTGGCGACAATGATTTACGTAAATAGTGTTTAGATTGCAGTAACGTAAGCATTAATAATATAAATAAGTTTAAAACTATATGCCGGTATAAAATCGTTATTCTTTAAATTCGTTTTATGATGTCTTGAATTACAGTTTGTGGCTGCATCCCCTGCTTCAGACAACACCAAAGACAGCGTAATGAGGACGAAGGATTAATGATAGGTATGAGAAATTTCATCGTATACAGGCAAAACAGTTTGTTCATAATACCACAAGAGCATTTATCTGATTTGCAGATAAGTAGAAAATTTTGTCTACAATTAGTGCTTTGGTCCCCTTGGAAAGTGCAGTGGGGACTGAACGCGATATCTTCTTTACTGCCGAAATGGGGTGACTGTTACCTCTCTCTCTCTCTCTCTCTCTCTCTCTCTCTCTATATATATATATATATATATATATATATATATATATATATATATAATTATTATTTTCTAAGAGGAATATAACTTGCTTATACTAGTTGTATATCTTGAAAAGAAGAACTGTGAGCTGTTCAACATCTTCGTTGCCGCCCCACCCCCCCCCCAACACACACACACACACACGTACACACACATGCGGAGGAGGTATCTGAAACAAGTAAAGAACTTCGTACCCTCATCTTAGTGATTAGTGATTCTTGCCAAGTTTGGTATAATCGTATCATGCACGGAAAATAATAACTCCGCCACCAACTCACTCTCCTCTTCGCCCACAAGAAGGCCTCGTGTCCATCATCACATTCGCTTTTTTCTCTCTCATTTAGAGCATCTACGCCCATAACTGTGACTTATTTAACAATTTTGTTTTATCTTTAAAAATGACCTATTTTATTCATTTTATTTGTGTATGTGTGTGTGTGTGTGTGTGTGTGTGTGTTGTTACACATAGCACAGCTTGGTGAGATAAAGCACTTGAATATACCCAGAATTTCCCGTTATCTCTTTCCAGTATTCTCTTTTTCAGGGTGTGGTCTTTCTTTCCATTGTATAGGACAGTCCAGTGACAATGGATACACACATCATATTAAAGCTTAGAGTCTGCTCTTACAGAATTTGCTGTTAACTAAAATTCATGTCTGTCAACTTTGTTAGTGGTTTTATGATGCAGGCTCACGAGAATATTTCATTACTGATAATTTTTCATTATTCCTTTTCTTCACTTCCAAGGATCACCTAGCCATTTGTTTCTTACTGAGGAGCAGGTGCAGCAATGTAAAAATGACTTGAAGGTGTATTATCGCCAGACATATCGCAAGGTCTCAGTGGATCCACTTGACTTTATGAAATCTGCTACGTTGGATGACATTTACACAAATGTGAGTCTGGTAAACGAAAATGGCATGCGTAAAACAGCAATAACGTACGCGGATCTTTTCACCACTAAAGATAGAGGAGATCTTTCAAAGCGCCTTCTGATTCAAGGTGAAGGAGGAGTTGGTAAAACAACACTTTGTGCAAAAATTGCCTTGGACTGGTGTGACGGGAAAATTCTTCAAAATCTGGACCTGTTAATCGTGATTCCTCTCCGACATGTCACTGTTTCCAAAACTATTGGTGGCATTATGGACGCATATCTCTCTCAGTCAAATGAAGCAACAACAAGCCAGATAGACCACTACATTTCAACACACCTTAGTAAAATTTTCCTTGTGCTGGATGGTTTCGACGAGTTCAGCGAGGAAATGGAAGAAGGGAGCAACAGTGAGGTTATTCGAATTCTAAGATTAGAGCAATATGAGTCATGTAAGGCGATTGTAACGTCCAGACCATGGAGAACAGGGAAATTTACCTCTGACCGGAGTATTGCTAGAGCTTACACTTTTATCAGCATTGAAGGATTTAGCAAGGAGAATATACCTACTTATATCAAAAAATATTTTCGAATCAAACAGAATAAGGATCATGGAGATAACTTGGTCAGTTTTATGGAAGAGAATGATGCCATTCGTGGACACATGTCCCCTTTTCCCATATACTGCGCAATGCTTTGTCTCATGTGGGAAGAATCCAATGAAGAAAGACAGAAAGCTATTCAAAATATGCAAACTTTTTCTCAAATTGTCGGAGAAATGATCTCTTTTCTTAAAGAACACTATGCATCAAAATTTTGTGATAACCTACAAGAAGATAACCCTATGTTTTATGTAAAGGAAGCTGGTACAGCAATCCAAGTCATAAGGGAAATAGCAATGGATGGTTTATTAGGAAAGAAGCTTTCATTTCCTAAAGAGCATTTCAAGAATTGTGATGAAGCCATGGAAATATGCGTCAAAGTCGGAGTTTTGACTATAGAGGAAGCCACCATGCGTAGGAGGCGTCGACACGATGCCAACATCTCATCTTTCCTTGAGTCAAAGGTTTCGTTTACCCATAGATTATTTCAAGATTTCGTTGCAGGCGCATGTATCGCTAATTTATTCGCCAATGATCGCACCAGGTACGACAAGGTGAAAGAGAAGCTTCTCAGTCGATACGAAGAGTTCCGATACGTCCTCTACTTCGCCACATCTTCAGAAAAGGAAGTCGGTATTGATATCATCACCGGCTTATCAAAATGTGCTGACCAGAATTTCTGCGTGGATGTTGCATTTGAATGTCATTTTGAAGATGCGTGTAGAGGATTGGAGAAGAAATGGACAGAATACACGCTATCAGGGAATATGTCCGAGCACACGAAGTCAGGAATTGTGTTCGTTGTGCACTCTAACCGAGCGGTGAGTAAAACACCTCGAATATCAATTTGAATTGGGATTCTTGTCGAGAGAGTGCGTTCTATTTTCTTTCTATTCACAGACGTTTTGAAATATAGCGGATTCGATATGAAAGCTTCTCAATACAAATACCTGGAGAAGTGTCATATTCAGTAAGATATTAGTTTCTAATGGTTGAAAACGATTAGGGCTTCCCTATCATAATACACTCGTTTAAAAGAATGGAATTGGAGCTGATTCAAAGTTGTTATTTTATCATTATTTTAAATATCTTGCTACTAAAGTAGAAATGTTGGGCATTTTGTGAATCGACATTTTCTAGAGACAAACAATGCTATTATTGTTGGGAGAGAAATAAAAAATGAAATCAGACTGACCTACTAAAAAATTACACTGTCCAGCTGCTACTTATCGCATATCTATATTCAAGCTTAATAATGATATTTCTGAAGATGCCATGTATCGAAATCAGATGTCATCCTGTTTGTTTTGTATTACCTGCAATTTATATAAGAATCAACCTAATTATGAAGCAGTCAAGTTCATTTCCTTATTGTTTATCTTTACAAACTCGACAATCCAACATCAGTCTACTCTGGTTAACTGATTTTCAGATCTATGTATCGATGTTCGTTCACATTAGAAGTCGCTAACTGTCGATAATGTGGACTGTGGAAGAACTCTGTCATCTGACTTGGCAGAGGGTATGTGTTCCAGTAGTGTACTACACAAAGTCGACCTTAAAATACGCAACTTGCAGTTGGACAATACATTTTACGAGATCATCAGCGCAAATGCTTCAAACTGTCAGGTAAGTCCAAACGAGAATAGTTCCACAACACGTTGGCCCTATGCTATACTATAGAGATTTCAGTGGGGGTGTTCCAAAGGTGTAGCCGACCTCGTGGACGCATCCAATACTAAAAATGTAAGACATTTAATTGAATTAATAAATTGTGACCCGCCTTAAACAAAATCACCAAAAAAAAAAAAGGTCGCGAGACATTGATTTGTATTTATTTTCTTGGTAAGGAGAAAATTAGTGTGTAAAATGTTTTGTATGTAATGTAGAGGGGTTTCTTAGGTGTGCTTGATTGCACCTGTCTGAAACAAACGAAAAACATGTGTTTAACAAATCTGCAAAACAATTATAGAACCTTACACTTTTTGATCAATGAGCCAAAACTCATAACTCAGAAAAAGAATTGTTCTTTCAAAAATATAAAACACTATTTAGAACTGAACGGGTTGACCTATGCTACCTCTCTAGCTCACCTCATCCGAAAGTTTAAGTAAGCTATTGCGATCACTCATCGTCCGGCGTGCGTTGTACGAAAAACTCCTTTCATTTTCATATTCTCATTGAAAGCCCATGACAAATTTTGCATCAAACTCAGCAGGAAGCATTCCTAGCAGATAGGATCTCAATGTATGCGATTGAGCGTCATTTTCCCCTTGTACCCAAGGGGTCCGACCCCCCCCCCCCCCCTCCCCAATTTAGGAATCTAATTTTCTTCTGTAGAACCAGGGGTGATAGAGCTAAGTTAATGCTATGAGCAAGAAAAATGACGACTGCAGTTTCAATTTTGTTCATGGTGGATCAATGGTACCCCCTTCGGATGTCCAGGGTTCCAAATTGAGGCCCTTATTGTATATTAGTATCTTATTTTTGTAAATGCATAGTCAAAACTCTTTCCAAACTTTACAGGTATTATCCATTCAGTGATACAATTTGCAAAAATGGGCACCATTAATTCCCCACCTGGGGGCCCCCTGAGAAGCACAGTGCTCGAGATGAAGAGAGACAGACAAAACCCCTAAATTAAGGAATGTTGCTTAAAATTTGAAATTTTCTGACTAATCATTGCACTATTTAGTTCACTTTCACGGTTACTCATATTAGTTGCACGGGGAACATTTCTTCTTCCATTTATTTATTTTTTGATCCTTATTATCATTATTCATTTTTTTACAACTGCATAGAATTAGTGATTTTTTTTTTAATGCAATGCACTTGGCATGTATTTTTACCAGTTCCATGCATTGACTATGCAAATACCCACCACGCCTCGCTAGAATCCCTATAAGAGCTGTATACCCACCCACCCCCCCCCCCCCAAAAAAAAAAAAAACAAAACAAAACAAAAAACAAAAAGTTAGCAATGCTCTCATGTTTTAGTCTTATTCTCAGATAAAAACCCGCGGGTCTCTTGTTTGAGTCCTCGCATCCAATGGCGTTCGTTGGATTTGTATTGCAAGTGTAACAACACTGCTGCTAATTACAATAATGGAAGAAAAAGTTTAAATTGAAATTGTGAGACACTGCTTTATTTTTGATTAGTATGTTTAAATCACATGAATCCAGTATGAGAGTAAAAAGTTAATAAACGCAAACAGAAAAACTGATCAAAAATTGATATTATTTATTAGTGGAGAATTGAGCAAAGAAAATGGGATTCCACTGGGAGTATGTAATATACTCAAAAAGCTGCATCACTTCTGTGATCTCTCGCATTTATCCCCAAGTTGAATTATCCTTCGGGTTTAAGCCAGGTTCAAGTATGTACGTGTGTGTCACACACAAAGACAATGACAGCTTCTGACCATTCGAGCATTGAGAATTTAGAGTTTCTGGGACGAACACTGAACTAGGGCTTTCTGTAGCTAAAGTTGGTAAAGCACCAGGCTAGCAATCCGGAAGTCTCGCGACAATTTTGCTACAATTTTGTGCAGGTGAGGCCTGACGGCACAAATTATCGCCCGTCCTCGAATCACATTTTGAGGGGATATTACGATTCTTGGCATAGTCATTGAAATATCAACACATAACTTACATGGCTACATCCATGCAAACAAGCCATGTAAAAAGTCACGGTGAGGTTTCAAAGAAGTATGTATGCGCGCGCGCACATGATAATTGAGTGTCCGTTTGTGCGCGCGCGCGCGCGCGCGTGTGTGTGTGTGTGTGTGTGTGTGTGCTATTGCGTGTTATGGAAGGATGTGTGTTGAGAAAGTTTATATGCATCATGAAGATTTGTTTGAGTGTTTCTTGGTATTTGTTACCTCCGCCAAGGGAGGAGGTTATGTTTTCGTTACCGTTGGTTTGTTTGTTGGTTGGTTGGTTGGTTCGTGAGTTTCTCTATGTGCGAAATTTAAATTCAAAACGTATTTAACGGATTTTGATGAAACTTGCAGGAAAGGTTGAGAATGACACAAGTAACAAACGATTAACTTTTGGTAATAATCCGAGAATTTGGGGGGAATTTATGAAGGATTTTTGATATTTTAGCAGGTAGGGTCAATGAACTTAGGAATTCAGGCTGCGCGTATTTGAGGTTGGCCTGCGTTCAGCTGAGGGTTTAAAGCCCAAACAAAGTTTTGGTACGCCTGCAAAAGTTGTCAAATTTCGCTCCCAAATGTGAACGTATGCTTAGGAAATGTGCAGGATAACGATGTTATTACAAGATATTCGATGGGTAACGACGAAAATGCGAAATATTAAGCAAAAAGGTTCAGTCTCAGTACTTACCCGAACGGGGTCAGGCTAAACTCGGACTCGAGGATAACTCGGCTTCGCTTTGGACGGCGGGATGAGTTGTAATGGTTGTCCCTCTGATTGTACAGTGTTGTCCTATGGGAGCTGCCTGTATAAACTAGCGCTTCGTGTTCTGGCTACTCGCAGTAATGGTCCGAGTTGTTACAACGCGCGCATCAAAAACCTCTTTTGCGCGCATGCAAAATTAGTGTGCGCCGATCAAGCGCCTCTAAAACAATCAAAGGCGCTTGATAAACAACAACAAAAACTCCAAAGACCGCGCGTCTCAGCAACTGAGGACCGCGCGCTGTCATTTTTGTTTTGTTTTGTACAGGATTTTAATACGTTAGCACGCACTTTCCTGTCCATTCAGTTAGGCCTCATTTGGTATTATGCAGTGGCCAGTAGAATTTGGCGATCACTTACTGCGTGTGAATTGTCTGAAGTAGGGTCGAATTTTTCCCGAGACCGAGTTAGTCTGAGCCTTCAGGAATAAAAGTCGGTTTTCCTACTATTATTATTTTTCTCAAAATACTCCAAACCGATTCATCATTCCGGCAAACCGCGTCAGCCAGGTAAGTTTCTTAGTGGACTCTTTCGATATATTGCAAGTAAAAATGAAATGGTGCTAGACGGGTTCTCAAGCACTTACCGAAACTTAGTTTTCACTTTAAAGCAAAGATAGTAGAGATAACAAGATACGAAGGCGCGCGATAACAATGGACACAAAATGGCTACCCTACATGACGATACAAAAGAGAGGTAAGTACAAACTCAGTACACCTAGGAACATCATTCATTTCCAAAGACAGTGGTTTTTTTATTATCTTAAAAAGATTTAAAAATTATAGTCGTAGCATTTTTTCGATTACGGGTATTATTTTGAAGAACGGGATTTTAAAGTAATAAGGATTATTTCGTGGAGGTAAAAATTTGGCAACAACATGATCTCACAATGAAAGACGTTTGATAAACAACAACATCTTCAAAGACAGCGCGTCTCAGGCAAAGACGCCCATCACCTGAGACGCGCTGTCCCTGAAGCCGCTGCTGTTGTTTATCAAGTGTCAAGACAGCGCGTCTCAGGTGACGTGCGTAATACGCATGAGGACCGCGCGCTGTCCATTTGTTTTGTACAGGATTAGCGCGCACTTTCGTGTCTTGTTAGTTAAGCGTCTTTGGTTTAAAGCAGGGTTCCCACTTAGCCGAGTTACAGTGCCGAGCTTTGGCGAGTTGTGGCGAGTTGCCTCAAAGGGGAACTCGGCTAACTCGCGTAAAGCTCTTCATGTAACTAGGGATAACTCGCGACAACTCGCGTAACTCGTAGTCAATCTGCAAAACTCCTCGTGAACTCCCGAGTGGTTCAAAATTTTTTGAACATGTTCAAAATTTTCCCTAATTCGAAGTAACTTGTGCTGAACTCTTTTAAACTCGTAATATACTCGTACTACTCGTAACAAAGGGACAAAACCAAGACAAAGGGGCAAAACCAAAATTAACACATTTCTTTTCTCTTTCTAGGTCTTCGTGGATTTACGCCCACCACATCATTCCATTTGGATTTAATGAAATATAATTTTATTATTGTCATGATTGTCATATTACAACTTAGAATGCATGAGCTTTGTCACAAAGTTTCTCTCCGTTAGTGCACAGTCGTTGGCAGGGGTTAAGCAGCATGACTCAGTAATAGCAACCAGGGAGGGGTTCACCTCCTGTAGCAACTGAGATTTTTTTTTAATCTTGTTATGACCCTTTCGTTCGAATGCCGGGCCCTGCCGGCGCCGCTGCATTAACGGAGAGACTTTCTATTTACGTGCATATCTCATTATACCTAAACTGCACTTACCTTTCAACCTTGATATTGACAATGACATCAGTTGGCCGCATCTTGGTTTGTTTTTTTTTTTTTTGGTTTTTTTGGGGGGGTTTTTAACTGAACTTCTTCCCCATAGAACATTATTGATCAGCAGAGTATCATTTATTTCCGCTTCTGACAAATTAAACAACATACCAGCTTACACTTAAATCAGATTCTAAAAATCTCGAATAAGATAAACAAACGGCTGATTTTTTGACGATCGGGACAAATTCAATTGGTCTGGATTTTCCTAAACTACCAGTAGATAATGTATACAGAATGAATTCTTAATTTTTGTCTAGACAGTGTCCGTGCACAGTTATAAATCACTTAAGAATGTTCCGTTTGCACTCTTGTAAACTTGTGAACCTTTTCATTGTAGTTTGACACAAGAATTTTCCTCCAGATGTACATTCCTCCTTCATGCATAGACGTTCGAAGGGGCTTGTCAGCATGATTCTGTAAAACAACCAATCAATTTTTTTACCTTAACTGTTAGAACACCTCGTTCGTATGCTAACCCCTGCCGACGCCGCTGCATGAACGGGCAGACTTTCTACTAAAGTTTACGTTTATATTGGATTACACTTACCTTTCAACATTGATATTGTCATTGACATCAGTTGCGTCGCATCCGGATTTTCTTAAACCTAATTTCTTCCCGAAAGCATCGTTGATCAGCAAAATATTATAACTATTTCCGCTTCACACAATTAAACAACATACCAGTTTATAATCAATTCTCAAAACCCCATGAATGATAAGCAAACAGCTGATGTTATTGACGATAATTGATCGATTGCTGATTCAAGAATGTTCTCTTTGTCCTCTTGTAAGGTAGACTTGCGAACCTCTTTTTTTTTGGTTTTTGTTTTTGTTTGTTTGGCATAAGAATTTTCCTTAAAATGTGCATTCCTCTTTCAAGTTTCTTCCCTTTCGTTTGATGAGTACACCCTGCTTGACAACCTGCACTCAAAACATTGTCTTTGTATTGCAACACCGCTTCTACAGTGTACACAAATGTCTGAGTATTTCTTTTATTAGGCTAAGTATGTATTTACGAGCTGTTCATTAGGCGGACAAACCAAATTTAAAATCGGCGCCCCAGTTTGCAGGCATTCACTTCTTGTTAAATTTGTGCCATATGTGTCAGGAACAACCTTTGTGTGAAAGGTACGCCTAGGATTTGAGTACACTCACGAATCGGTCAGTTGTATTCTTTCGGTTTAGCCAATCTAGAATGTCCATATTTTTTTATAGTTTTCCTAATAAGTCACCATAATCACAATATTGATTGCACCAAAACATTTATCAAATATAATTATATGATATACCTTAATATTTCCACAATGAAGATTTTTTAAAATGTTATTACCCAAATTGTTTATGCGTGATATGTATATGTTTCCTCAAGCAGAACAATGATTGAGCATAATAATTAACGATTATATTCTCCCAATTTAAAGAAGAGTTTATATTATATCCCCCATATGAAATGTGTCTTCAAATAGATTTATGCCCACGAATACACATATATGTATCATACACTGTAAAACTCTACGTCTTTTACCCCTTAAGTTGAGTCTCAAGTTACAAAAGGATCGAGATGACACAAAATCTCTCTATCACGTTACATCATTATGGCTCTCATCATTATTTTCTTATTGTATCATCGCCATCAAATCGGTAAATTTATGTGCTGACGATTCAGAACAGATTCTAATAGTCAAGTGCCTTGCCTTACTGTCCGGTCGTGAAGAGTTAAGTCTTAAGTTAAGTCTTAAGTTGATTTTATGATTTGAATTGACAGATTCATATTCATATTATAACCGTTGAGTATATATACTTATAAGTATATAGTTAATAAGCTCTCATAGATGTATTTGTAACAAGATAAGTTAAATCATTGGAGTAAATATATTTCTGTTATTACCACATAAGCGCCTTGTCTTTTTTTATAATCATTGTTATTTCATATTACGCATACGAATTTACTTCACCAACGATAAGTGTAGGAGGATTCCATTTACTTTTGTAGACATAGATTTAGCGAGACTATATGATGTAACATTTGTTTTATTGTATAACGTAAAGATGTATCAGTATCATTATTGTTATTGTCAACTCACATGCACTGCACACCCCCACACATGCACACACTCACATTTACATTCACTCACAGACATTGGAACGTACTACGCAAATATACATGGCCCCAGAACCAAATCCTCATAATGGCTCATAACAACGTTCATACTGACCAGGGTATCATAAGTAATCACAGTAAATACTACACTATTTCGGATTTCAATAATATGTTCAAATCTTCACTTGATTCCATTGCAAGTTATGTTAATAATTCCCGTAGTAATTCCACAAATAGGAATGATGACATTAATTATAACCCCATTAAAGATTTTAGCTTATTCCACTGGAATGCTAGAAGCTTAAACAAAAATTTTGATTCATTTGAACTACTTCTTCTTTCTTTACAAAATTTTCCCTTTTCCGCAATCGGTATAACTGAAACTTGGCTAGGGCACACGTCTTCAAATTTGTTTAGCCTTGATAGATATAAAATATTTCGCTCTGATCGTAAGAGAGGTAGAGGGGGAGGGGTAGCCCTATATATATATATATATATATATATATAACGAATTGCGTGTAAAAATAAGAACTGATATTGATATTGAAGGTTGTGAAAGCCTGTTTGTGGAAATAATCAATGATAACATGAAAAATAAGATAATTGGTGTTATATACAGGCCACCAAATCATAAAACTGAAACGTTTTTAGAAAATTTTGATGAATGCCTTAACACAATTACACAAGAAAATAAGGAAATTTATATTATGGGCGACTATAATATTGACATGACGAAAATAGATACTTTAGCGGTAAAATTAAAAACCACTCTTTTTTTCATATGCTTTCCATTCCCATATTGATAACTCAAGAAGAATATCCCAAACATCTAAAACCTTGTTGGATAATATTTTTTCTAATAACTTCTCTGTAAATAGATGTATTAATGGTATTTAATATTATGATATATCTGATCATTTACCGATATTTATTATTCTTCGTTATTCTGAAAACGTCAAAAGTATTTCGAAACCCAGGCCAATAATGTACAGAAAAGAATCAGACGAGAATATTGAATTACTTAATTCTGATTTAGTGAAGGAAGAATGGCAAGAAGTGTATCTCCAAAATAACGCCGATAAAGCTTATGACATTTTCCAAGATAAACTTTTATATTATTATCGAAAAAAACATTCCTTTAGTTAAGAAAAAAAAAACACGTAGAAAGAACAAACTTCCCTGGATTACAAAGGGAATCATCAATTCAATAAAAACCCGTAATAAATTGTATAAACTGGCGATTACTACCCACAATATAAAGCATTTTACTGATTACACAAAATATAGAAATATACTTAGTAACTTGATTTGTATTTCTCGTAAAATGTATTATTCTGATAAGTTTGATAATCAAAAGGGTAACGTAAATGGCTTATGGAAAACTATATATGAAATAACAGGTAAAAATAATAAGGAAACATCGTCCGTTTTTTATAATGACAACAAAGAACTCACAAACCCTGATGAAATATCTGATGCTTTTAACTCATACTTTGTAAATATTGGCCCCCAATTAGCTTCAAAAATAAAAAAAACCAAACATGTTCATTTAAACTTTACTGAATTTCTTCCACCAAACTGCGACAAATCCCTTTTCTTTACCCCAACAGATGAGGAAGAAATACTGGAGATTGTCAACAAATTAAAGCCAAGAAGATCCAGTGGCTATGATGAAATAAGTGTTTATATACTGAAGAAAATCATCAAACAAATAACCACACCTTTATCCTACATTTTCAATCTTTCACTGTCTTCTGGAATATGCCCAAACACATTAAAAATTGCGAAAGTAGTTCCAATTTTCAAAAGAAAAGACAACCCTTCTCTTTTAACAAATTATAGATCAATATCGTTATTACCTAGTATTTCTAAAATTTTGGAAAAAATTATTCATAAACGCCTGTACATTTTTTTTAAATGTAAATGACCTACTTATACCTAATCAGTTTGGATTTAGAAAGGGCCATTCCACCGATTTAGCTACAATTCAATTGTTAGATAAGATTACTGAATCTCTTGCATATGAAAAACACTTTATAGGAATTTTCATGGATTTGTCAAAGGCTTTTGATATCATAGATCATAATATATTAATTTACAAATTAAAAAGATATGGTTCGTGGTTTAGCACTTTCTTGGAGTATTGATTATTTATCCAACAGAAAGCAATATGTACTATTTAAGTCATCTAAGTCTCCGAATTCTAATATTGTATGTGGTGTTCCCCAGGGATCAATTCTTGGCCCCCTACTGTTCCTTGCATATATCAATGATATAATAAATACATCAAAAACTCTCAAATTTATACTTTTTGCGGATGACACTAATATTTTTTACTCCCATGAGAACCTCGAAACACTGTTTAATACTCTGAACACGGAAATAGACAAAGTCTCCCAATGGTTTATATGTAATAAATTATCCCTTAATGTTTCTAAAACAAATTTTATACGTTTCAAACCTACTGCTTCACAGAACATTAACAGCAGTTATGACATTAATATTGATGGATTATCCTTAACTGAAGTAAGATCTATTACATTTTTAGGAATCACAATTGACTCGAGTTTAAGTTGGAATGATCACATTCATAATATCCACACGTCCGTCTCAAGAACTGTAGGAATTTTATATCGACTGAAAAACTTCATTTCTCAAAATTCCCTGGCTATTCTATATAATGCATTGATCTTACCACATATCACATACTGCAATATTGTTTGGGGAAACTGTGGTTCAACTAAAATTAATCCAATTCTTACCCTCCAAAGACGTGCTGTACGTTTAATTACCAATTCCCGTTACTTATCCCCATCCAATCCCCTATTTCGTCAGCTGAAAACATTGAAAATTGAGGATCTTCACACCTTTCAAACTGCTGTTTTTATGTATAAATATACATTTAATTGTCTTCAAAAAATTTTTTATGGCTTTTTCACTCCAAATTCCACCGTTCATTCATATCCAACACGTCAGTCGTCCGATTACCATCTCGAAAACCCCAGAATCATTTTAGCTCAAAAATCATTAAAACATAATGGACCAGATATTTGGAATTCTTTACCACCTAATTTAAAACAATGTACGTCGTTGAACATTTTCAAACAAGAATTAAAAAACACCCTCATAATCCAGTATACATCTGACACATAAATATTCATACCACCTGGTTAACAAACACCCTAAACAATGAGTTCACGGCCATAACTGAAGTAACATTCACCTCATCACACTGATACACAAAATAACACTCAAGGTACAAACCAAAATTCATCCCAACACAATGCACACCGCACTGCACCGCACGTCCTTCGCACAATTACTTCCCACTCAGTGAGTGGCAAGATTTTTCTATGTATCTCTTTATTGTGCCCTTCGCACAATTACCCCCCACTCAGTGAGTGGCAAGATTTTCTTTATGTATCTCTTTACCTGGGGCCATCTTCCTCGTCAAGCTTAGCTTATGATGATGGTCCCCTGCATTTCATTTTTATCATTTCCTACTGCTTCCTTTTATATATGATATTCGTTCTTGAAAAACGAAGATGTATGTATGATTCAAACGTTACGAATATTAGCTCTGTAAATGACTATGTATTTTGTTGATTTGTTGATTTGTATTGATTTTGAAATGCAGAAATAAAAACTGAACTGAACTGAACAAACTCTCAATACTCGGACGAAGCTCACGATGAACTCTTCGTATAACTCGCCACCTTCAAGTATATACGCGAGTTCTGCTCGAGTTTTGAAGAGTGCAATACGAGCACTACGAACCTACTACCAGTATGTGTAAGGGGGAGTTGCCCTCGAGCTAAGCGCGAGTTTAGATCGAGTTCTGTGACTTACAATGAGTTTTGTGTTCGCTTATTCAAAGTGCATTGAACTGAACTATTGATATGGAAATATTCACATGTCACAGGGATTGCGCGAACTCATAACGGCCTCGTAACGGGCTCGTAACGGGCTCATAACAAGCTCTTTATAACTCGATGAAAGCTCGATTTAAGTCGTACACAGGTCATCACATCTCGCCCCAAGATCGGTGTGACTCGCATAACGCTCGGATCACTCGTAACGCTACCGTAGTAAAGTCGATGTTGCCTCGTAGATCACTCATGCGCAGCTCATCAAAACTGACAAATCTCACGCGAGTTCACGCTAGTTCACGCGAGTTCAAGCTCGCGCAGCTCGGCACAACTCGGGACTCCAACTCGGCTAAGTGGGAACCTTGCTTAAGACGTAACAAAGGCTTCTGTATTGGGAAATCGGGCGACTTTCAGTACCGATGCCCTGTGTATGTATGATATCTCTACGGAAAAACAAGATCAGTGGTGGAAATAAGCTGCATGCTTGGCGGAGGTCTGTGCTCTCAAAGTTTATAAATACGTTTGTATTTGGGGTGTGCATGTGGCAGTTCGTTTGTGCTAGAATCAATTAACGATTGAGAAATTATTTACGGCTTGTCGAAATTATTCTCTCATGCATAAAGTACGCCAAACTTGTTCTGGGACAACGAATAGTGATATGGAAGTTGAAGGTAAGACTGTTGGAAGAATATGAATGCAATGGGGAAAAATAACTAAGACAGTTAACATTTAAGGAGGGTGCCTCCCTCGTCCCTTCGTATGCCTTTTTTCTCGGTCTCTCTCTCCTAGCCCGCCTCACCGCTGAAATAGACACACCCACACTATTTTGAAATCAACGCCGCTCTCAACTCTTTAAACACGTGCTCATACACGTTTGTTTCGGCACAAATTGTCGCCCCTGCATAAATTGTCGTCTGACGACAATTTGTGCTGCTTGTATTTTGACCTCTAACGCGACAATTTGTACTGGCAAAAAGAAACGTAGCTGCACAAGTTGTCGTCGGCCGTCTGACGACAATTTGTGCTGCTTGTGCAGTTCCCAAATTTTGACCTCTAACGCGACAGTTTGTACTGGCCAAATGAAACGTAGTTGCACAAATTGTCGTCGGCCATGCACAATGAATTGTGTGGTTGGGGTGGTTGCTCCGGTGTTGTGCTGGGGTGGGGTGGGTATGACTGGGAAGTTATGCGTATGTGCGGGGTGGGGCTACATGGTTTTTGCTGTGTATGGTTAATTTGTAGGTGCGTATTATGTGACTTGTGTATGCGTTTGCGCACAACTGTGTGTGTGTGTGTGTGTGTGTGTGTCTGTGTGATGATTATGTTGAAACTGTGAATGTGTGGCGGTTGTATAATGGTACTAGTTTGTTCATCTGTGTGTATACGTGTGCCTGTGTGCGCACGTGTGTCTGTTTGTGTTTGTGTTTTGATGTTTGTGTGAACGAACTTTTGGGGCAGCAGCAGGCATCACTGTACTGGCCAATGAAAATGCCTTCAACAGAGTTAAAAATGGGAATGAGGAGGGGTAACATAATACACTGTTTTAATTCCGTCATTCACTGAAAAATACACGTATTATACAATAATGAATGTTTATGAGTGCAGTGGACAGAATATTCAAAGATGAAAATGATCCATGATCAGTAATTTCATCGTTCATCGAACGAAATATTCTGTCCATTCCTCGAATGAAAAAAAGTGTTTTATTTAACGCCTAAATTAGATCCTTTTCATTATATGTTTTATCAATTTAGAAACAAGAGAGAATCTGAGATCGCGAGAGTTCTCACTGAGCGTTTTACTCTAGCGCGCTGTTGCATACACACACCGCCAATACAAGCGTTTTACACGTTTGGTGTGCCGGGCTCTAAAGCCCCTTTTACACTTTCACGGATTGCTTCACGGATGACCACGGATCGTCATCCGTGGTGTTCCGGCATGCAAAATATCGATTTGCCTCTCAATGCCGGTGTGAATACGATCTCAACTGGGTGTCTACACGGACAAGTACGGAAGCTATAAGGACAAGTACGATGTATACGGACATTCAAGGAATGAACTCGGACCACAGCAGAAACGATACGGAGCTAACACTGAAATCAAGGAAGAGCACGGATGTTACTGGGTCCCTTCACGGTCTTCACACGGATATCCCAAAAAAGTTAACACATGACATGGTTTGCTTTTGCTTTTGATACTTTATCATTTTAAGGCGATATGCTTCCAGAGCTAAGTACAGTGTACATGTAACAAGCACACCAGAAAATCTACAGCAGCCTACATACGCCTCTGCTTGTCAACAACATAAAGGCATATCTTCTTGTTGCAAAATCTCTTTTGAATATAATATAGTATAATACATAACATAAACAAAGCAACACGAAATAAAACAAATCAAAAGACAAAAAAAAAAGCAGGAACATGTGTGTGGGTCACTGAAGCTTCTCATGCGACCACTACAATGTATAGGCCTACTAACAGTAAGAGGAGTTGGTGGCTGTACTGATGGGGGAAGATGTGAGCAAACACGAATTTCTCATCCCGACTGGAGCCGATTCCAATATTCACATCCCGATGTCTTCACGGAGGCAACACGGAGTAGCCGGTGCCTTCAAGGAAGGAATACGGATGCAACACGGAGTACACGGCTCCAACAAGGAAGAGCTCGTATTGATTTTCATCCGTGATGTCCGGGATGAAAAATTAAGCAAGCTTAATTTTTGCCGCGGACATGCCGGATGATCAAGGATAATGCCGGATGACTTCACGGAGTCAACACGGTCATGCCGGAAACAGTACGGATGATCCCTGACCGTCGATCCGTGGTCATCCGTGATGTGATCCGTGAAAGTGTAAAAGGGGCTTTTAAGCCCCTTTTACACTTTCACGGATTGCTTCACGGATGACCACGGATCGTCATCCGTGGTGTTCCGGCATGCAAAATATCGATTTGCCTCTCAATGCCGGTGTGAATACGATCTCAACTGGGTGTCTACACGGACAAGTACGGAAGCTATAAGGACAAGTACGATGTATACGGACATTCAAGGAATGAACTCGGACCACAGCAGAAACGATACGGAGCTAACACTGATATCAAGGAAGAGCACGGCAGAGACTCCAACCCAAAGCACCATCTGATCTGGAGATTCTCCCGCCTGAAACCCCTAGCAAACGGGAGACTCAAAGTTGATGTGTGCGAAGCACGAAGTTCCTAGGGTTCTAGATGCTCTCTGGTGCTATCTAAGGCTTATTTTTTCAACATACGATAGAAATAAGTAAGAAATCCTTTCCAACGGGAGACAAAGAGCCACTACGGGCGGGAGAAATTAAATCTCAAGCGGGAGAACGGGAGATTTTGAAAAAATGGGTTTTCGGCGGGAGATCTCCCGTCGAAAACGGGAGAGTTGGAGTCTCTGGCACGGATGTTACTGGGTCCCTTCACGGTCTTCACACGGATATCCCAAAAAAGTTAACACATGACATGGTTTGCTTTTGCTTTTGATACTTTATCATTTTAGGGCGATATGCTTCCAGAGCTAAGTACAGTGTACATGTAACAAGCACACCAGAAAATCTACAGCAGCCTACATACGCCTCTGCTTGTCAACAACATAAAGGCATATCTTCTTGTTGCAAAATCTCTTTTGAATATAATATAGTATAATACATAACATAAACAAAGCAACACGAAATAAAACAAATCAAAAGACAAAAAAAAAAAAGCAGGAACATGTGTGTGGGTCACTGAAGCTTCTCATGCGACCACTACAATGTATAGGCCTACTAACAGTAAGAGGAGTTGGTGGCTGTACTGATGGGGGAAGATGTGAGCAAACACGAATTTCTCATCCCGACTGGAGCCGATTCCAATATTCACATCCCGATGTCTTCACATCCCGATGTCTTCACGGAGGCAACACGGAGTAGCCGGTGCCTTCAAGGAAGGAATACGGATGCAACACGGAGTACACGGCTCCAACAAGGAAGAGCTCGTATTGATTTTCATCCGTGATGTCCGGGATGAAAAATTAAGCAAGCTTAATTTTTGCCGCGGACATGCCGGATGATCAAGGATAATGCCGGATGACTTCACGGAGTCAACACGGTCATGCCGGAAACAGTACGGATGATCCCTGACCGTCGATCCGTGGTCATCCGTGATGTGATCCGTGAAAGTGTAAAAGGGGCTTAAAGCGACCGTGCACTGGAGCAAACCGTATGGATCCAAAACTGCACGGTAAATGGAGTCACAATTGCGCGGATGATGCATGTACGCCTGTGATTTTTTTTTTTATCATGGCTACTACTAAAACACTGATGAATTCAGTACTTATTTATGTAGGGCAATTTGTCGGTCGTCTGCGGTGAAGGCATCTCGATGGACGAATTTCATGAGTTTGAATTGTACAGTGTCGGGCGAATGCTCGATGGTCTAGTGGAAATGACGCCTGTCCGATGATCAGGAGGTCGTAGGTTCGAATCCTGCTCTAATATGTAGAATTTCATGAGTTTATATAATTCAGTTTCTGTTGAGGGGAAGTTGCGGTAGGCCCTATGCCAGTATGCTGACTGGTTTGCTGTTTGGAAGCAGATGTTCAAAGCAGCCGACACATGCCTTCGCTATACTATATACTATTACGACATGTAATACAACAATTTCCACATCCCTCTAAATCTTGAAAATTGAAATAAAGTGCTCTTATGATGTCTGTCAATTTTCTTCAATGTTCAGGTAATGTTAATCTATCTCATATATGTCCTATTCATTGACTTGTTTTCATAATTTACTTATTGTTATTTGTGCATGGTGCTGCAGATTCAAGACCTGCTCCTGGACGTTAAAAGACTGGATCAATCCTCGGTTGGAGAAAATTTGGCCCGATGTGTGTGTAATATGCCAAATCTTTCACGCTGCAGGCTGATATGCGACCACTTCCCGGAAAATTTTCTCCCAACAGCTGCCGCCTTAGCGTCCTCATGTCAGGTATGTTGAATTGATTTGAATTTCCACATATAAAGGAAAAGGAAAAAAATGCATTCAACATAATAAACAATGGACAAATGAAGTGAAGGAATCACAAAACACACATTCGGATTCAATTTGTTTATATAGCGATACGTAAAAGGGTAACATGGGGTTGACTTATATACAACGAAATATCATCAGTTAAAAATCATACTAAAAACAACTCGGGTACACAAAAAAGAAGAGAGGGATAAGTCTACCAACATTTCTTACTTGATCACTTAGCAAGTGAGCAAGTGAGTGTAAACAAAACGAAAAAATAATCCTGGGCTAAGCGACGGAGACGAAAACCGACCCTCACTGACCAATCAGAAACGAGGTAATCAAGTGCTGCCGGTGCGTGCGTGTACGTGTACAGTACACAGCGTAATCATGAATATTCATGCGGTTTGGAAAGTCCGGGGCTAAGAAATACAAGTGTAAAAAGGTCAGTTTTCTCCTTAGCCCCGGACAAGAGATAGTACGGGACTAATTGGCCAGTGTAAAAAGCTGAAAAAAAAAATTGGGACGGGAGTAACGATAGTCCTGGGTCAGAGAAAGTCCGGGGTTAAGAAACACAAGTGTAAAAAGGGCTCTATTATACCGAACACGGTTATAACAAAATTCTGGTTATAACTAAATAAAGATTTGGGCTGCAATGTCATCCACTCTATGTATTTCTATTGTTTATTTGTCCAGTTATAACAAAATTCCGATATAACGAAAGAAAACTGCCGGTCCCGAGGATTTCGTTATTACAGGAGTCCACTGTATATGTAAAACCCCCGGATGCTCGTGATATGCTCTAATGTCGCCTGCTGAACTCCCGACCCGGCAAAATACCAACTGTAATTGCCTCGCAAAACTACCTCGTATAGGTAATAATCTCTATTATCATGTTACACGCAAGGATCATTTCGAGAGTCAATATTTTGATGTCGACAGATTGCTTGAGGCCATTTTGTTTTAAACCGAGAAAAGTCCTGAGGTCAGATGTCATCCGGGCCGTATTTGTTTATAAGTTCCGTGATGAACATATCCCAAACAATGTCAAACACTGTCTCTGCCACTGGCTGACTGACACTCATTACACGGCATTCGCATACTCTCCACGTTGGGATAAGTAAGTTCACAGTTCCCATCACAACACATGGCCGGCGCAGATACAGAAACAAAATTTTCCGCTATTAATATCTTTCAGACGAATCTTAAAATATACCTGTTAGATGGCTAGATTCTCCATTATGGAATACACGATGATTATGTATAATTTTGTAGGTTTTTTTGTTTTATTTTCTCTCATTTACACTTATCAATGTCTTAAATGCTTGTGTACTTGTTCACTGTCTTCAGTTTGGTCCGAACATTTTTTTTTTTTCAATGAAACACAATATATCCAAACTCAAGGTCAATTTTAATTTTTTTTTACTGCAGTTACTTTACTTGTGTCCGCAGATACGCTGTCTAACGATTTCTCGGGACACCCGAGGTGGCGCTGCCCAAAATCAGTCTTCAGTAGGAGGAGACATGGCCAAACTGATGCGTACTATGCCATACCTTGCTGATTTCGGTTTGAAAGGCTTCCAACTGTCCGATGAATTCTTCTCAACAACAGCCAACTCAGCTGCATCTTGCCAGGTCTTTCACCTCTGACTTTGTTTTTTTGGCTAACCCGAGCCGAAGGCTGCAGTCAGCTATAATTGCGATCATTCGTTGTTCGGCATCCATGGTGGGACTCTCGTTAACCTTTTTTAATTTCCATTTTTTCATGAAAATTCCGAGACAAATTTTCACCAAAACTTTGCAGGAAGCATCCCAAGGAGGAATTGGATTTCAAATTGTTCACTCCAAGCATGAACATGAAGCCCCTTCCCAGTAATACCCCCATCTCACTAGACGGCGATTCCGCTACGATCATCAAAAATCGATAAAGCGTGACGGATCGTGGCTTGATCGTTTTAAATCTTCTCCATCGTATCTTGAGCGGTATAGAAGCGCGAAGGATCGTCACATTCGCCATGGTCGGCGACCTCGCTACGGAAGTTTTGAACATGTCCGAAACTTCCGTAGCGAGGTCGCGACCGATCGCCGTGGTTTGAGAGCGTATCACCATCGCCTCACGAGCGCATTAAAAGCGCCACATTCGTAGCTTTGACGGAGTAGCATCGTGGAAAGCGTAACTCAAGCGCATCAAAAGCGGCTCCCATCGCCCATGAAAAATTCCACTTGTACAGTATTACGTAACAGGAACCAACCATGAACGATAGAAAGTGATGCACAGACCAGGAAGGTGGACATGGAGAAAAACGTATAAAATTCTTTTTTTTTTCACGTACACTCGGTACGAATCTACTCTATTTATTAAATTAATTGTTTGCCATATAATATTGCAAGACAATGAAAGTAATAAAGTTGTAATCTTTTCAAATATATCTTCATAAAGTTGTCTTATTGTAGGATACGATTTGTAGTTTGCTAATATTATACACGTTTTACCTTTTTAATTTAATGGATGACTTAATAGTGCAATTTCACATCAGGTTTTAACTGGTGTCTTCTAGAATGCTAAGATGCAAGGGTAGAACCATATTCTGCGTATCCATGTTAATTTGACACTGACATCTGCCTGAAGAAATTCAATCATGAAACACATTTTATACCCCGATCTCTTGAGATCGTAGCATGAGCCCGGCGTAAAACGCATCAAGGTCGCTCCGATCGTATCACTGTTGTCGCGAGGTCTTGATAAGCGTACGAATATCGCAACACAGTCGGTGTAATCGCAGAAGCAGCGAGTCTCGTCGGCCTGGAAACGCGGCAACAACGTGGCAGAGTCTTAGTATCATCGTGGCGCTATCGCCTACAGCGCAGGTTGAGCGTGGAGAAACCGTAGTGTAATCGCCTCGGAGGCCAAAAATAAAGGCTGGCGGCGATGGAGCCACGATGTGTTAAATCGTCACAGATCGCCATGGTCGCCTTCCTAGTGAGATGGGGGCCTTCACAATGGCTGATCCACAGGGGGACGCACCGGGCCCCAAACGCAACCTGTTTATTTTTTGTTAAAACAGAAGAACTATAAGAAAGAAAAATGGGGGGGGGGGCCTGCGCCCCCTTTAATTTTGCAAAAGCTCCTCCATTTTACGGATTTCTTGGATTCGCCCCTGGTTAGATCTTGCCAGGTAGCAATAGTCTCCACGAGGCTGCGTTGCGATACTTCTGGGTGAGCGCATGACCCTCATTTCTATTTTCTTGTTACGCCACGAACTGTCACCGGAGGCCTTATTTTTCAGGTTGTCCGTCCGTCTGTCCCCCCTTCCATGTGTCTTTCCGTCTGTTCTTCATCCGTGATTAATTTTGTGGATACCACAACTTTAAAACCGTTGAAGGTATCAAAATAAAGCATGACATGTGTATGTATGACTGACTGAAGATGTTGAGTTTTTAACTTTCCAAATAACAGATTATGAAAACGTCATGAGAAAGAAAGATAACTATAAAACGTAATTTTTTTTTTCTAGTTGGAGTCACATCACGCAACATCATGTCACAAGATTTTGTTCTTTTATTCTCTGTAATTTCTGTGTGATATCCTGATTAGTTAGTCTTCTGGACCACACATCAGGTGTCCCTGATTATGTATACGTGTAATTAAGGGATGTTTGAGTGACTTTCTCTGCCACGTTTTCTGCAAACTTCAAGTGAAACTGATATCCTCTGTGATTCATCTCCTACACAAGCTTCCAATATACTCATTTCCAAGTCATTCACGGCAGTGAATTTCTGCTTAGCTCTCCCGTAGTTATGGGTGGTATTGAGCTTCAAATTCAAATTCAAATTCAAATTCAAATTCAAACTTTATTTTCACTTTTTTTTTTCCAACAGAATGTACAAAAAACAATATGATACATTTGGCATGCGAGTCGTTGATAATATAGGGCCTACATAGTCAGACAGGTATAACAACATGTTCATGTCTTTATGTTTAGTACAAAAAGAAACATACACTCTATTTATACACTCTGTGAAAAAAAAAGTGGAGGTACCCACTCAAAAGACTATGCTTGTAACATGTGGGCACCTCTGAGGGAAAAGGGGGAAAGAGGGGAAGTAAAGGGGGTGAAAAACTTACGACTACAAAGAGTGCGGGAAACTGGGAAAGTCGGGAATAGAAAAAAAGAAAGAAACAAGAAAAAGAAAGCAAAAGTGTGAACATAGGGAACAGAAAATGGGGAGAAGAGGAAGAGAAAGAGAAAGAGAGAGAGAAAACCTAAATTATTTTGATGCATACACCAAGGGGCGAAGCCCACAGAGACAAATAGCCACGCGTTTTCGAGAGTGAAACAGTGTTGAGCTGCTTTCCAGCGGAACAGACTGTAATCGTGAGGGCACGTGAGGAATACAAAAATACTAAATGCGGTAACAAATGGTCGATGCCTCAAGAGAACGCTGCCTGTAGTGAAAGAAAATACATTACAGAATTATATGTATTCGGTTGCATTATAAGACTTCAAAAGATCGCGCTTCAGATCGCGCTAGCGCAAAAGCTCTCTCTGTGCAAGGCTCACCCGTCGTTGTCCCGATCCTCCAGTTACCTCCTACTGCTGCTGCCTTTAGGTTCCTACAGGTTCTTTCTGTTCATCAGCTCAACAGAATATCATGCCTCCAGAGAACACGCAATAGATAATCGTTTGGAGTGTTGTCAGTGAATTCCAAAGTAGATAACAAAGAATTTCTCACCTTTATAAAATGAGTTGTTCAAGAAGCCATCGCATCACAGTTCAAAGAGTTGACGACCATGATAGAAAAGCAGATGGGGAGATACTGGATCTGGGAACAAAGGTCAACAACCAAAGCAAGGAAATCACTCGGCTCAATAAACTTGGGCAAGCATCACATTTGCCACTTTTTCAGATGAAAAAATTGGCAGAAAGCTGAACAAACTTACATGCTGCAATAACACACGAAGGAACAGTGTACGGATTCATGGAATCAAGGAAAACCCACAGGAATGCTCTGCATGATGACATCGTCTGCCGACTTGCTTCGAAAAATTCTATCAAAAGACGAGATAGACCGCTCTCACAGAGCCTCCTCATCCAACAGTATATCCAGGGCCCTGCCCAATACTCGTCAAGCTGTGTTCATATCGCACTAGATTAAAACTTTTTGAAAAACGGTGAAAAAAGAAATCAAATGCACCGGCATCTACATCAATGAGCATATGACAAGGGGTAAATAGGTACGTTTCCACAAAATCCGCAAGTGCCCAAAGGTGTCTCTTGCATGACCGAAGGCTATTTTGCGGGTATACCCATCACGAATGGACAATTGGCAAGCAGCTGATAACTAATTGTGGAGTAATCTGTCAAAGTTGTAATTATTGTCTACGTCAATTGTCATTTGAACATGTATCGTCCTCTTCCTCCCATCTCGTTCTCCTCCAACCTCTCACTCCCATTCTCTCTCTCTCTCTCTCTCTCTCCCTGTCTCATCAATATCTTCACACTTCTACGTCATTTAAATTGAATACGCATGTATACACGTCAAATATATATTTATGTATGCCATGTTGTTGTAACATAAAATTGTGCATTGCAACATCTTTACACGTCTACATTACTCGGTTTCTATACGCATATGCACTATGTATGTATGTTTGTACATTATGCTTATTTTTGGTATGTTTAAACAATGCTGATCTGCAAGTGTAATGTGTGTATACAGCGTGTCCCCGAAAAAAAACAACGAATTTTATTGCAATTCTTTGCGATCACAATCAGTTATTTGCTTTATGAGATTTGCATGAATGGAAAGGTATACATCTCTTCCTTCATAATGCACAACTCATTGTTCATAATTCATGCATGAGTGAGTTAGAACAATATACAGTAATGCTAGTAAATTTTCATTTGCACGAGCAAATGACAACTTTGAATAATTTTTCAGGCTTTTTCGGCAATCTTTTGGAATAAATAAAACCATAGTATTAATATCCATTCCTTTTACTTTCATATGACATCTGGTCGAGAAACTTGATATGAAAACATGTTTCCATTTTACCCTGAGAGATGGGTAGTGAATAAGGAGCCAGTTAGCTTTCCCGACGCTTGCCCGACTTGACAGACATCAATGGCCTTCATGCTTCAATGAATTTACGCAAACCTGAAGGGAGGGAATATTACCGACGGTTCGGAATAGGGTCGTAACTTAGCACATGATCGTGAGCTTGTCTGACCATGCGGCGAACCAGAGAGCAAAATTTATTAATCAGCAGTGTTGAAGGGGGGGGGGGGGGGGGGGGGAGGGAAGTAACCGACCGAAAAAGCCTTCCGAGCCCCACCCTCCCCCCCCCCCCCAAAAAAAACACACAAACAAACAAACAAACAAATAAACAAAAACAAAAACAAAACAAAATTGAAGACGACTTTCAGCCCTGCACTTGTACCTTTTAAATGTTAGAAGCGCAAGTTCACTGATTACAAAGTGATGTACCCCCTCTTCCTGCTTCGCCTCCCCCTTCAAAAACTTTAAAACCCTGTCAGTTATGAAGGAATAACCACGCGTGAGGGAAATGTAGAGAGGAAAGCAGTGAGATAACTGTGAGGTATACACAATCATCAAAATGTGTACAGTACCATTGTTGTAACGTTGATTTCCCATAGCCATTGGACTGCATGCAGCCTGAGAATACACACGATATTATTATTCTCATAGATTATTCTAAATAGATGACAACAAACATGACAAATGGTTTTCCGTCTCATACAGTATTTTCTGTAAATAGCTCTCACCCCCCTCCCGAACAACATTCACTGTAGCACTGTCATTGTTTTGTGTGAATTCAATGGATCGCTCTTTGTTGCTCTAATGTCTAATGCGTGAGCGATGAACAGTAACTTGTACATCAAATGAAAGAACAAAGTGCATCTCCCCATTGATGTATATCTCAAAAAGCAAAATAAAAATGTAAGATTTCAGTAGTGAAAAAGTTGCAAAGAAACTTGGTTTCGTTTTTTTGTTTGTTTTTTTCCTGGGACACGCTGTATAATGCAAGCACAAATCTGTATACTCAGTTTTTGTAATAGGTGCTATATCTGTGTATTCCATGCGTGCTTGCATAGTTTCTTGTAGGTATGACTATCGAAGAAACTTTAAGCAAGATAGACCTGATGGCGTTTGAGGATGATTGTCTAAGTCGTAATTATGTTCATGTCGATCTCCATGTTATGTATTATATTTGTTAATTTTATTTCGCCCTCTCTTCCATTTCTCATTTCTCTTCTCTCCCCCCCTCTCTCTCTCTCACTCTGTCAATGCTATTTCGTCGAAACATAATGTGTTGTGCATTGCAACATTTTTCATAGTATGTATACAACTCGGTTACAATAGGCATAAACACGATGACTTTCTGTATGTCTTATATACGCTGATTTGCAAATGCATGTATTTATGAATGTACATATCATAATTATAATATAATTCATAGAGTGCATCTGATGTACTTTCGAAGGTAAAATGTACATGTATACACAACATAATCTAATAAATTTAGTGAAGATTTTACTCGGAGTAAAACTCTCATAGTATTACACGTGAATACTTCTTCTCGGAAACCTGGCAGGATTTCCCTATTATTTTCTTGTCATAATTGTAATTCATACGATGTTATATATATTTTGATACATGACAGATTTTCATTTTTTTTTATTAATGTATGTGAGTTGTTATTGTTTGTTTATGCTGACCTAATGTGCTTGTGTTGCTCAAAACCCCTGAATATAGAATATACACTAATATGTGTATGCATTTTTTTCTTTTGCTGTACTGGAAAAAGATGATCTTTGTTCTTTGTGCTCTTACAACAACCAAACACATAGATAATCCCCTATTTAATATTGTACATTAAAGAACCTTGGATATTTCACATAACATTTAGCTGATAATTAATGTGAAAGTAATTTTATCGTGATTTATAGATTTTGATACAAATATTGATAAATGCGATTATCATTTACCTTCAGAATGTGATTATGTTGAGTGTAACTCTTTCAGTGTAAAGTATTGTAAAGCTCGTAGTTTACATCATAATTGCTGTGCGTCTGATGAGTTTGTGTTCGTGTTTTCTTGTTCATTTTCAGTATATGGATTTTCAGAAACCTACTACACTTTGAAAATGGCCACCTAATTCAAAAAGATGATTATTCGTTTGTGAACTCAAATAGATTGAATGGCAGAGGTGGTGGTTTGGGATTATTTAGTAAGAATAACATGAGTTACTAAGTATAGTATTCAGTATGACTTAATGATGCAAGGTGATTTATATGAAATATTATTCGTTGAACTCGATTGTTCTCGTAAAAAAACCCCAAAAAACACTGTAAATAGTTATTTCATGTAGAAAACCGAAAGTAGACATTAAAACAAATAGTTCACTCATATTTCATTACATCAAGTTATGACACATATAATTTGTGTCATAGTCAAAGTTTTTTTGGAATGTGTTAGAGAACAATTATGTCCAATAGATTAGTGTGTGAAGTGTTTGATAAGGAAGATCCAGATATTGCATATGATTGATTTTTGTATATTTTTGAAAGCACTATTGAAGATGCTTTTCACCATCTTTCCTTTACGAAAAAAAAATAGTAGAAAAACGAAGAGAAAACCGTGTTTTAATAGGAATTATTGCCCCTTATCAATAACAAACACCGATAATTAATTAAAGAAGAGTATTAATATAACAATGAGATAGGAAGTATAAGAAGTGAGAGTCAAGGTATCTACATAATTTTTGTAGAGAAATATCAAGAAAAATATTATAAAAGATTTGAAATATATCCTAATGATGTAAGAAAATAACATGTTCTCTGATAAATGAGTTATGGGGGAAGACAAAGTCAAGTTATCCTTCAACTCTATGAGATAATGGTCGGCAAATAACAGATGCAAGAGAAATTGCAAATTGTATTAATGATTATTTTGTTGATACAGGAAAATTCGGAAATGAAGATAAATATGATTATATTTAAAATCCATTGACGTTTGCTTCTCATAAATCAAACGTTTAGTTTTTGTTCCTGTAAAAGATCAAGACATATAATATAGTAAAAAGGAAGGAAAGTACTGGAATCGATAACTTTATCGATAATTTTAATTGAGAAAGTAATATATTTGTTGTTGAAGCGTTTAACTCATTTATTTAATCTGCCATTAATAACAGGAATTGTTCCAATAAAATTGAGAGTTGCTGAAGTTATTCCAGTATTTAGGGGGAAAAAGATAATAATTTCATAAGAAATTATTGACCACTATCAATACTACGAAACTCTTTGAAAAAAAAAAACTATACATAACGGTTTTTATGTATTCTAATCACATAACAATATTCTATGTAATTCTCAATATGGACATCGCAGTAATTTTCGACTGAAATGGCTCTTGTAGATCTGCAGGATAGTATTTTTAGTGCATTATATGTGACCCTGCATCACAAAACAAACAAAAAGTCACCAGACATGGATTTTTAGTTAAGAGCAGAATCTAAAAGAGCAGACTTTAAGCTTTTAAAATGGTGTATTACTCAAATCAAATGGACTCTCCTCACCTATTCAATATTGGAAAGAAATCACACACTCCGGAAAAAAAATTAACTGAGAAAAGGGGCTCTGAAGGACAATGTCTATTCAAGTGCTTAATCTTTACCAAGCCGTGCTGGCTGTGCGATGAATGGGACAGAAACAGTATGTAAACCACCGAAGTAACAACAATGAAGGAATGATTAGATTAAAATGAAATTAAGCATGTCTTATTAACACATTCTGTCCTTAGTGAATGTCAACTTTCAAAGTAGTAGCATCATCTTTTCGAAGGTTATAGGAGTTGAAAGTGAAGAGGGTGGACAAGGTTTTTAAGAAATGAAAAGAGAACTCTAAAGACACACTTAATCACACTATTCTGCCAAAAAGTGTTCGAGATAAACTGCTAAAAACACATTTTCTGCAAGTTTTATGATATCAAATTTTCGCATAATGTAGAAGAAGATGCGCTCTGTCCGAAAATATGAAAAGTCAAGATCGACTCGGTTGACCCATTTCACCTATTTTCAGTCCTCACACAAAATCAGTGTGTGCGACTTTTTGTTCGTTTTGTGATGCACGGTCACATATCATCATTTCCATGGTATTGGTATTTTCTTGATTTGTCTAAAGCTTTTGATTTAATAATTCATGAAATATTAAAAACGCTTGGTCGTTACGGTATTAGAGGTCTTCCATTAGAGTGGTTCAGAGGTTATTTGAATAATCGGACTCAAGTTACATTATACAAAGACACTTTTTCGGATACATGTGATGTTTTACGTGGAGTCCCCAGGCTTCGAAAGGGCCATTGTTATGTATGATATTTATTAATGATATGTGTAATATTTCACGTGTGGTTAAATTCCTTTTATCTGCTGACAATTCCACTTTATTGGTTTCTTATTTGCATTTAGATGTGTTGATAAATAATTTGAATAGTGAGTTATCTAAATTTTCAAAATGCTTCATGTAACAGATTGTTTGTAGATACTAAAAATCAAGTTTTATATATAAATATATATATATATATATATATAGATATATATATATATATATGTATATATATTTTTTTAAGGTAGGTAAAAAAGATATCAGATTTCAGATAAATTTTGTGATGCAAAAATAAATGACGTAAAATTATCTTGAGTAGAATGTACACAATTTCTAAGGGATTTTATTTACTGCAATTTATTGCAAAAAGCAAATAGCCATGGTGAATAAAAGAATTTCGGGAAGAATATTAGAGAAATTGATAGGCTAAAAGGGTTTTTTATCATTGAATGTTTTGATTCTGTTATCACACTTTAATTTTATCTCATTTTAGTTATTGTAAGGCTGTATGGGCAAATACTCATCAATCACATTTACAAGACACATTTATCCTTCAAAAAAGAACAATTCGATTCTGCACAACTCGCATCTCACCGATAGCACGAGCGCTGTTAGTGACTTTGTTTCTGAAAAGTAATGTTTTGAATACAATACCATAGATTTAATATTCTTATGTATATGTTCAAATATAAAATGAACTTGTTACCTGAGATGTGATGAGTTTGTTCGCAAAAACCGATGATTTCGGTCTCTGTCGTAAGGTACAAAATGATATATTGGTCACTACATATAAAGGTACATTTTTGAAGTTATGGTCAAAAGAAGCAAAACATTCTTATTATTCTCTTTATTTTTCTTGACCTTTAATCGCAAATATCTCCATTTGGCAAATATGGACTTATCGGTTTTTGCGAACAAACTCTTCATGTTTTTCGTATGTTTCAATCTGATGATCAGATCCAAAGTCACAACATACGAAAAAGTAATAAATATCATTATTTAAGGTAGATCAGATGTTTATAAGTCACACACTCAGACACACTGGTCCCTCATAACAGAATTGTTTACCATTTACAGTTACAAATTCTCCAACTGCAAATATCATTAAAAAATAATCTCAGAAGATATTTGCTAGATGATTAGAGTTGCCATTATGAAATACACGATGATTAAAGAATATAGTTTTGTGGTTTTTTTTTTTCAATGGGTTTATATGACCGATCGCCATTACTTCATTTTATAACGTTTTTAATTTTGTCTTTTTTTTGTACTATTTTCACCTGTCTCATGTTTTGATCATAAAGCAATATTCCTTCCTCTAATTCTGTATGTTGTGAACTACCCTGACAAGACCCTGGTCTTTTATAGTTTCCATGTTTCATTTATAGGCATCATAATCAGTTATGTAATGCATATTCATGTATTCTTTCCCTGTTCTCAGTTTGTTATTGTACAAATGATTTTTTTTTTAATGAAACAGACGAGTTCAAGTTCAAGTTCACGTTCAAGTCAGGATCAACATTTGCCTTTTTTCTTTTCTCTTAACAGATCCGTAGTCTTTCCCTAGAGATTGGAGTCGGGAATTCAGGTCAATCTTCAGCAACAGAAACACACTTGGTCGAGATTCTGTGTCGTATGCCCAAGCTTGGACGTGCTGATCTCACATGGCAAGACGTGCCTATTTCATTCCTCGTGGAGATCGCTAAAAAAGTTGCAAAGTCAAAAGTAAATACCCAGACATTGTGATGTACATCGTTCAGAACAAAAGATTGTAATTGGCAACTGTTGCATCACTCTTTATTACAGGGAAACCTGTTGAAAGTTAGTTTGATACGACCTGTAAATCTCGATAAAAATCAGACGACTGTTATTACATAGCATATCATAACGATTTTATATAATTTCCTTAATCCGATGTTGATCAATTTTCATTGTTTTGCTTGAACAATAATTTCACTTCTTTATTTAGTCTTCAGACCCCCGGAATTCCCATTTTATTTTAAATGTACGAATACTCATTGGTTGCGTGTTACTGTCAATAAATATATATATATATATATATATATATATATATATATATATATATATATATCTTCTAGAAAAGAGAAATTGCTCTGAAACACTTTTTAAGTATGTTCATAACTATATTTTCATAATCATGTCGATTTCAGTTGTTATATTTTGCTGTCGTCTTGTTCTTTTTGCAGCTGGACGGCATTACCATCAATACAGAAGCGTTCAATAAACTGCTTCGTAAAAATGAGCTACTCGTAAGGTATGCATAATCTTTGGTATCCTGTTTTTATCTTGTATGTCTTGTTTTGACTTGTATATCTTGTGAATTATACAAGCCATACAGGGTGTTTCACAATGATTGATGAATATGCGGATCTGCTATGAAATATATTATTCTATCTTTTGGTCTGTATAGACGTTAGTGTGGCAGCATGATCTATTGTGACAGCCTTGTGAGATTAAAAAAATAGGAATGAAATATCATATTTTCTGCGCGATTCCATACAGCATAGGTAACCAATGTCTCTCTCTGACAACCGTTTTGACAGTTTCGCCTAACAGTGGATGAGTAGAACAGGGTAGAGGCCGCTGCTCTGTCCCATTTTTTTAATAACCACATTAATACATGTGCTCTTAACAACCGTACTCTTTTTGTTTACAATCATCTCATTTTAATTATAAGAATCCTACCTTTTTTATCACTACTGGAGATTTGACATATTATCCACGTGTCATATCATATTAATACAGGATCTAAATGTTTCATGTGACTAATTTAATTTAACCGAGTAAGTCGAATGTTTTGAACACAATTATAAAATTGTTGGGCATTTTGACAGTACAGCGTATCGATCAGTAGAGTAATGTCCGTATTTCCTGACTTAGTAATACAATGCATGACCACATAAACTTAAACATTAACATTTTTAACTCTGGATTTTACTTATTATTATTATTATTATTACTATTACTTTTATTATCATTTTGCTATTCCACGTAGAAACTCAATGAGGAAAGAAAATAAAGAGGAGATAAAAGAACCGGAGCAGGCCACACGGTCGGTTCTAAGTGAAGAAGTTTATTCCTCTCAAACGGACCTGGAACGAGCGGACATGGGAAGAGGGCAAGAGGACATGCACCTTGAGAACAAAGAATAGAGCGAAGCTTAGGATCAGGATGGCAACTGACCCAGACTCGACATCATGACGATGAAGCACCCATCCTTGTGAGAATTAATGGATGAGGACATTAACGATTAATATCAAGCATAATCAATGTGTCGCTGAATGACAGAACACTCAATCTGCTATACACACACGCTTCGTGCGAGATTGTTTGAGATAGTCAGAAGTTTTCACATGTTAATCCAACTCTCCATTCTCCATGTGTTAGTTTCGCTTGTTGAAATATGATTTAAACCTATAGTATAAGCATTGCACTTAATCATGCGTTTCACCCTCTTTTATTTTCTTCTTGTGTGAAAGGGAGTTTTCTCGGTGTGCGGTAGATTCACAAGCTTGCGATGTTAGTAAAATGTATAATGGGTACAAGTCTGCAGACCAGCATTGACTTATAGAGTATACTTACCTTTTTATCATATTATGTAGAAGAAGAAACATATAAAAGACACGCACACGCACACACACACACATACCCACTCTCTCTCTCTCTCTCTCTCTCTCTAGAAGGGCCGCGGAACGTTTTTTCATCAGTGTGGGGGTGGGGCTGCCGGACCGGAGGAGGGGGAGGGTGTCTTAGTCAAGCCCCCCCCCCCCCCCCCCCCCCCGCTTAGGCGCACAGGCTTCGCCAGGATATAATCTTGGGGGGGGGGGGGTTACTATGCGAGGGAGCGAAGCAACCGAGCCCGAGCGGATAGAGCGAGAGGGGGAGGGTGTTGTGTCCCCCTCCCACGGTGAGAACTTTTTGCATTTTGATGTTGTAAATGGTGCAATTTGATGCATGTTTTGCGTGTTTTATCGACTTGAAACGGCCCCCCTTGTTTAAGGTGGCAGGATGTTTGATGTGAATTATCATTGAACAATAATGCCTATAAAGTGGTAACATTCAAATAAACTTCTTGTATTAATTCTTACAATGAATTTCATGAACGCTGTCGGTTAAGCAATCAAACAGAAAAGGCATGCACACGAGGGTGTACATAAGGGATATTTCTCCTCCCACGCGAAGGTGATTTTACATTTTTCACACCTGAAATTCAGTAATCTGGTGCGAAGCTTTGGTGGAGTACTTGGAATTCTTTGTAGCTTCCCCCCCCCCCCAAAAAAAAAATATATATATATAAAAATAATAATGGAAATAACTCGGTTTTTTTTTCTTTTTTTTTCAGGGAAGTGTTAATAGCAATATCACGGAATTTAGCTCTTATTCCGAGTGTGCATCATGTCTGTGTATGTACAAAGTCTAGTGAGGTAGAGCTTAGGGGAGGGTGTAGGAGGGTGATGCCCCTCCCTATCGTCGGAGCTTTTGCGTTTTTAAAATTGAAATAAAGCGATCTGAAGCACATTTCTCTTTTTGTGTGTGTGTGTGTGTGTGGGAAATTGGCATTCCCGAAAGAGTACTAAGTCTATAGAGGGGACCCAATCAATGGGAGGTTGGCAAGATACCCCTCCCATATTCGAGGGAGCTTTTTGTCCCCGCCGAACGAGTTCGAGCAGGGGACTATGATACGGGCTCCGTACGTGTGTGTGTCCATGCATATGTCTGTCTGTCTGTCTGTCTGTCCGTGTGTGCGGTCCGTGTGTGATCAAAATGTTCAGTTTGCTACTTCTCTGTCATGTATGAGCCAATTTTGATTGTGTTTGCTCTATACGGATAGAGACATTAATATATTTTTTGTGATATGCGCCATATAAATATGGTTTATTATTATATGATAGCACTACATGGGAGCTTTGAAACTTGTATACAAAATTTCAGTTGTGACCTTTGACCTTGACCTTTGACCTATATTGTACATTTTGCTACAAAAATGCTACTCCTTCGCCATTTCTAACCCGATTTCGATTCCGTTTGCTTTATGTGATGGCACTATGTGAGGGCTTCAAAACTTCTACACAGAATTTTGACCTTTGACTTCTTTGACCTTTGACCTTGATTTTTGACCTATATTGTACATTGGTTACAAAATGCTACTCCTTCGCCATTTCTAACCCGATTTCGATTCCGTTTGCTTATGTGATGGCACTAGATGAGGGCTTCAAGACTTCTACACAGAATATTGACCTTTGATTTCTTTGACCTTTGACCTTGATTTTTTATCTGTATTGTACATTTTGCTACAAAAAGCTACTCCTTCGCCATTTCTAACCCGAGTTCGATTCCGTTTGCTTTATGTAATGGCACTTAGGTGAGGGCTTCAAACTTCTCAACACAGAATTTTGACCTTTGATTTCTTTGATCTTTGACCTTGATTTTTGACCTATATTGTGCATTTTGCTACAAAATGCTGCTTACGGCGGAGACATATATTACGCACCGCGTAATTTCTACTTTTCCTTGTCTTTTTTTTTCATTTCAGAACTGAAATTGAACTTGGCATTTTTCTGTTGGAATATTTGGAAATGTGTCAATTAGAGAAGTGCAAGTCTGTGGAAGGAGACATATATAGCTGGAGAATGTGGGAGAGGATAAGCCAGAGCTATTTCCCCTCCTACATGAGGGAGATTCTGTATGTTCTGATTGCAGTTAAACGTTTTGGTGCACACATTTTGTGGCATATATTTGGAGAACTGAAAGTGTAGCCATAGTCTACTTGTATGCACAGAGCTTGGGTGGGGGGGGGGGGGGCAAACAGGGAGAAAGCGTAGGAGAGTGCTATCCCCACCCTTCCCGTGCGAGGGAGCTTTTGCCTTTTTGAAGTTGAAATTGAGATATCTCGTATACTCATATTTGATGGAATATTCGGGAAATTATCAAAAAAAAAATATATCGGGGGAACTGAGAGAGGAAAGGGTTGTTTAAAAGGGGATATCTTCCTCGTACATTATGGAACTATTCATTTTTCGAAATGTAAGTGGTGCTTACACGAGAACTTTATGTAAGGGCGGAATCTTAGGAAATTCAAATTCAAGTGGGCGTTGTGATTTTCCCCCTTTTTTTCTTAATATTTGTCTTTTCTTTTCACGAACCAAAAGTGTGTGTGTGTGTGTGGGGGGGGGGGTTGATCCGCGGCCCCTGCTCTCTCTCCCCGTCTCTCTCTCTGTCTCTCTCTCTCTCTCTCACACACACACACACACGCACATGATGAACCAAGGCGGATGCAGAGGTTAACTAAAAAATGAAAGCAGCTCGGTTTTTAAGCACCTTCTATTGCCCTGCAACGGACTTTCCTTTAATAACGGCTTTCCCCTTGTATTTCCATTCATTTTCATTTTAACATTTTTGATTTAACATATTATTTTGTAGTTCAGTTTCGTCTCGTAAAACCCGCAGTGTACCATTCCTAGCGTCAAATTCTTCTTTTTTCAATTATTTTCGAACAAAGTCTATTCAATTCGGTCATATTTTTGCCACCCATTCCCGTCATTTACAATTTAAATTCGTCATTCACGCTCGCTGCACAGTCTATTAGCGATCATTTTCGTCAAATTCTCCTTCAAATTCATTTCATTTCGTTTCAGTTGTGATTATTCTTGATTATCATTTTTTTTTCTTGCAACCTCTATTTGAGAAAATGATTCTTCCTATTTTTTTTGCAATAATTCAGTGAAAGAATGTTTTATCGTTGCCGCTCTTAAGTAAAGATAAATCTAATTAGATTTCAAATAGTTTTACAAGTATTTCTGTTATAGGGAAGTAACTGTAAATGTGTGTGAAATATGACTCTTTATTACTTATTTGTATGTTTGAAAAATCGCAATCAGTATTTGATGTGTCGTATTTTTGCTTGTTTGTCCATACACCTTCTAATGAGCCTTGTCACTGACTACACGTTCTATCCTGATTATGAACCCATGGTAACAGTTGATGATATGCATTGTGTCTCCATAGACTCTTCTTCCGACAAGACCAATTCACGTTCAGTGCGTTTGATGTAGTAAAGTGTAATGTACTGACACACACACACACACACACACACACACACACACAAATGACCGCACCCTACATTCAATTCAATGCATAATGTAATCACAACGCTATACAATTCTTTTGTTTAATTATTACCCTTTTAGGCTGTCTGCTCTGATTCATTTTATGAGTCGTGAAGGGTATGCTTGATGACGTCATAAACGTCAAATAGACGAGAAATGTCTTATACCATTATCAATAGAAGCACAATTACAGCACAATACTAAAATGAACTGACAGGATCATATTACTTGTCAATATAAAAATACTTGTCAGTAGTGTGTGTGAAAATGTGTGACATGTTTGACAGTGCATTTACGACAGCTGCCAGTTGTATGTTAATGAAAGAGCGTACACGTGATACGTCAAAAGTGTTAGAGTTTCTAAGGCCCTACAGTAGACTGATGTGTTAAGTGAATATGCCATTCCTGTTGCATTGACAGACTGATATCATTTGACTTGCTGAGTTGTTTGCATCTACGGTGTGTTGTATAATGATGTTAGAAAAAAATGTGTGTAGGGCCTATAGGTATTTTCCGAGTTCACATGGCGACTCCTCTAGAATGTGACCAGTTTTGAAGTGAAATACGTGGAAGTTCATACTTTGATAACAGTTTAGTGGTCATTTTAGGCTCCATTTCACTATGTACAGAAATTTTTGGTAAGAATGTCTTTTGTCCCTTTCATTTTGTCGGTAGCGCAGGCAATGATACAATTATCTCGAAGATGACTTGTAAATCAACTGTTCATTCCTACATGTACGTTATGCATGCATAAAGATGTTGGTTTTCACTATTTTAATTATCATCATGGATGTTCACTGCTTTGTATACTAGTACTATGCTTTTTGCGGTGGATATTGATTGATATGAAGTATATCTTATCGTTAGCACTCTAGTAACTAGTAACCCCCCCCCCCCCCCCAAAAAAAAAAAAATGTACATATTGCATATGGCTGGGTAACGTTGATATTCTAAGTCATTAGTGTGAACGAAAACTGACAAAAAAATAATCGTTGAGTGCATCTATGTTCCTTTCAAGTTTCAAGTTTCAGTGCATTATTATACAGGATTATACAGTTTTTGTTTTGTTTTTGTTTTTGTTTTTGTTTTTGTTTTTGTTTTTGTTTTGTTTTTGCTTTTGCTTTTTCGTTCTTGCGCTGGTCTACCTTCGTCGATAACGTAGTCATATCAACCATGGTTTAAGTACTCTCTAAAAAAAAATCGAGCGAAAATTTTCACTCTTGGAGGAGTGAATACAAAAAAGAATGAATTTAGAGTGAAATTGGAGTGAATTTCTAGTGAAAATGTTCATTTTCACTTGTTTTAGAGTGACGTCAAGGATCACTCCAAAATCTTCGAGGGATCCCTGAGGTCACTCCAAAATGAGTGAACATGAACATTTTCACTCGAAATTCAATCCAATTGCACTCTAAATTCACTCTTTTTTGTATTCACTCCTACAAGAGTGAATATTTTCACTCGAATTTTTTAGAGAGTATTTCTCTCGTGGTGGGTGTAATATCTACATTAACTTTGGTTGTCTATCTTGATAACATTATAACTATACGCTATAGAAAAACGGTTATACCGTATTTGTTTTGCAAACTGGAAGATAACGTGATTATATAGTAATTATTATTGTTGTTTGGGGCAGGGGGAGCTCGATGGCAACGTGAGTAGGCCTAATTGTGAAACTACATTACCACGTTACCTGTGTGTGTGTGAGTGTGTGTGTGTGTGTGTGTGTGTGTGTGTGTGTGTGTGTTCGTGTTACGTACCGAACATTTTTTTTTTCATCTGTATTTTCAACCTCAAAGAGTCGTAGTTTGTATCGGTATAGGGACATGAAGATAATGCAATTGCGCACTGCAGTAAAATGTGGCTCTCATTTCGCTTATATTTGCATGCATGTTGTTGTACAATGAGGATTCAATAATTCTCGTAAGTGCTTCCTTTCAGTCTTCTTTTTCTATGATTACAATTGGTGGAGGAATGCTATTGTTTTCTGCTTATGATAGCCCTAACAATAGTAATGATTATACACTTGTATATATTTTCTGGCTATAGTAATATTACAACATAATACAACACTTCCAGTTGTCTTGTAGTCAATCACGACAATCATGGGAGTATTCTTTTCAGAAAAAATACAGGTAGGCTTATAGGCTTCATGGCGTCGCCATGACATCATGAAAGAAGAAACTGTCTTCTCGTTTACGGAGCATCACTCCATCGGCACGGCGTTATAAGGAAACAACAGAAATATGCATTTATTTGTCCTACTTCTGTGCGTTGAAATTAAACTGAGGTCTTTATTGAATTTTCTTTGTCTATAAAGAACGACGTTATCGGCTTTGGTCTTCGCAGTGTTTCATATTGATATGTAAAGGAATTATTTGATTTGGCGGTTTGCCTTTGGTAAGTATTTGTTCAATAGCTTAGCAGGGCTCGACACTAACGGTGTGGCCCGGTGGCCCGGGGCACCAAAAACGCACGTCGGGCCACCAAAATTTCACAAATGAAGATAGTGGTGTCCCATTTGGGCCACTAAAATGCCATGACAAAAATGCCAAAACAAAATTAAATGTCGGATGTTTACAGATGTCTGCATATGCTCCAACTTGATCATTTCAAACGTACGTTTTGACTACCTAAATAGGCATCAACTTTTAAACTAATCTATAAGCCTATCTGCTAAATCTTAGAACTCGGAATATCGGTAAGATGATTGAATTTTCTATTCATTTATTTTAGACATGGACACCTGTATCACTTTATTAATACTTGATATTTATTTTTATGTTTAGTAGGACCGATTTAGTTTTTCTCATGTTTTTCTTGATACTTTTTTCGGGCCACCAGATTTTACTTTCGGGCCACCAAAATAAAAATTTGTGTGGAGCCTTGGCTTAGCTGTACTGTATCTTAGTGATTTTCCAAAATCTTCAAATGATCTCTCTTTAGCAACTATTGACCCATAGTTTTGACACGCTAAAGGTTGACAAATGAATATCAAATTAATGCCTGCAACTGTCCACACAATTTTGCCGAAATTACAGCAAAGATTGACATGAAAATGTGTGTGCTTGAAATGCAACTTAATGTACCAGTAGAGCAATCATGAATGAAGTGTATATTTTGCATAAGACTGCAGGAATATAGATCAAGCTGCAATAGTGTATCCAAGTTTTCTGTCATATTTCGATGAAACAGTGCCTTTTTTTGCTATTTTTTCAAAAAACTTGACTATGCTTGAATTTATCATTTCCAACCACACACAGTTTCACCCTCTCCCCCTCCCCCTTTCTTTTTCTTTCCCTACTCTCTTCTGTGTAAGTGTGTGTGTGTGTATATGTGTGAGGGTGTGTGTGAATGCGTATATCTCGTATACCATCGCTGTAATGAAACGTGATACTTCTAATGATTAACTTGTACGGAATATGTATTGTAGTTTTGTAAGATATGTACATTTATTAATGTATTGTAGTAATGTCACGTGAGTGAGGGGACTGCACTATATAAGTTCGTTTTTATGCAGCTCCTCAATCTTCATTTCCACCAACTCCTTGTTGAAAAAAAAGATGTATTTTATGTTTCAAGATTTGTTATGATTTGACGTTTTTTATTACCTATGTATATGCCTATTGACTGTAAATGAAAATAAAAACATGAATGAATGAATGAATCGTTATACAACTACTAGTATGAAAATACAGTATATGACAGATGCATGTTCACTTAATACATTTATCAATCGTACTTCTCATGGTTAATGTTATATCAGACGCCATTTAAATGACTTGTTGCGAGAAAGTGATACACATTTGGAAGATGAGTGTAAGGTAAAGCAAATAAAACAAAGAGAACGTGTTTGTCTCTTTTATATTCATTCATTCAAAGTTCTCCTTTCCACCGCATCATCTCTTTGTCAAAATAAGAGCATTAGCATTGGTACAGCCCTTATGGAAAATTGTGCAAGCCTGCGACAAGCTTGCGGCAAGCTTGCGACACAAGATCACGGCGAGCTTGCGGTGAGCTCACCGCGAGCTTACGCTGAGCTCACCGCGAGCTTGCCGCAAGCTCGCAGTGAGCTCGGCGGGCTTGCAGGGTTCCAAAAATGCAAATTAGGTGTAAGAAAGCAGAAAATATAAGATGCTTGCAGCGAGCTTGCGGTAAGCTTGCGGCAAGCTCGCGGTAAGCTTGCAGGGTTCCCAAAATGCGAATTAGGTGTTTCATTTTCAGCCAATCAGAAAGCAGAAAATTAAGATTGTCGCATGCTTGCCGCGAGCTCGCGGTAAGCTTGCAAGCTTGTAACCTTGCAAGCTCGCCGCGCTTGCGGTAAAGCTTGCGGTAAGCTCGCGGTATGCTTGCATGGTTCCAAAAATGCAAATTATGTATTTCGTTTGCAGCCAATCAGGAAGCAGAAAAATAAACTTGCCGCAAGCTTACCGCAAGCTCACAAGTGTGCAAGCTCACCGCGAGCTTGCGGCGTACAAGAAATATGACATGGCATATAATCCTTAAAAGTCGGAGCAATGAGGGCGCTGTCAATGGAACTTTTGTTACCAGTACCAAAAATAAACCTCCATAGCAAGCTTGAATAAAATCTGACAAGAAATGTGGCTTATAGAGATACAAGATATGTGACATGACTTCCAAGTCGGAACACTGAGGGCGCTGTCACCACAAACTGTTATGTCCTAGCATGTACAATGTAGAATGACCACCCATACACCTCCTTCCAAGTCTGAGTAAAATCCAGTAACTATTAATCAAGTTGTAAGCATGCATTTTTTTTTTTCAATTTTGACATGATCATAGTGACGTTTGACCCTGTAAAATGTGGAACAGTGAGGGCAGCATTATCAATAGGTATAGGTGTTTAGATTTGACTATGATACATTTACATACCAAATTTGGAAAAAAAAAATCTGTCAAACAAGGCCAGCGTCACACACACACGCAGACCCTGTTGAATTTACCTGTTTTATGTATACAGACGGAACAAGCGAGGGCACCACCACCAAAAACAAGATAGGCACCTTGATTTCACTATAATGCACCTTTTTGCCAAATTTGAAGAAAATCTAATAAGAAATGTGGCTGACATACAGTTAAACTCGCATAAGTCGATCTTCTCGGGACTGAGCAAAACACATCGATTTAGGAGATTTTCGACTTGTGCGTAAGTAGAAAATAATCGACTTACAGTTACACCACACGTACATATGTATAATGTACATGTATGTTGTCTACTCTGGAGCCGAGAGCTGGAGCGGTGTGCCCGATATTTGCCCTTCAGCAAGAACTTTATCCACATTGATGCAGGCCATGGCTCCACACTAACTTTTATTTTGGTGGCCCGATCGGGCCACCAAAATGATTGATTTTTATTTTTTGGTGGCCCGAAAAAAAAAAAAACAAGCAAAACTACATCGGTCTTACTAAACATAGAAAAATTGATATTAAAGGGACTGTACAGTACTGGTTGAGGTTTGGGATTCATGTTTTGAACATTCTTAAGTGAGCTAATGAGAAACCTCTTTTGAAATATGAAAGAGCATGTAATTTTAAGAAGGATTCACCGTTTATTTGATGAAAATTGGTTTTCAAATGGCTGAGATATCCAAAAAAAAGTGATAATAATAAAAGGCGACATGCTACAACTTTATTAGGATCTCTTTGTTTCACCTTGTTTTTGGATATCTCAGCCATTTCAAAACCGATTTTCATCAAATAAACTTTTGATACCCCTTAGAATTGCATGCTCCTCGACATCTCATAGAGTGGTTTCTGAATATCTCGCAAAACGTTAAAAGCTAAATCCTCACCTTGACCAGAACTGTACACACCCCTTAAGTACTACTGAAGTGATACAGGACGGTACCCACGTCTAAAATAAATAAATAGAAAATTTAATCATCTTATACCGTTATTCTGAGTTCTTAGATTTAGCAAATAGGCTTATAGATTATTATAAAAGTTGATGCCTTTATTTAGGTGGTCAAAATTTACGTTTGAAATGAGAAAGTGGGAGCATTTGCAGACATTTGTGAACATCCGACATTTGTTTTAGCATCGTAAAGAGCCGAAAGTTACCGTTATTTATTTCTGATTGCAAAATCAATCATCCACAACTTACAAGTATTTTAACACCTTCGGGAGCCGAATGTTACCGTTCACTATTTTCAAATGTAAAAACAAGCAACCGACGTTCATTCTAGGATCTTACGGAGCTGAATATCATCCTTATTCATTTCCGAACGTGAAAACAAACATCCGCTTTTTTATTTTATCATCTAACTGAGCCGATTGCTGCCGTTAATTATTTTCAAATGTAAAAGAAACAATCTGTTACTTGTTTTAGCATCGTACGGAGCAGAATATTACCGTTATTCGATCTTCAAATACAAAAGCAAACAACTGACACTTATTTTATGATCGTAAGGAGCCGAATGTTACTGCTGTCCACTTCCGAAAGTGAAAAGAATCATTTGACAATTGAAGGGGTCGGTGCATTATAGTGCTAACCCACACAATGTTCATTTTGAGATAATCGCTTTCGAAAGTTTGAAAAAATCCATCAATCAGGTTAATAACTCGAGAAGGCCAATTTTTTCGTATATGAACCTTTACATACTCAGAATTGAATAGTGTCTTGGGGAAATTTGCTGCACTGATATTTTGGTGGATTCAAGAGGATTTTTCAAGTCACATTTTGAATTTGTGGCTTAGCACTGTATTGCAGCCAAATCCGTTGTGTGTACAAATACTCTTTATTTTTTGAAAACTCACAAAATATCAATATCTCTTCGCTAAAAATTGAAAATTAATTTTTAATATTTGAGTTTCCCTCCTTTGTGACGTGAAATTGAAATAAGATATACTTGTTTTTAACTGTCTGTATTGTATAATCTGTGTGAATTATGAAGACAAACCTTGCATATAATTTCAGACGCACACACGCGCACAGAATCAATCATATACGCACAAAGACATCTTGAAATGTGGATATTAAACAATTTCAACAATTGAAGTTTTAAAAGACAAAGCATTCAGTGTCATACAAAATAATGATATGATTTATTGGGGGGGGGGGGAGGGGTTATATCTCATTGAGGATTTTACATATTCCGTGTACCTAAAAGCAGGGAAAGAGTCCCTTCTTCAGCATTATGCATATAACGCATTTTAAATTTAGAGTATCTAGATCAGAGAAAATAAAGTAAAATGGTACATATCAACATTATTCCAGAGACTATCATGTCTTTTGTTAAAGGGAATAAAATACCATAAAGTAGACATTAAGGCCTTGTTTAGCTGTATTGGTTTTCTTGTTTAGGGTATCAAAATCACCAATAGTACTCTAAAATCCTTCTTTGTATGACAACGAATTTACAAAAAAAAAATAGTGTTGCATGAGAATTATGACTGTACATGCCTCAATGAATCCTCCTCCTCCATGTTTGTTGGTAAATGCAGGCTGTGTGAAATTATGCAAGAAAGTTCTTATCACAAAATGAATGACTATCTCTTAATGGCCAAAAATCCATGAAAAGAACATTTTTTAAAAATTGGGAAAAATCTCTTTGGAAGTCTGAACACTTATAGATTTCGTATATTCGGACAGACCATACATGTTGAAATACAATGTGCCGAATAAGACCAAAATAGTCTACGTATTATACCAAGTTGGTGTGTTTATACACATACATTTTACCCCATATGCACGTTTTCAGACTACATTTGGATCATGAAGACCATTTAGGAACAAGAAAAAATGTTCTCATGTCAAAGCTGTTACGGTGACAAAAACATACACGAAAAAGTGAAAAATCTATATGCTTTCAATAGTTTTATCAATCACAAATCTCCAAATCAATTTGAAGGAAACTTTCTTTTTTGTAAATTAATCTTGAAAACAACCCTGTGAAAAAAATAACTCTGAAATTTGTAACAGAATACAGCAAATGCATTTTCTTTCCAATATGGAGACTTCTTCATAAAATGCATGATAAATACCGAGTTTAAAGGGTAGATTCAGTAGTGGAAAAAAGGGAGCTATTGATTCACAATTAAATTACGTTAAAAAAACACTATACTATCAGCATTGATGCTTTAAATTCCGCTTTGATTGCTTTCAACGTTTATTGATTTAAATTGAGAAACCGTATAGAGGTATCAACAACGTGGAACTTTGAATTTTATACGACAGCGTTAGATTTGAAAAATAATGTTTGCAGTTATATCACAAATGTAACATCCTTTCAAAGGATGTTAAACATGTAAGTATCGTGTCTCGGTTATGTAAGAAACTACAGGGAAGCACACCAGTACTCTGCTGTATTGACAGCTGCAGGATTTTTTTTTAAATTTGAGGTAAATTAATCGATATTAAAAATGCATTTTGTTTTCATCCATTTTCTACTGTCTATAGCTAATCCCCCTAAATATGGCTGTGAAAGCATAGCAAAATTGCATTTTATTCAAAAGAAGTTACAAACTAATCAATGACAATTTCAAATGTTGTTTCTCTAGTGATCTAACTCTGTAAGAATTACTAACATATAAGGCACATGTCCAGACATCCAGCTATCCGTACATTTTTTTTTTACCAATATGAACGTTTTGAGATTACACTTGCATCGGGAAAAAAAAAATCATAAATTTAGAGACAGTACACTTATTACAATAAACCATTTCGATGAAAAAAAAACACACACATAACAAATGAAAATCTATATTTAGAATATATTTCATCAGTTATTAAACTTCAGATCAATTTTGAGGAAGCTTTCTTCTTCAAGCGAAATGTCAACATGAATAAAGTCCTAACCCACTAATGAAACTTTAAGGTGCTGGGACAGACCATGAATGTTGATTAACTTTCTTATAGGTCATAATGCACAATGCTAAAATACTCCTATTACCAGTGATTGTGGTATTGTTCTGATAAGTTCAACAAAAATAAAAAAAAAACTGGCGAAAAATGTCATGATTAGTAGAATTAGCATGAAAAAAGTGCTTACCCCAACAGTACAAAAATTAACAAAAAAATATTCATTAAATGCTTAAAATTTCATTAATGTTTATCTCATCTCCATTTTCATAACTGGCAGAAGAGTACAAGTTATGTTATGAATCAGAATCACTTATTTTTGTAGATGAAAAAGTTTCCTCACCGTTCAGATTTAGATATTTTTATGACACCCTTCTGTCTGCTACCATGGAGGTCGCCATCTTGAAAAGTGTGGCTTAGCATTATATTCCTGCCTATAAAGATGTGATTAATTTTCGGGGCAAAAAGATGTCTACATTAAAAACCCATTTATTGCTTAAATTTCAAGATGACATTTTTAGGGATTATATAGCAGTGATTCAGGATGGTGTAAATGCATGTAACTCATTTTTCACCAAAGTGTGGGTTAACACTATAATGCACCGTCCCCTTCAATTATTTCAGCATCGTAAGGAGCCGAATGTTATACTGTTTTTCATTTTCGAACGTCAAGGCAGACATCCGACATCTACTTTACCATCAAACGCAGCTGAATGTTATTGTTATTCATTTCGAAATGTTAAATAGCAAATGTCTGATATTTATTTTAGCATCTTAATTATGGAGCAGAATGTTACTGCTATTCACTTCCGAACGTAAAATCAATCATCTGACATTTATTTTGGCATCTTCAGGAGCCGAATGTTACATGCTACTTACTTTTGAACGTAAAAAGCGAACATTCGGCATTTATTTCACCATCGTACGGAGTTGAATATTATTGTTATTCACTTCCGAACGTAAAATCAATCATCTGACATTTATTTTGGCATCTTCAGGAGCCGAATGTTACATGCTATTTACTTTCGAACGTAAAAAGCAAACATTCGGCATTTATTTCACAATCGTACGGAGTTGAATATTATTGTTATTCATTTCAGAACGTCAAAGGGATCATTCGACATATATTTTAGCATCTTCCGGAGCTGAATGTTATTGCTATGCCTTTCGAACGTAAAAGCGAACATCCGGCATTTATTTCATCATCGTACTGAGTTGAATACTATTGTTATTCATTTCCGAATGCCAACATCCGGCATTTATCTTATCATCGTATGGAGTTGAATATCATTATCATTCATAATCGTTATCCGAACGTCAAAGCAAACATTCGACATTTATTTCAGCATCTTCCGGAGCCGTATTTTATCCTTATTCATTTCCAAACGCAAAATCAAATATCTGACATTAATTACAGCACCGTACGGAACTGAATCTTACCATTATTCATTTCCAAAAGTATAAGCAAACATCCGACATTTATTTATTATACGGAGTCGAATATTACCGTTATTCATTTCCAAAATTAAGAGCAAACATGTGACATTTATTCTAGCATCTTATGGAGCCGATTGTTATCGCTGTTCATTTCCAAAACTGAAGGCAAACATCCGGCTTTTTTGGTGGCCCGGCGGCGAAATTATTTTTCCCACATAAGTTCCGGACGCCAAGTCTACATTATATGAATATTCATGACTTGTGTCTTCAAAATAAGAGTACGCATTGAGTTGTTCTCGCATGTATCTTTGTTGCCCCACAACTGCAGTGATTTCTTACGCGCTGTATCGTGATATCGATCTCCTCAGAGCAGAGAGAGTGCGTGACGATATCTGTTTACCTGTGTGTCGAATTACCTTAGTGTGTGTCGTAACTTCTCTAGGGACGCTTCCAGTCCATTTCTCTCTTTTTTCTCTTTTGCTTTCGTATCATTCTATCTTATTCTCAGAGTACAATCGTACTTCTGAGAGTGTTTTGTTCATTTTTTTAAAGTGATTATCTCGTTTGCAACAATTTAGAGGTGAGTTTTTGTTCGAGTGTTTGTTGAGTTTTTTGATTGAACACGATGTAGATTATCTACGTGTGTGCGTGAACATCGTATGGTACCCACTCGTTTGTTTCCGTGTAAGCATTTTTACCGTAAAGTGTCTTCATCGTTCGTCTTCCAAGCATGGGGTTTTCACCCTAGTTTTCCTCATTGTAGTGTTTACCTCGATTTTTTTCCGGTGCAAGATGTTCTGTGTAATTTTTTTTCTACGGTAAAATGCCATCGTTGATAGTCTTCGTGTATTCATCACTAGTTTTCCACCTCTGTTTCATTTTGTGTACAACTTCTGTCTAGCTAGGTCTACAATGTCTGTATCGTTTGCTGATGTGTTTTGTGAGAGTGACTATATATGTCCATGATGGGAGCGATATTCAGGGTTTTGCTGTAGTTGAGATTATAGTGATGATGATGATAATGATTCTGGTGATGTTGATGTACGAACCCTTTATGATGATGCAATTTATTTTGTGTGACCATGACGTTGACGATGGCGAGTACGACACGATCTGCGAGTAGCCTAGGTCGATGACGAGAGTGACACTGAAGCGAGAGCTGTTCTCGCTCGTGCACAGGAGGGGTCTAAAGACCTGCATTTTATCATTTTTTTTTGTCCTTTTGCTTGTTCACTCGGGTTTAGAGCTACCAAAATTCGTGTCTCTGAAGAAACTCAACCAAAAGCTTGACAATGAGTTTGCATCAGGTCTATTCTGTTCTAGTAACTATTAGATCTAAATGCCATGGCGATGCTAATTTAGTTTTCATTTAGAACTCGATGAAATCCCATTTTCTTTGCTCATTTTTCAACTAATGAATTATTTAGAACTGTACTTAAATTCTGATGTACTGCGTTCACCATTGTGTTAAATCAATAAAAAAAAAGAGCCTGCTTAGCAGGTGTTTCATTCTATCCTTTTCATTTCCTCCCTATCCTATTTGTTTCCTTTCTGTCACTTTCTTCTTTGACCCTGGATGGAAAAAAAAAATCCCATCTTGCCATGTAAATACAGAACACATACCATCATGAAATATTATGACATTAAACTAATAAAAAACTAGAAATATCACTGAAGGTGATTAATACCCCCGCCCCGTGACGACAGTCTTGCCCAAGGAATGATCTTTCCTTGATCTTCTGCCATTTAAATGCCGTTACCATGGCAACGCAGCTTCCGACACGTCCGAAAAATATGTCTTGCACATCTTCCCACCAAGACTATTGTGTGTGCCACATTTCATAAGCTTTTGTCAAAAACTGAGGAAGTAGTTCAATCCACAAGATCTTTCCTTGATCTTCCGCCATTAATATGCCGTTACCATGGCAACGCAGCTTCCGACACGTCCAAAAAAATATGTCTTGCACATCTTCCCACCAAGACCAATGTGTGTGCCACATTTCATGAGCTTCAGTCGAATACAGAGGAAGTAGTTCAATCCGCAAGATCTTTCCTTGATCTTTTGCCATTTATGTGCCGTTACCATGGCAACGCAGCTTCCGACACGTCCGAAAAATATGTCTTCCACATCTTCCCACCAAGATCAAGGTGTGTGCCACATTTCATAAGCTTTGGTCAAAAAACTGAGGAAGTAGTTAAATCCGCAAGATCTTTCCTTGATCTTCTGCCATTAATATGCCGTTACCATGGCAACGTACTTTCGGGTACTGTCAAAAAATGCGTCTTGCACATCTACAACCAAAGGCACAGATCTGTACCAAGTTTCATGGAAATTGGGCAAAAACTGAGGAAGTAGTTTGCAACACAAAATTTTCCATCATTTTGGCTCATAATATGTGAGCTGTTACCATGGCAACATACTTTTTGTCACTGTCAAGAAATGTGTCATGCTGACCTAAATCCTAAGACAAACATTTAATATGAATTCCATGAGAATTGGAAGAACACTGATGAAGCAGTTTTGCCATGAAACATTTTGCCATATATTTTACCAATAACATGCCATTACCATGGCAACGCACTTTTTGCCACTGCGGAAATATGTGTCTTGCACATTAACATATTCAGATGAACATCTGTACCTAATTTCATAAAAAAAATTGATCAAAAACTGTGGGAGGAGTTCGCGACGCAAGATTTGTACCCATTTTGCCCATAATATGCCGTTACCATGGCAACGTACTTTTGGGTACTGTCAAAAAATACGTCTTGCACATCTACAACCCAAGGCACACATCTGTGCCAAGTTTTATGGGAATCGGTTGAAAACTGAGGAAGTAGTCGCGACGCAAGATTTGCAACGGACCGACCGCCCGACCGCCCGACCGCCCGACCGACCGGCAGACCGACCGCCCAACCGTCCGCTGATTCCTATATACCCCCTTCAAACTTCGTTTGGCGGGGGTATACATATGTTAGTGAAGAAATTTCTTGTTTGGGAAAATACATCATAAATCAAGAGATTTCTTATGAAGCAGTTCTTTCAAATGTGCTGTATTGAGGTAACTAATTGCACATTTGCATGTGTACACGCATCAACCCTCCTGCCTAGTGGGAATGGCACACAGTCAGTTTTTCAATGACGGATGAATGCTCTTCGCGTGTAGATCGCACCGTAGGGAAGATAGCGCCCAAGTTCACTGCCAACTTACTAGACAGGCACGAAATTACAGATTACATGGAGACCCATACGTGGATGGGTTAAAATGAGCACAATATTAACCAATGCCTTTAATATCAATGTCATGCACATCATCACTGCGACCACCACCATCACCAAAACGTCAATGTCTTAGGAATTGTCAATACCAAAAATGCCAGTGGCATACTGACTTAACCTAACAAGCTTTAGTAAAAATCACTCCTGAATTAAATAAATCTTTAAATTAAAAATTAGTATTTTTATGTCAATAGTGTCTCAATGCAATTTTAATTACCCTTTACTCAAATTAGTTTGATAGCGAGCGACAAGATGAGCTCTGATTGATGGTATGCATCTTTGCTCTGTACTCATGCGTATACTCTTATTTTTTCTCTTTTCCTCGCCGCAATAGAAAAAAAGCGAGTCCACGCGCATGCGTACTCTTATTCCGAAGACGTAAGTCATGAATATTCATATTATGTAGACTTGGGGTCCGGAACTTATGTGGGAAAAATAATTTCGCGGCCCGGCGGCCTTTTTGGTGACCCCGGTCGCAAATTAACCATTCGCGAAATCGTAATTCGATTCGCGAAAAGACTCTGCTAAATATAAGGCATAGATCGCTACACTCGGCAGGGGCTACGTCGTCCTTTCACCAGGTCTCGTTACAAAACCAAAATCTCGCGTGAGTTCTTGCGTTACCTATCGTTAATGTTAACGAGACATCGCTAATTTGCGCTAGGGATCGTTACTCATCGTTACTACAAACGTTAATTTTCCCGATCGTTAGTTTGCGTTACTAACGACTCTTCAGGTGAAACCGCTTGCGTTAATGAAACATTAATGTTTAAAACCGCAAAGTTTCTTTTGGTATATACTGTATGTAAACAAAAACTGGCGTCTCGTGATTTTGACAGCGATTTATTACGCAATAAAATCTTATTCGACTTAGGCACAGTGAATTCAATGGTTTTTCCGTGAAAGTGTTCTTGGAATTTCATCGACTTAGGCGAGTATCAGTATTCCACATAAAAAATTCGACTTGTGAGTGAATTAATACACGTAAGTCAATGGGGAAAAATCGGGACTTTTTAAAAGTCATCGACTTGCGCGAATATTCGACATAATTTATGCGACGTCGACTTAGGCGAGTTTAACTGTATAAAGCACTCACTGTGTGCACACAAGAAATGTGACAAAAATGACATCCAAGTCGGAACACTGACGGCGCCCTCACCACAAACTGCTGTGTCCTTCATTTAGAATGACCACCTATACACCTCCTTAGCAAGTCTGAATAAAATCCGCTGAGTAACTATCAAGTAATTGCATAAATAAGCACTTTTGCAAATTTTGACATGATCATGGTGACCTTTGACCCTGTAAAAGGTGGAACAGTGAGGGCAGCATTATCAATAGGTATAGGTGCATAGATTTGAATATGATAAGTATACATTAATACATACCAAATTGGAAAAAAAAAATCAGTCAAGAAACAAGGCCAGCGTTGCACACACAGCAGACCCTGTTAAATTTACCTTATTTTCTTGACCTAAAGATGGATCAAGAGAGGGCGCCATCACCAGCAACAATAAGCGTCTTCGTTTTTTACACCTTCATGCCAAATTTGAAGATGATCTAAGAAGAACACTGCAGGCAGTAGAGCGCTCACAATAAAATCTCTGCGGCGGACGCGGCGGACGCGGCGGACGCGGCGGACGCGGCTGCGCAACGAGGCCATAAAAATCCATAGTATCCTCCGAACTCTGTTCGGGGGATATTTAAGAAAATTAATTGAAATTTGCACAATAGTGATAGATGAAAAAAAGGCAGAATGAAGTATAAATAATACACTCAAATCTGTTATACATTCATGTATTTTACTAAAAAAAGGTATGCAGAAAATGCAACAATCAAAATACCTGTTTATACACACACAATTTACAATGGGTGGGAAGGGAAGTTACAATGAAAAAATTCTTAAAATCTGTGGGTTATTGAGGGTTATGGGGAATGAAAACATGGTGAGGTTATTCAGCATGTTAATGCATGCAGTTAGTTATAATAGTATTAATCAATTTCATACCCTGAACAGAATTATTGTCCTTAAATCTAAAACGGAGCTACCAAGTCTCACGCATTCTGAGTGAGACTCAAGCATTTAGGGGCCGTCTCACGATCTCACGCATGGCACCCATTTTTCTCACGCATCGGGCGAAGTCTGCAACTTTGGCCTGTAATAAGGAGCATAGCTATATATCCCTTTCGTCTTTCAAAATAAGTAAAAAAATAGTCACTTAAGTATGCACCTGATTGCACCCGTATAGTAAGCTAAAAATTGAAAAAGCTCCCTACCGTGGGAGAACACAGAGAGGAAAAAACCCCTCCCACACCCTCGCTCACGTGCACATTCACGCGCCGAGATGCCAAGTCATGAAAATCTCACTCATAAAAATTTTTTGAACTTGGCATCCCTGAAATTATTCTAAGCTGCATGCCCACAGAAAAAGTCAAACTGCCATTTTGAATTTCAGAGTGAACAAAGCAACTTTCTTTTTTGTAACTGAGAGGGCACTAGGCAAGTCAACTCGCAAGCTTGCCGAGTTCTTTGTTACATTACAAGCATCGCGAGCTTGCAGGGCTTTTGATAGTAATTCGCAAGCTTGCCGTGCGCCGCAAACTTGCAGAATTCTCTGCTACAGCATCGCGAGCTTGCGGGGCTTCCGATAGTAATTCGCAAGCTTGCCGCAACTCGCGGAGCTCTGGCATTGTGAGCTTGCGGGGATTTTGATAATCCACAAGCTTGCACAAGCATGCGCAATTTTGTGGGTTTCTTTATAGCAGCACCGCAAGCTTACCGTAAGTTCGCGGTAAGATTGCGCGCAAGTAACGCGATCTTAATTCTGTGTTCGCAAGCTTATCAAGATTGCCGCAAGCTTGTCGCAAGCTTAAATTTCTGTAAAGGAGTGTATGATGTTTTCTGTTATCTCTGCAAGCAAAGAGCATGTATTTGACTGATTTACCATAAATTAACCCCATAATTTGAATGTTTTATACAAAATTGCTCAATCACAGACATTCTGCACTTTCACCAAGCCATTACGTACCTATAGGCCATATTTCATTAGGTATTACAGGGCGGCCAGCATTCACACATCAAACTCAAGGTTTCAAAAAATTTGAAAGGAGATACTTAGGACACATGAAGGGTTGAGGTCGTCCGCAGTCCTTTTTGTCGGGTGTATTCCATTCTCTAGCATGTAGTATGAATGTGACTGGTTATACTTGTACCAGCGCGACAAGTCCCCCCCCCCCCCCCCTCCTTTTCCCCTAACATGAATTTTAAGTGAATAAACAACTCACTTAAAAATTTAGTACGAAAGGCATACAAACTCCAAAAATTATGATTACATATTCATGTTTCAAAATATTCCTACCAGAAGGGATGACGAAGAGAGCGAAGAAAACAATGTATGCTGTTAGATAACAAAAGAAGATCTCTCTCTTTTTCAGAGCACTATGGAACGCCATTAAGGAAACAATATAAAATTCATTTCACTCCTGCCAATATTCCTTTCACTTTTAACAAATACATTTCACTCACAAACATTGATTTTACTTTTTATAAAAATACATTTCATTTTTCACAATAATACATTTCACTTTTAAATTAAAATTCATTTCACTTTTCACAAAAATACATTTCACTTTTGAATTAAACTTCATCTCACTTTTCACAAAAATACATTTCACTTTTACATAAAGATTCATTTCACTTTTCACAAAAATATATTTCGCTTTTACATAAAGATTCATTTCACTTTTCACAAAAATACACTTCACTTTAAATACGAATTCATTTCACTCTTCACAAAAATACGTTTCACTTTGGCGTACCATATCACTCAGACGAAACCATTTCACTGCGCTAAAGCCATTTCACTCTGATAAAACCATTTCACTCCGATAAAAAAAAAAAAAAAATATACGTTCCTCTTTTTTCCCGGCCAAAAGGTGGCGCCAGTCTGAGAGGAGTCACAGTGCCATGGCACTTAGCACTGAGCTGAGGTGAGTGGGCGGCCAGCTGGCCGGCTGGCTATGCAGTACCTAGATTTAGCGCGCTACGCTGGCGCTGAAGCGACGCGAGGCGAGCTAGCAGTCGACGGTCCTCGCCTCGGCCTCACTCACATGCACGCTCGTGCCGTTACATGCATACTACATCGAGAATTGAATCTACGGCTGAATAATTAACGTGTGTTTTACAACGCTTTTCAACAGCGATGATGTGGGGTAAGTTTGATGTCTGACTTCTTGTGATCGACATGCTATTTTTTCCGGTTCAAAATGATTATTTTTTTGCCGTTTAAATAGTATCTCGAAGTTGACATAGTATTTTTCCTCTTTCAAAACATTCCCGTGTTTATAGCTGGCTGCTGACCCATCTAAAAAGGGGATTGATGTGACTTTTTGTTCATCAGGTCGGCAATACTTCGTGCTTTACGCAGATACCAAGATCGACGGTAACTACACGAAGCCGCTGTCGCGAAGCGACGCGGCTGCACCTCTATTCCCTCGCAGACGTTGTCATTTTTCAGTGTGGTTGTGCGACTCCTTCATGAATATCTTTATTAATCGTGGAAAACTAAAATACAAGGAATTATCGTAATCTATGATAATCATTCAATAATCGGTACGCGATTTTTTTGTTTAATTACGTCAAAAACTCACCGAAATCTGTGGCTGAAATCAGGTCTGTAAACGTCCTTATTGCTTCACTCCTCATCTGCGTGTTATTTGAATGACATTCACTCTCGTATACTACAACGTACAACGTAGGTAGTCGGAGAGCTAGAGGACCCCACGATGAAAAAGAAGACTTTTATGAGAATTTTAGAAGAATATCTGTATCCATTATTTCCGGAACATCTGCAATTAGTTAGCCACGAAGTTGATAATCTTTCATGTCGTTGTTGGAAAAATCAACAAGATAGCATCCAAGTTTTAACCTTTACCTATCAAATAAAAGAAAAATCATGTGAAAACGTAATTCAGTGACCAAGATATGAGCATTTCAAAACGATTCTCCAATCGCGCTCTCTATGACTTGCGGGGTCAACTCGCGTGCGAGGACTTGGATATTCTAGACGGGTTTTTTCGGGCTTGCCGACTGACTGGCTACTCAGTAAATCTAGGTACTGCATGCATAGCCAGCCGGCCAGCTGGCCGGCTACTCACCTCAGCTCAGTGCTAACAAAGTGCCATGGCACTGTGACTCCTCTCAGACTGGCGCCACCTTTTGGCCGGGAAAAAAGAGGAACGTATTTTTTTTTGTATCAGAGTGAAATGGTTTTATCAGAGTGAAATGGTTTTAGCGCAGTGAAATGGTTTCGTCTGAGTGATATGGTACGCCAAAGTGAAATGTATTTTTGTGAAGAGTGAAATGAATTTGTATCTAAAAGTGAAATGTATTTTTATGAAAAGTGAAATGAATCTTTATGTAAAAGTGAAATGTATTTTTGTGAAAAGTGAAATGAATTTTAATTCAAAAGTGAAATGTATTTTTTGTGAAAAGTGAGATGAAGTTTAATACAAAAGTGAAATGTATTTTTGTGAAAAGTGAATTGAATTTTTGTGAAAAGTGAAAAGTATTATTGTGAAAAGTGAAATGTATTTTTTATAAAAAGTAAAATAAATGTTTGTGAGTGAAATGTATTTGTTAAAAGTGAAATGAATATTGGCTGGAGTGAAATGAATTTTGTATTGTTTCCTTAATGGCGTTCCATAGAGCACAGACAATATGCAACAGATAACTTAATATAATTATGCCCTTCCACAAAATCAGAACAGTCGTGTTGTCTATGACAATGAAAAATTACCTTTTTTTTTTAATGAATGGCAGATCTTTTTGTTTGTTGGTACAGCAATATATCATATCCACCAGTATTCTTAAATGACAATCATAGTTTGCTCTGTCTCACTAAACTTAATAATTATCAAATTCATCTACAAACATACCCATAGGAAAGAAATCAGCCTGTCGCATACTGCTGTGGATGCCTTGCGGCAGGCCTGCGGCTGCCTTACCGCAGACAGGTATCATTTTCACATGCAAATTAGCTGTTGCCACAGACTTGCCGCGAACTTGAGGCATACTCTTCCAGGCCAGTGAGGGAGGCTGGAGAGTCTGCAGCAGCATTTTTAAAATAATTAGAGGTTGTGGCAGATCTGCAGCAGACTGTTAATGGTGAATATTCATAAGTACGATTTCAGGAAGAGTTTGTGGCAGATCTGCGGCAGATCTGCGGCAAGGTTCCTACAGGTATGCAGCAAGTAAGCGGGAAGGCTGCGGCAAGTCAGCGGCAAGTCAACGGGAAAGCTCCTGCAAGTGAGCGGCAGGTCTGGAGCAGACTGCTATTGAATATGTAGATGACCTAACCTACCTCGGCAAGTATACGGGACGGCTGCTGCAAGTAAGCGTCAGGTCTTCAGCAGACCCTAGTATTCTAGACTCTAGTTCTACATACAATCGTAATGCATCACATGATTTATAAATCATACCCATTAAAAAAAAATGTAATGTTTTAAGGCATGGTTGATAAACTACAGATTCCATTCTTATGAGGCCAGCTGAAATATGAAAATATATCCGGAAACACTAGTTGAAGTTTGAATAATGAATATCACAATAATGTGTACAATTTCTTACACATTTTAAGTTTGAAGTCAATGTGAATATCTTATAGGTTATGTATTTACTTTTTGCCACTAGCTTTTGCATATTAGATCATCTCTCATGAATATTCATGATTGATCCAGAGGCAAAACGTATGTTGACTTTTGACGACTTTATGACGTCTTTATTACGCTTCTATGACCAAAATAAGCAGCCGCATTTAGACAGGTAGAACTCATGTCATATGGAAACATGAAAGTTGAAAAAAATATATAGGCTTTGATATATATGATTTTTAGAATATTTTTTACATATTCTCTTAATGAAAATTCATAATTGATGTAAAAATAACAGCAATCAAGTTCCAACTGGAATCACATTTGTTATTTGTACATGGTCTCAAAATGAAAATGCATGATGGATATAAAGAACCAACAGAAATTACGTTCGAACTGAAAAAAAAAACCGCCTTTATTCATGGACACAAGTGCGCGCACACGCGCCCGCATACACACACAAATACACACACACACACACACACACACACACACATTCATTTCTTTTCATTTATTTTATTGTCTATGAAATGGAATGTCTTTATTACTCGAGCAGCATACATAAATATATGCATACATAAAGCACACATTTCAAAATAAACAGAGAAGATAACATAAGGAACTGTCTGTGGAGACCTTGTTGCAGCCTGTATGTAAAGTGAGCTTGCAAAGTGTCTTTCTGTGGCAGCCTTCAGCTGCCTTCATGTGAGAATATTTTATGTCTCCTCCTGCAGTTGACTTGTGGGATACTCATACCCATACCCTGTTCAGCCGTTATGCTAATTAGATTGTGGCAGCCTTCTCGCAGACTTGGCTCTAACCTGTACCAATATGCAGCAAGTCTGCGACAAAGATTCTCTCTGCAGCAACCTTGCCGCTGCCTTCCCGCTGCCTGAACTATTCTGCGGCAGATCTGCCACAGACTGTTCCTGCCGCATACTAGTATGCGGCAGGTCTGCAGCAAAAATTAGTTTTGCTGCATACTCCGGCTTACTCTTGCTGCAGACTACTGCATACTGCTACATACATGCTGCCAACGGCGTAAATCCGTACTGAGGAGTGGGGGGGGGGGGGGGGGAGGGATGATTGGCGATAGTCACCATCACCACGATTACAAGCCCATAACCGGACCGGCGCAGCCCGGGGGGGGGGGGGGACCTTGCCCCCCCCACACACACACACACACACACTCTTTACAGGGATCAAATGTCCCACTCTTTCCCATGCAAAGTGGGAGGGAAGTGGCAGCAAAAATATGACAACTTTTTGTTCTTGTTTTTCTTTGTTTTGTTTTTTCTTGTCAGCCGACTTTCTGCGGAAAATCAGACCTTAAAAGTATGAAGACTTTTTTGTTGTTGTTTCTCTTGTCTTTTGATGTTCTTTCTTCTTGACTGACAGGCGATTTTGCCCCTTCCCCCCCCCCCCTTTCAAAAACGTAGCGCAGCCCTGAATAATAATAATAATAATAATAATTGCATTTATATGGCGCTTCATACTGACGTTTCTAAGCGCACTTTGCTACTCATACAAATAGACTAGAAAACACAATAACATTAACAAAATTAACGTTAACAGTAACAAAAGAAGAAGAAAGAAAAGAAAAGAAAAGAAAAATACACGTAATACAAAGGTACAATAATTGATAACTGTGTGCGCCTCCAGAAAAAAAAAATTACAGCTGATTAAACAGGTGAGTTTTAAGAAGAATTTTAAATGATTCGACAGATGAGGCATTCTGAATACAAAGAGGGAGTTTATTCCAAATAGTGGGAGCAATGGAAGAGAAGGCTCGGTCACCATAACGGGTTTTTGTACATGGGCCATGAAGTAATTGGAGAGAGGAAGATGAACGGAGGGGTCTGGCAGAAGAGGAGGAGCGGAGAGAGACCTGGTTTTGAAGATATATGGGTGCAAGATTACGTGTGATTTTGTACGTCAGAAGTAGGATCTTGAAAGTAATACGGGAATGTACTGGAAGCCAATGGAGTGAGTGGAGAACAGGAGATAATAGTCATGTCTCCTACTAAGGGATACTAATCTAGCGGCTGAATTTTGGATACGTTGGAGAGGGGATATGTGAGAAAGAGGGAGGCCGGCAAGGAGGGAGTTGCAGTAGTCCAGATAGGAGGAGACGAAGGCATGGACGAGTCGCTCAGCTGATGATTGATCAAGCAGACGCCTGATCTTCCCTATTTTGAAAATACCCCATGATGCAGACTTACAAATGTTTGTGATATGGTGTTTAAGAGTTAATTGTTTGTCCAAAGTAAAGCCAAGGTCTCTAACACAGTCAGAGACCTTAAAGGACAAGTTCACCTTCATAAACATAAGGATTGAGAAAATGCAACAATATTAGTAGAACACCTCAGTGAAAGTTTGAGGAAAATTGGACAATCGATGCAAAAGTTATGAATTGTTTAAAGTTTTGTGTTGGAACCGCTGGATGAGGAGACTACTACAGCTTGTGAGTCATATGCGTACAACAGTATAAAGAAAATGTAAAAGAAAATTCAACATATTTTCACTTTTTTCGCATAATTAAAGAGCACTTGACTTGCCTCTTTCTAAAGGCACGGGGAATAATATTACCCATAACATTTGTCGGTAACGAGTCAGGGGAATGTGTACTTTTTTCAAAAGATGGAATTTTGCGAAATTCTCTTTATATTTTCCTTATATTGTTGTACGCATGTGACATCTAAGTTATTCATACACTGCAGTAGTCTCCTCATCCAGCAGTGACTGCACAAAAAATTCAAAAATTGATAACTTTTGAACGGATTGTCAGATTTTCCTCAAACCTTCAATGACGTGTTCTACTAATATTGCTACATTCTCTCAATCCTTATGTTTATGAAGGTGAACTTGTCCTTTGATAATCCCATCCCGAGTAGTTAGATCTGGTAGAGGAACTGTGCTCCTAAACTGTGAAGAGAAATGGATGAGTTTAGACTTGTCTTCGTTCAGACGGAGTCTGTTGGCAGTGGACCAGGCTTTGATGTCGTTGAGACATTCTCTCAGTGAATTAACAGCAGCAATCCTATCGCAAGGTGACATAGTTATGTAAATTTGAGAGTCGTCAGCATACATAGCATAGTTGACTCCATGATGACAATTGATGATTCTGGTGAGTGGACCTGTATAGAGGAGAACAAGAAGGGGGCCGGCAACGGATCCTTGCGGAACTCCGCAGCTGATAGGACTAGGACGTGATAAGGTCCCATTGATTATCACCCTCTGTGTGCGATCTTGAAGATATGACTTGATCCACTGGATGGCAGTGCCTGTGATGGAATAGTCATTACTAAGTCGTTGTAGTAGCAACGTGTGGTCGAGCGTGTCAAACGCAGCCGAATGGTCAAGAAGAAGAAGAGCAGCCTCATTGCCCTTGTCGACAGCAAGAAGGAGATCGTTGAGCACTTTCAACAAGGCAGTTTCTGTTGAGTGGAGGTTGCGGTATGCTGACTGGTTTGTAGGAAGCAGATGATTACTGTCAACATAAGACATTAACTGTGTATACTTAGACACAATCCTTTCAAGAAGCTTACTCACAAATGGCAGATTAGCAATTGGTCGGTAATTGCTCAGGACATCGGGATCTAGGTTCGGTTTCTTCAACAGAGGGGAAACAAGAGATGTCTTGAAAGGTATTGGAACTATACCCGATGACAATGATGTGTTAATGATGTTTTTTTAGAACCGGAAGCAGCTCATCAAGGCACTCTTTGAGCAGCCAAGTTGGAAGAGGGTCCAGACTGCAAGATTTTGGTGGAGATAGCATGATGAGACGTCGAAGCTGTTCATCAGTGACTGGATTAAACTCGCTCAGGTTGCAGTTAAAAGAGTTCTCGGGAGCCTGGACGGATAACTCCAAATGGTTCACGTCAGATACAAAGGAAGACACAATATCATCGATTTCCTTCATGAAGAATATACTGAACCTGTGCGCCAGTTCTGAGTCAGATGAGTGTTCAGGATATATAGAAGAGTCAGAAGGGGTGGACAGTTTCTTCACGAAGTTGAATAGTCGTTTCGAGTCAGCATTGGCGATCTCTTTTCTCAGGTACTGGGACTTTGCATCAGTAATCAGACTGTAGTACAGCTCACATTCTTGACGATACAGGTCCATGTCAGTCTGCATGCCGGACTTCAACATGCGACGTTCAGCACGACGCCGACGCCTCCTGGCCTCCCTAATCTCATCAAAGAACCAAGGGGCATTGGGTCTAATTGTCACAGTCACGGTTTTAACAGGGGCATGCTTGTCCAACAGATTAATCAGCATGTCATTATACATTGAAATTGCTTCTGTGGGACAAGACGTACACTGGGAAGTCAACAAAGCCTGTTTAATATCCTGGCGGAAAGAGTTGGTGTCAATATTGCGAAGCTTTCTAAAGCTTACTTTCCTTCTAGGATTTGGTGGGCCTTTAAGATTAATGGCGGAAAGAATGGCGGAGTGATCAGATGGCAAAGATGGCAATACAGTGATATGGGAAATAATATCTTCAGATTTCCTACTAAAGACTAAATCAAGTGTGTGGCCTGGTTGGTGAGTGGCACCCTTAACATGTTGATGAAACCCAAAGGCTTCGACGGCATTGAGAAAAGACTGAGCGAAATTATCAGCAGAATCATCTACATGTATATTAAAGTCACCAAGAAGAATGGTTGGATGAGCATTAACAGCAGCACTCTCGAGGAGAGTTAAAAACTCATCAAGAAAGTCGTTGCTGGTAAAGGTGTGACGAGAGGAATGGGGTGGGCGATAAATGCAATAAACCCGAACAGTAGATGAAGACGTGAGATGAATCGTGAAATCTAGGAGTTCAAAAGACATAAATTTGTGTGTGTCATTGACAACACAACGCGCAGCAGACTTATACAGGACGCAGATACCACCTCCTCTAGATGTCTTTCTGGGATGATTGATAATAAAATTATTGAAATTTGGAAGGGATAATTTCAATTCAGCAAGGGTAGGCTCATCCCTCTGGTCACCTGAAAGCCATGACTCAGTGATGACTAACACATCAATACCATTATCTATGATCAGAGTTGACACTGCATCGACTTTATTCGTCAAGGATCTTGCGTTCCATAAACCAAATTGACACCCACTGGAAGCATCACAAAGGGACTGTGACCTTGGAATCCTCCGCCTACGGCGTCCCCTGTGAGTACGCCGCTGCTGCGCAATCCCAAGATCACATACCCTTCTCCAAACAGTCAAAGGAAGTAGATGACTGAGCTTCCCATTAAACTGATGGAGGGCATGTACATCATATGTAATACGATTCGGTTGAAAACTACTGCAATACTCATTAGCATGTTGCATTACATCGACTTCAGTACATGGACCTGGGTTTGTTTGAATGTCACCGGACAGTAGGATGGCTAACTGAAAACATGCACATGTGTTGCTATAGTATGCAACAGGTTTACCACAGTGTCTGACAAGCCTGTGAACAGGAGAAAGTAGACTGTGATTACAGTTACAAGCATATGTTGGCAGCATGAATACATGGTTCACGTTAAAGAGAGATACAATCAGAGGTATACAAAAGAAGAGATTCCAGAGACGCCAGATCTTAATCCCCTCCATTGCTGTGGAGGTGATGCTATTGACATGCTATTGAAAGTACAAAGCAAGTACACATACAAGATGCATGAAGCAAGTGTGCAACACCTTGCTGGACACTGAAAATGGCAATACAGAGTAGGCAACAGTATCAAGATACAAAATTCATCTGCTTAAATATACAGCTAACTTACCAACAAATTGACTGGAAATGGTCTAGCAAGATCCTTGACACAAACAGAATACAATATAAACAACCATACTGCAAAAATGCAGCAAAAAGCAGGTAAAAGAGACAATATAATCAGAGCCCTAAATGAGTGGGGCTACCTATGGAGGCGCACACCAAAAAAAAAAAAAAAAAAAAAAGGAATAATGCCCAAATAAATGCAATAAAATGCTAATAAGGATATCCATTTCTTGAATAACGCAGTAGATATTTTCCTGTAGCTATTAATTGTATTCTTCAATTTTCTTGATTTAAGTCAGTGAAGCAATCATCACAGGGGCATCGTTCCGTTTTAATGATGGGGGTAGGGGAGGGACTTTGAGTTCGAATATCTGTGCGAAGGAGCGGAGTGGCCTGGGGGAGGGTGTGGGAGGGGGGTATCACGAGGAAAATTTGGCATTTTCAGACCTCAAATTCAGCGATCTGGTGCACACTTTTGGTGAAATTTGGGATTTTTTTCCTATAAAAAACAAGTAAGAAAAAGAAATATTCATAGATAATTGAATGACTACATCGTGGTATTTCAGCTCTTGCTCCGCCTGTGCGACATCACTGTGAAGGCCTACTAAATAGTGGGTCCTATCACCGGCGTAGCCAGGATTTGATCTTAGGGGGAGCGGTTAGATGCGAGGGAGAGATGCGAGCGAGGGGGGAGGGTATGGGAGGGGGGTTTCCCCCTCCCACAGTGAGAACTTTTTGCATATTGATGTTGTAAATGGCGCAATTTGATTCATTTTTTTTGCGTGTTCTATCGACTTGAAACAGTCCAACATGTTTAAGGTAGCAGTACATCTTATGTAGATTATTATTGAACAATAAATTTGCCTACAAAATGGTATCATTTAGAGAAACTTCTTGTCTTAATTCTTACACTGAAGATCATGAACGCGATCATGAATTTTGACATTGTATACAGTCCAAAAGTGGCCGTTTGTAGCTATATATTTTTTTTCGCTTTGGAAATTAAGGGGGGCGCACCGGGCGCATTTGCTGGCAATTTAATACTGGCAGCAACATCAGGAGAATGACATAACGATTAAATGCGAGCGGGCGGAGCGAGCGAGCTTGAAAATTTTGACATTTCACAGTCCCAAAACTGCCGTTTGTAGCTACATTTTTTCGCTTTAAAAATTAAGGGGGGGGGGGAGGCACCGGGCGCAACTGCTGGCAATTACCCGGCAGCACATCAGGAGAATAGCATAGCGATTAATTGCGAGCGAGCGAAGCAAGCGAGCTTGAAAATGTTGACATTTCACAGTCCCAAAACTGCCGTTTGTAGCTATATCTTTTTCGCTTTGAAAAATAAGGGGGGGGGGGGCGCACCGGGCGCAAATGCTGGTAATTACCCGGCAGCAACGTCAGGAGAATGGCATAACGATTAAATGCGAGCGAGCGAAGCGAGCGAGCTTGACAATTTTGACATTTTACAGTGCAAAAAACTGCCGTTTGTAGCTGTGCTTTTTTCGCTTAGGAAATTAAGGGGGTGGGGGCATACCGGGCGCAACTGCTGGCAATTACTGGCAGCAACAAATATCTCGTAAACACATTTATGATGTAATCTGGGGAAATTTCAATCCCAGAAGTGTATACTATTTTTTTTAGGGGGGATCCTCCGTTAATTGAAAGTATCTAGATATCTCCTCCCACCCAAGGAACATTTGCATTTCTTTAAACTGAAATAACAGACCTGGTGCACACTTTGGATGAAACATTTTGAAATCTGTCAATCTAAAGTGTATTAAGTAGAAATGATTGAATGGGGAGGGTAGATGGGAGGGGTTAGGCCTATCCCCCTCTTAAGCGAGGGAGATTTTGTATTTTTAGAATTGAAATTCAGCCATCTTTGGGTGAAATATTTAGACAGTCTTCTATCAAAAAAAAAGTAAGAACATTTCCACATCTCGGGAGTTACGAGGAGGAGCAAAATGATCTGTTTGTCCCCAATACTTTTATGGGGGAACCATCCCCCTCCCCCTCCATCGACGCCTCTGCATATGAGGGAGCTTTTACAGTATGTAGCCTATAACCTAGGTGGGGATGCAGCTGGTCTGATGCGACGAGACTACGAACAGTGAATGCGCGCGAATACACCGCCTATGATCCAGTTGCTTGTCGTTGTTTTCCTTTCTTTTTTGAATCGGTGGCAGTCTTCTTACACGGAAAAAAAAAATGCCACCGATCGTGGCGCCTAGCGGACGCGGTAGATGCGTCCACTGTTCGTAGTCTCACCGCATCAGATGTATCGCTTGGCAAAGACAATTATCTCGCTGCATCATACGTTTAGCTTAACAGCAAATTACAAAGACAATAACTGCATTCTCCGCCTAGATTATAGGCTATGCAATAATCCATCATGCTGAAATCAATATCACCACATTTCTTTTTGTTTGTTTTTTGTTCCAACATCTTTTTCTTGGGAGAATTTCAGGGGGGATATTTGTACAGGCCACCCCCCCCCCTCCTTCAAAAGTGGGGGGGGGGGGGATATATCCCCCCCCCCCCCATCCCCCCGGGATCTACGCCCATGCATGCTGCAGACTACTACATACTTGCTGCATACTCCGGCTTACTCTTGCTGCAGACTTGCTGCAGACTAAAAAGTCTGCAGCAAGAGAAATAGAATACACAAACAGATATGAACCAAATTTGGACATACATGTATTATTTTCCATCTACTCAAACTCATTACTTGACATAATTATGCAACGTTGAGTTATGCAGTGTCTGTACGTTTCTGCCCCAATATCTACAGGTTAGAACACGCAAGAAGCAAAAGATAATCAGGAATTGTGCAACTCCATGCAGTACTGTTGGGTACTTCTCAGCAACATATCCACCATAGTACCTTTTTAAGCCTCCTACTTTCAGAAGGCAATATCAAATAAACGGTAGCTCACAATCAGAATAGAATATTCAAATACTGTATCAGAGCAGACAATACCAAAACAGTCGATGACCACACTACGAAATACATAGACACAGACACACACACACAGAGATAGACGTACACATGGAGAACACATATTATGAAAGTTTACATTAAATCATAAGGATGAAAAAAAAAATCAGCATGCTTTAAATATCTTTTCAAGGCAGGGATTTTAGTCCAGCTAAACACTTGGGTAATCCTCTTTCACAGTGCATGTACACTGTATACACATAAATTCTGATTATCTCCGCCCATGATTAATGCTAACTTTCAAAGCAGTAGCACTATCCTCTCAAAAGGTATAAGTGTTGAAAGTGATTTTTTGTTTTTGCATTTGCTAACACATTCTGTCCATAATTGATGCTAACTTTCAAAGCAGTAGCATTATCCTTTCCAAAGTTATTGATGTTGAAAGTGAAGAGTGTGCAAAGGATTTTCAAGAAATGAAAAGGGGTCTCTAAGACATACCTGATCACCCTACTCTGCAAAGAAAAAAAAAAGACGAAGTTGTACGAAAACTGCTGAAAACACACTTTCCCATTGATTTTATGACCCCCAGCTTAAGAAAAAGATAGTTCTTCAGAAAATATGGAAAACTTGATCTGGTTGACTCATTCAACCTTTTTTGAGTCCTCATTTAACATCAAGGGATGCAATAATATTTTTCGTTGGTTTTGTACCCCACAGTCAGATATATCACACACTATAGGCCTTAATAGTAGACCTTGAGGGAAACTAGGGAAGGAACTCTTAAACATCTTTTTCACGATATGAACACATTAAAGACTTCAGAACAAAAACACAGCTTGATACATGCATACTAGTGATACATTTCATCCAGACAAAGGCTCAGGAGTAGGCCTAGTTATAAATGTTACAAAATGCACACACACAAACACGAACACACACATCTTTTTTAAGCTTCACTCGGGGGTTCTAACATAGTTCAGCTAATGCGCAGAGTTAAACTGTCCCTACCTAACCACACATAGGAGTACTACATACTCACACAATCAGTCACAATAACATGATTATTACATACATGTATAATGTTTCACTATACATTTATATTCCATGCTCGGGAATGTTTGGCAATCTACGTAGGGAGGGCTCCCTCTGGAGTCAGAGGCCAAATATTCTCTCCAGGTATTCATTGAGAAACATTCCATGGGGATCCAGCTGCTTCCGAGTATTACAGAACTCGCCCCAGCGGGGATACAGCTCACTCAGCTCCTTAGGACCCAGAGGATGTTCCTGTATGGTGGTAACCATGGTAATACATCTTTGTTCTAACACTGTCACTGGAAAGCATACATAATTATCATAGTATATTTATGTGGGGGGGGGGGGGGGCTATATTCACAAGGGTGAAGTAATCTTTTAACCCGTGGAAGACTAGTCCTGAGTATACTCAGGCAGGTGTCTATGGAAATTGTGTGTTATAGAACAATCAGCTTGTCCTCAATGGCTTTTAAAAGCATACGCACTTGGCATAACTTGCCACAATATTCTTGGGCATTGAGTGAAACATTAACCCTAACTAGGCTTCTTAGGTAGATGATAGAGCCGGGGGGGGGGGGGGAGGGCCTCCCAGCCCCTCCCTCCAGATCTCGGCCGTCAACCGCGCGATCATCAATGAAAATTGGGACACACATTGCCTATGACGTAATGTAAAGTGCCATGAAGCTAATTTTTAACAAAAATTATCATTTATGCTAAATTACACCAAGTTATGGATAATGATGCATGAAATGAGACAATTTGGAATAAATCACTAAATAAAACTCAAAAGAGCCACATATTTTGTGTAAATATTTTTTTTAGTGTCCTTAGCAAATGTAAGAGAAAAAAATTGTGCAATCAGAAAGAATTTCTTAAGTATTCCATTGTTTTTGGAATTTCTTATTTATTTCTTTGATTTTTTTTCGGCTTTATGCTTTTCATTGTTTTTTCAATGAAATTTGTCCGCGACATTCTTCCGAACAAGGAAATATGTTATTAAATTTATTTTAATCAATAAAAGCCCAAAATAATCATGCTTTTATGAAATTGCCTGTAAACACAGTTTGCATTGAAATTGCATTGAAGTCGCAAATTACTGGAGACTCGAAAGAAAAAGGTCTTGAAACGTCTTGGCGATAGCTTTTTGCATTATGTAGCGATATATTGCGCGAAACGTCGGGGGGGGGGGGGGTTCGGAACCCCCCCCCCCCCCCCTCCGACCTACTAAGGGTTAAACTTGACCCTGTTGTAGATGTAGCGAGGCTTTTGGCTCAGTCAAGGGTAGCGGTGTGCCTCAGTCTAACACAAAGGCCCCACAAATATCTCAGGGGGTGGGATCTAATAGGTAAAATCTTACTAAATCATTGCCAACTGTATTTGCAGTCAATCATAAGATTATTCAGTAGTTTACAGCTATCTGTTCCACTTTATGTGGGTGCTCTAGCATGCATGCCAATGGTCAAAACATTATCAAAGTGTAAAAGAAATCCATGATTCAAATCCATTTCACAAGATTAAAAAGAGGAGAGATAAGGATAAATTACACATTCTCACGTCTTCAGGCATTCATTATGGGATGTCTGATGCCAAACACAATGTGTTACTGGTATTGTCAGCAACTGGAATTACATGTTGTTAACACACCATGGACTACAGTAAATGTAATTTAACTTTGTGAATTTCTGCCTTTTAGGTTGATGGTGTTAGATCAGTTTTCATATTTTGGGACTCAATATTCCTATTTACAAGTATCAAATATATTACGTAAAGGCACCAAAATTTCAATTTCAATTTCCATAGTTTATTTAAATCAGATTGGACACTTAACAACTTGTTTCTGTATGAATTTCAAAGTGCCAAGACTTATATAGTGCAAATGGAACCAGCAGCTTATGGTAATGCTCACCTTGGCCCAGTGAGGACGTCCTCCTGCTTTGTGGACTATGTCTTCGTACAGGGCCCGGTATTTTGGATTGGACGTTTTCTTCCCGTATGGTCTGCACAGGAGAAACACAGGGGACGAGTGAAAAAGAAATAATACATAATTTTGGGGAGGAAAGAAATGGAATGAAATTAACTTCATAATGTGTGCATTACGTGGCACAGCATAACACACAAGCAATACTAGGACACAAAATCATTATGTCTGACAAATATTTTATAACGATTAGAAACAAACAAACATGAGACCTTCGTGACACTTCAGTCACATCAAAGAGAGATCATCATTCAAAATGTTATGATGATAAATCAAATAGAAATTGATGCTAACTATCTACACATAGGTTGAAATTTCGGCTTAATATTCCATTTCCTCGTACCTGTCTATATCTTGATCAAAGCCAGTTTCCCATACAAACAAGCACACTAAAATCAAACAAATTACCAGAAGACACCCACACAAGACCAACAAACCCACAGTAGCACACTCAAACCAGTTTCTCATACAGAATAATTTCCACAAGATTCTGTATACTTTTTTTTTTCTTTCATCATGTTATAGTTTGGCAATGTCACTGACTCGACCAAAAGTAGTTATCCAGCAAAGAAAGAACAACAACAAACAAAAAATGATAAAAAAATATATATACTGGTAATGTATTCCCCTTTATAGTCCAGTCAAAATATGGAATGACACAAAACTAATTGCAACAGAAACCATTCCACTTGCATTTAACCTGGAAGAGCTATCAAAAGAATATATTAAAAGTTCCCTAAAATTCGAGTGGTGGATCAATGCCTAATGGTTTATTGCCGCTTGGTCTATTCCCACTTGGGCTAATCACCAGTTGGGCCAACACCATTTGGGCTAAACCCATTTGGTCCACTTCTCACTTGGTCTACTTGCCACATGGTCTAATGACCAGTTGGTCTAATGACCACTACGGCTAATCGTCAGTTTGTGTAATTCCCATTTAGTCTAATTGCCAGTTGGTTTAATGTATTTTTTTGCCACTACGTCTAATTGCACTTGGTCTAATATCAGTTCGTCTAATGTTCAGTTGGTCTAACACCAGTTGGTCTATTGCCAGTTGGTCTTCTCCCACTTGGTCTAATAACCAGTTGGTCTAATAAACACTTGGGCTAATTCTCACTTGGTCTAATTTACACTTAGTCTATTTTCATTTAGTCTAATAGCCACTTGGTCTAATTGCCAGTTCGTCTAATCATCATTTGGTCTATCTCCCACTTTGGATAATGACCAGTTGGTCTAATGACCAGTTGGGCTACCACAGACTCTAGGATACTGAGTCTAGGTGTGGTAATAAAGTTGGCTCGAAAACTGATTTATTATATTTTAAGTTCAATGTTGCGTAAATAGGAGGAATGGTTAATTATCTTTTTCCTTGAAAGGGTGAAAGCCCACAATTTAAATGCGTATACTACTTGGGCTTGAATTATTTACTTTTATTCATTCATTTTTCTTTTTGAATATTTAATTACTAGTAGGCCCTATAGTAATATGTCTTTGCCAATTTTTCCGCGCGCCAGAATCAAGTACGAGAGCGCGCGCTCTTTTTGCAGCTGGCCGGGTCGGGCGCGCCTGAGCTGTCGGTACGATCAGCCGGAGAACGTTGGACGGACGAAACGTTCAATATAAGCTCAAGATGGACGTTTTTAAAACTTCCAAAGGCAAATTTTGCGTTTCACATCAAGGGTATTCGTATATTGAAAGAGGTAGGTCGAACGGATACATTTATTGGAGATGTCGGCATAGGAAAACATGCTCTGGCACCCTGATCACAATGGAAGCGGCAGGCCACATGGCCTTCCCGAATCCCAGGGAGGGCGTACCGCACAGTCACCTCCCTGATGTGGACGCCGTGACTGTGGAGAGAGCGCAGTCGAATATCAACCAGAGAGCTGCAACAGAACTTGCTCCCGTGCAATCCATTTACAGGGATGAGCACGTCAACTTGTTGTTGGATAACAAGTGACGATTAGCCCAAGTGGTAATTAGACTAAGTGGTAATTAGACCAAATGACAATTAGACGAAATGGAAATTGGACTAATTGGTATTAGACCAAGTGGTAATAGCCGAAATGGGTGTAGCCCAAATGAATATTAGACCAAGTGGCATGTAGACGAAGTGAATATTAGACCATGTGGAAATTAGACGAAGTGGAAATTAGACGTAGTGGCAATTAGCCGAAGTGGAGTTAGACCAAGTGATGATAGACTAACTGAGAATTAGACTATTAAAGTGATATTAGCCGAACTGGTCATTAGACGAATTGGATATTAGACCAAGTAAAAATTAGACGAAATGGTAAATAGACGAAGTGGTTGTAACCCAATTGGGTTTAGCCCGAATGGTGTTAGCCCACCTGGTGATTAGACCAAGTGGCAATAGCCCAACCGATAATTTACCTGCCTAATTTGCATAAATTCAAAATGGCCGCCATAAAACCTTTGTATGCTTATATCTTGGGACATAGAACCCATAGAAAGTCAGTTCTTGTGTCTAAACCTATGTTTTTTAGGTCAAGGAGTACAATTATGATATCAGTAATAACTTAAAAGTATTCATTTGTACATAATTTACATAAATTTACATAATGCATTCAAAATGGCCGCCATAATGGCCTTTTAATATCTCCGTACATAAAACCTGCAGAAAGTAAATTTTGGCATCTATATTCATGTCTTTCACGTCAATATACGCAATCATGATGTCAGTTATAACTCAAAAAGCATTCCTACATACATAATTTGCATATTATGCATATAATTATATGCAAAATGGCTGCCAAATGGCTTGTACATGCCCTTTTCTCTGATTATTTCATCCGTAAGTGGTTCCCTTTGTGTCTCTTATCTTCACTGCCAGGAATAATTGCTGCAGTACCTACATTCAATCGTAAGTCAATGAAAATCTGCATAAATATACATATAAATAATATAATTATTCAGATCACTAATACGAATACATTTCTGCTTTTAGGATATACATATACATGCAGCCTGCACAATGTTGATTGTGATGCCTGTATCTATACTAATTCAAGGGCAAAGAACATTTACATTTTACAATCTAAAAGGGGATGGCTAGTAACTGATCAGTGGGAATCAGTGAAAATGCTGGAGGATGATTATTTCAATCCTTGTGGGATTCATTTAAGAGTACATTATATATCTATTGTTGTGTGAAAATTATTTGCTTCAGAATGGTCTCATATTCAAGTAATGTGCAGTTTGATGTTTGCAGGTTAGCGTGCCTGGTCAGTGACGGGGCATTAATCTGCACATTACTTGAATATAAGACCGTTCTGAAGCAAATAATTTTCACACAACAGTAGATATATAATTTACTCTTAAATGAATCCCACAAGGATTTGAACAATCATCCCTCAGCATTCCCACTGATTCCCAATGATCGGTTACTAGCCATCCCCTTTAATGGACATCCTTACATCTAGTTGCATGAATTTCCATGAATTTACAAGTAGTTTTAGGCCTACTCTACCACCCATGATTTCCTCAAATAAAGCCTCTGGACAATAATCAATGTAAACAGCATTGGACAGAACCGATTTTCATTTAACTTTAACTTCAATTTAGCTTCCAAGTGTGCCCAATAGGTACAGAAAAATTGAAATCTTTGAATTGTTTTATGCATATTTGTAAGTACAAAATACTTTTTTTTTTTGCAAGGAGGAGGGTACATCAATTCATTATGAGCATGTTTATCTATGAATCTATATACAAAAGTTACATGAGTTTGGTATACAATGTAGTACATGTTTTGGTCATATTTTGGTGCCTTGGTCACTCAATGACTTTCTGAACAAGAGACCCATGGGTTCAGAGCTTACCTGAGTATCTCAAGTTTACCTTCCATGCAGTCTTGCAGACTGTTACCTAGGTACAGAGCTACCAAGTCTCACGCATTGTGAGTGAGACTCAAGCATTTAGGGTCTGTCTCACGATCTCACGCATGACACCCATTTTTTCTCACGCATTGGGAGCATAGCTTAAAGGATTAAAGTGAGAGTTGCAATTGAAGGTATATTTCCCTTTTGTCTTTCAAAATAAGTAAAAAATAGTTACCTAAGTATGCACCAGTTTGCACCATTAGGAGCTAAAAATTGAAAAAGCTCCCTACCGTGGGAGGACGGACACCCCCCCCCCCCCTCCCACACTCTCCCCTCGCTCCCTCGCTCACACACATTCGCGCGCGCCGGGATGCTGAGTCACGAAAATCTCACTCATAAAAATGTTTTGAACTTGGCATCTATGTAGGTAGAACACATCAAAGTTGGAAGCCTTGAGAGATCTCCAGGGCCCAGGGAGACATGACATCCATGTGTTTTTATTCCATGACACTGGCAAAAACACCTGCAAGGTCTGTAGAAAATGTGATTATGCGTTTCCCCCAAAAAATCAAAACTTACACAACTGGTCCCTAATGAATTAGGTATGGCAGCGACCAAACCATGATCTGGATCTGTCATGAAACATTTAAAAGTACCTTCTACAGTTTAGGGTCCCTGTAATCATGGCCTTTATCCTTTTACCCATTTCTGATTCTAGAGGGAAAAAAAAATGCTTTCAAAGATTCCCTAATTTGAGGGATTTTGGGCATCTTGGAGTAAACATGGGTTTCATGGTACTCATGTGACTAAATAATATGATATTCTATCCCCTCCAAAGTTCGGTAGAAAAAAAAAATGACCACACTTTTCGTGAAGATGAAAGTGTGAAAATTGGTCCCTAATTTAGTACAATTCCAAAGGGGATCACCCCTGAATCTGTCATGAACAATCTTACGAGTCCATTCACTGATGTATTTACTCAAAGCACTTCTGTTTTATACTTTATAGAAGTAGATACTCTATCGATTGTGTATATTGACGTGAAAAACATAAATATAGATGCCAAAACTTAATTTCTACAGGTTTTATGTACGGAGATATTGAAAGACCATTATGGCGGCCATTTTGAATGCATTCATATGTAAATTTATGCAAATAAAGTACAAATGAATACTTTTAAGTTATTACTGATGTCATAATTGTACTCCTTAACCTAAAAAAACATAGGTTTAGACACAAGAACTGACTTTCTATGGGTTTTACATCCCAAGATATAAGCATAAATAGGTTTTATGGCGGCCATTTTGAATTTGTGCAAATTAGGTATTGATCCAAAACTCGAATTTTAGGAAACTTTTAATATGTTGTTTTGATAGCTCTTCCAGGTTAAATGCAAGTGGAATGGTTTCTGTTGCAATTTATTTTGGGTTGTCCCTTTTTTTTTCATATTTGACTGGACTATTACATTGAAACATTTTCATTATGGCCTTTACTTTCCCCACAATAATGACAGCTCCCCAAATGATCCTGCAGCGGGCTTCAATTGGAAACTGAGATATCTCTTTATTCATGCCTTGATAAGGGAATACAAAAGCCTCTCCTGATTTGGGAAATCTTTTGCCTATTGAGATGTAAGTAACACACAAGTCGTCTCCCTTGTAGCTCTTCGGAATCACCTGACGGCATATAACTCAAGAACTATTAACCCCAGGCTTGCAAAAATAGGCAGTTTTCAATCCTCACACTTCACACTCGGTTCACATTATTCAAGTGTTGGATTACACATAGCATAACAGCACTCCTAACATTTCAAATACAGTACCGTATCAAAGAATTGCTAATACAATCACAAAAAGAATGTAATGCGAAAATAAACATAAAATGCACTTATTTGGTAAAAAATAATCTATTTCATGGCAAACGGAGACATATCGTCGAGACAAGCTTGTAGAGATGAAAGCCAATCACGGAAATAAGGAGAGAGAGAGCAAAAAAAGTGACTCACGTGAAGTGAATGAAGCTGATGAAACACGTGTCCCTGCCATTGGCCGGACTGATCATGATGTCATCACCTCGGGTGAAGCGCACTTCTACCGGGAAGTGGGCGTAGAATGATGTTCTCTGATTCACAGCTCCTCTCCAGTTCTCTCAGAACGGAAGCCGTCTTGTCCCTGGGATAGACATAGAGGGCAGCATTGTGGTAATCGATAAAACTATGACTACTAAACTTAGATTGACAACTCTAAAATCTCATGTGTGTAAAATTAGATGAAAGAAGTTAAACTTACAAAACATTTGTGTAAAATCTTCACAAAGGCAGAACAAAGTATACAAAACTTGTCCAATATGATAATTACATGTATTCATCAATCTAATCTCATTGAATTTCTGGCTGATTAAAGGATCAACAACAAATTGAATGATTTGAATGTCTTTTATAAGTCTTGAACCAAAAGAAATAACAGTTTGGTCAATATGACTCAGTGAAATGGAATATTTTCTTCTTCCTGATGAAATACAATATTAACACTAACAATTATAATGATATTAAACAGCAACAGACCATGTATAGACATGTGATTTCTTGGACTTAACTGCTTTATAGCAAGATGGAATCTTGGTATCAGGGTAGCGGGTGAATCTGTTTATAACGCGTGATCTTCATATGAAATAATTTAGGATTAGCAAAGAACAGTAAACAAATGCATGGCACAAAAGGCACCCCAATAAATTCTAAGGCATGATGGAAATATTGGTGTCCATGCACTTAAAGTCCTTGTGGCTTCACAAAAATATGCAAAATTAGTGACATAGCTTGAAAGAAACACATTTCTGTAAGTTTCAATCCGACCTTACAATTTACATTCTCTTCCACTAAAACAAAAATAAGTCACAAGCTGAACTACTATTAGAATGCCTGCTGCCCTCTATGGACAACAAGTAATATAATTATCTAGTACGTACGTGTAACTCACCTAGGTATTGCCCAGTCTGTCACAAGCTGCTTGAACAGGCAGTTGAAGTTGAAGATCTTGTAGCTGATGTCAACACGCTCTCGCGGGAGAGCAACAAACAAGTAGAAGTGAACCTTTTTTATCACAGCAACTAACGGTGGGGAAAAAGTACTGAGGGGAGAATAATGACAGAAAATGTAAAACAAAAAGTGAGGATTTAATAGCTTGATGGTAGGGAGTCATAAGATTGAGGTTGAACGAAATGTTGAATACCACTGATTCTAATTCATCTTATGGACACTTATACATGTATATTTGACTATGTATTACATGGCTAGCTGCCTTCATTAGAATTGTAATTTATTTTTTTTTTTTTCTGTGATCTCAAAAGTCAGTAAATGCTTGTAAGAAAGTCGTAAAAAAACTAGGATGAGTTAATTTGCTTTAAAATGTATTTCCAACTGACACCTGTCTGAGAAATACTCAGGGCAAGTTTTCAACAAGATAAGGACCAGGCATTGGAGCAAAAGGCACAAAGGCTACCGGAAGGGTCTTGAGCTAAGGACATCATGATTCACAGTCTATGGCCTCATCCTCTCAGCTACTACGATACAAATGTATGCCACAGCTTAGCAAACAATGAACAGACATATGCGAGTACAAAAGCAGACCAACAAACAAACGGGCGAACAAACAACCACACAAATACTTTTCTGGGCCAACTTCATTCAGCACTGATAAGTTGCCCAGTTGTCCTATAAACTAAAGCTCCTCTGAATTCTTCCTGATGACAATATATTCACACTCTGAAGGATTTCTGTCTTTTGCATGGTGATTGCCATTATTCACTTATACATTTTACAACAACTGACCATGAAGGCAAGTACAGGTGGAAGTATTCTGCAGGATCTTCAGATGTGGACCCCTATGGAAACCAGCTCCGCTGATCAGGGTGTTCCACCCCACGAAGAGGAAATAAATTCAATTCAATTCAATTCTGAATATCTACAACTATGCAAGAATCCACAACTTCATGGAAAACGTCTAGACTCAAAGATGCTACCCTACTTTTGTAATGGTACCACTCTCATTTCCAAATTACTATAGCATTTCTGGGGCAAAACGCTGAGTGTGTGCACAGCTCCGATGAGGAAAAGACATGAATTTCCCTTTCAAGAACCCAGGCATTTTAGACCAGCTCCTGGCCTGAGCAAAATTGACCCACCCCAAGCTTAAAGAAAGGCATTCCTCTTCCAAAAAGAAAATCATTGTCTCCACACCTCAACCAGTAGAAAAACTCCAAGAGGTAGAATCCGACCAACGTATCCCAGAACCATGATGACTTCACCTCTGTCCTCTTCTTCTCTGTTCGGTTGACCTTTGACATCATGACAAAGTCGGTGTGAGGGTACCAGAAGAACCTGAAGTGCTCGCTGCCGGTCACGATACCGGTCAAGATTGTCCGGAACCGTTAAAAAAAATCACCCTGTTAGTCTGAGAAACAATATTTCCCTGTCTTGGTTGGCATTATTTTTTTTTTCCTCATTATGTTTTCATACTTTGTAAATTATTGTAGAAGGCATGGTCAATTAAGGGAAAATACCTTTTCTTTGAGTCTATTTGCACAAACATGATCATTTTTTTTTTTGTTTCGGATAAAAAAAAATACATTTACCCCTCGAAGTTCCTCAATTTATAGAGGTCTGCTCATTACCGGGGTATCTACCGTACACACATGTGGGTCTATTAGTTATGTAGAAATATTTTGAAAAAAAGAAACAAACAAAAAGGAACGAAAAAGTGTCAATCTGTTGAAATATAAAAACGAATTCAACGTACTTCCATATTTCCAGCAAAATGAAAGAGGACTTGAGATACCTCTTTCAGATACCTCTCTCAAAATACCCAAGTCTTGGACTTGGGTCATTCTTACATTCACATAAGAACTCACTCATTCATTTCAGGCACTTCCGGAGGTAATTAGGGTTTATCATTTATACACAAGATGAGTCCATGCATAAGCTCAAATTTGCCAAGTCAAACTGAATTTGGCCGAAAATTGGACTTGGGTGATTCTTACATTCATGTCTTCATATTTTAGAGCGTATTGTATTGGATGGAGTCTCCCGCGAAATAACAATGCTATTGCTGAGCTCTCAAATCACAGAACGTGCGACATAAATGGAGTTCGACAAATCAGCCAACGGCTGGTGGAGCCAGCCATTATAGTCGAAGAGTGGAGAAGCGCATTTACTGAATACAAACACTCTTTGTAAAGGAGAATCCTGTTTGTTTAATGATTCCAAAGGGTAGGTTACATGCATATGCAGGACTTTCGTCCTCGTCCTATCTTGAGAACTGTGATATTTATGATCATTAAGTTGACAGACTTAGCATGAGGCATTCCATCTAAGCGTATATCAATTTTGTTCAATATACACTCTCTCTGTCTTCGACTATCTATGATGGATAGAAGATACCACCTCGTTTTTCTACTAACATTGACCGTTGACGTCTTCTGTGGACTCTCTGCAGAAGGTAAGTCTAATACACAATTTCGAGTCCAATCCTTTGACATTGAAAAGGATTGAGTGAAGCGACAGATGCACACAGAATATCATTTTTTTTTCCGAGGGACGAGGTACGGAAGCACCGACGCAGTGGGCACTCTCTTCCATTAAATGTGCATAAAATGAAAACACATTATGCCGAAAACCCATGATAAATTATACACCTACTCAGCTTCTCTCATTCCATGCGTTTATGTTATTTTGCTTGGTAAAATGAATCTTTTGTCTTGTTCGCTGTAATCTTAGCTGTCATTTTTGTTTCTGTTTTATCGTTCAAAGCCGGAAAAGAAAATCACCACTTGAAAACTCGCTGAAAAAAAGTATCAATTTTGATGTAACAGGAAAGCGGGAAACATTCAAATCAGGATTGTGTTGGTGCTTAATTAACACATTCTATTCATAATAGATTCCAACTTTCAAGGTAGTAGCACTTTCTGTTGAAAAGTTATTAGAGTTGAAACTGAAGGATGTGTAAAGGATTCTTAAGAAATGAAAAGGGACGCACTAAAAACGCACTACCATACAAAAAAGGGTTGTAGAACAACTGATGAAAACACAATCTCCTATCCGTTTTATGATACCAAACTCAATAATAATGTAGTCGAAGAATAGCTCTTTCAGGAAGTATGAAAAACTCGAAGATTGACTTGGTTGATTTGTTTCGACTCCCTCAAGATCAAGGGCTGCGACATTGGATTCGTTTTGTGATGGACGTTGATATATTACATATGTGACTGTGCACCTCAAAACGAACATAAAGTCGCACACACTGATTTTGCGTGAGGACTGAAAATAAGTGAAATGGGTCAACCTAGCCGAACTTGACTTTTTCATATTTTCTGAAAGAGCGGGTCTTCTTTTACATAATGTTAAAATTTGGTATCATAAAACGGGCAGGAAAGTGTGTTTTTTTAGCAGTTTATCTCGAGCATTTTTGGTAGAATAGTGTGATTAGGTGTTTCTTTAGAATCCCTTTTTCATTTCTCAAACCTTGTCCACACTCTTCACTTTCAACTCTAATAACTTTTGAAAGGATAGTGCTACAGCTTTGAAAGTTGGCATTAATTATGGACAGAATGTGTTAATGAGGCATGTTAAATTTCAGTTTAATCTGATAATCCCTTCATTGTTGTCACTCTGGTGGTTTACTTCCTGTTTTTTGTCCCATTCATCCCACAGCCAGCACGGTTTGGTAAAGATTAAGCACTTGAATAGACACTGTACTTCAGAGCCTCTTTTCTCAGTTCATACTTTTCCTGAGTTTGTGCTTTCTTTCCAATATTTAGATAGGTTAGGAGAGCCCATTTGATTTGAGTTATATATCATTTTAAAGCTTAAAGTCTGCTCTTTCAGAATATGGTCTTAACTAAAAATTCATGTCTGGCGACTTTTTGTTTGTTTTGAGGTGCAGTGTCACATATATGTATGTATATAATATATATATATATATATATATGAAGGGTTTGTTTGCAAAAACCGATAAGTCCATTTTTGAAGATGTTGAAGTACGATCTCTGTCATAAAGTACAAAATAATACCTTTGAAATGATATATTGGTCATTACATATATAGGTATATTATTGAAGTTATGGTCAAAAGAAGCAAACATTTTCTTATTATTCTCTTTATTTTTCTTGACCTTTAATCGCAAATATCTCCATTTAGCAAATATGGACTTATCGGTTTTTGCAAACAAACTCTTCATATATATATATATATATATATATATATATATATGTATGTATTATAATAATTGCTATGTTAACCGTTATCACAAAACAAACAAAAAGTCCCTCGCCTTGTGAGGATATTCAGTAGGTGAAATGAGTCCGCCCACACATTTAGCTTATAGAGTTTCATTCAATTCAATTCAATTCAATTCATTTTAATCGTTGCATGAAACATTACAGGAAATGCAAAGCGGGTTTTTTACATACAGTTATGAATGACGGGCATTAAAAAAAAATGATAGTTCATTAATAACTGAACATGCATACAAAGTCTAACTGGAAAGAACAACAATATAAAAACGTGGCATAAAACCAACGAAATTGGCATAATGTTAAAAACTCTAGAAATCTCCCCTGTCGCTACGTTCTCAGTTCCACCCCCCTCACTTCGCCCGCGATGAACTGAATCAACTCAAACCAGCTCGCCCAAAAGTACCAACACAAGAAGCAAATTTAGCGCCTGCGTAAATAATATCAGTGACTGAATCGTCGATATAAAGTTCTTGCTGAAATCCGCCAATACTGCATATAATCAATTTACAAATTATCTCAGACGTATATCAAATACAATCATTATAATTGTATTCACCAAAAAAAAAGTAATATTGATAAAGATTAATGGAAAAGAAAAGGAAAGGAAAAATAAAAAGGAAAAAGGAAACGGAGGGTTAACAGCTCATAATATCAATCCACATCAGCTGTTTTTCTCAATAATCCAAAACTGTAAGGTCCGAGATGAGGTGATGGTGATGACCGTGATGATGACTTTTAAAATGTCAGTAATTATGGTGGTAAAGCTGATAATGAAAATGGCGATAACGTTGTGGTGGAGATGATAATTCCTTGATAATGAAGGTTATAACCGTAACGGTCATGGTGATGAAGGTGATGCAGCTTATGATGGTGATAAAAGATTTGGGATCTTCAATGCAGTTTTACTCCGGTCATCGACAGTAATTCCAGTAACCCCTCAACAACTGATAACTACGCACATAATGGTCATGGGCTTCCTGGAATCACAGCAACACCGCTCTCATCTCAACAAATTTCTAAACCATGCTAAAAAAAGAACTGCTTCTTTACCCTTATCTATCACAAAGCATATCCATTCTTAAGGGCTTCTTTTCTTTCGTTGGTTTCATTGGTATGAGACTTTCACCAGATGGGCTGTAGACTACAGGTTTCAAGTATTGATAGTTCTTTCGTGATTCCTGACGGGCCAGGTTACTCGGTATCGGATAATGATAATGACATAATGATATTATTGCGAGAAGCTTTACATAATCTTCTTGTATTAATTCTAACACTGAATATCATGAACGCGACCTAGCCTGAGCGAGCGGAGAGGGCGAGGGGAGTGGGAGGGGTGTTCCCACGTTGAGAACTCGCTACGTTTTCATGTTGTAAATAGTCAATTTGATGCATGTTTTTTGCGCGTGTTATCGACTTTTCATCGACTTTTGATTTGCCTATAAAATGGTATTATTTAAATAAACGTCTTGTATTAATTCTTACACTGAATATCACGAACGCGCCCGAACCTGAGCGAGCGGAGCGAGCGAGGGGGGGGGGGGGGGGTCGGTTGAGTTGTTGTGTTGTTATTATGGTGCAAGTCAATGCGTGTTTTTGCGTGTTTAATCGCCTAGAAACAGCTCCACATGTTAATGGTAGCAGTATATGAAGAGTTTGTTCGCAAAAAGTCCATATTTGCCAAATGGACATATTTACGATTAAAGTTCAAGGGAAAAAAAGAGAATAATAAGAAAAGTTTTGCTTCTTGTGACCATAACTTCAAAAATGTACCTTTATATGTAGTGACCAATATATGATTGAAAGGGTATTATTTTGTACTTTATGAGAGACACCGTACTTCAAAATCTTCAAAAATTGACTGATCGGTTTTGCGAACAAACTCTTCATATTTTGATGTAGATTATCATTGAACACTTTTGCCTATAAAGTGACATCATTTTAATAATGTGTTAATTCTTACACTGAGTGTCATAAGCGCGACCAGGAGGGGAGATGTGGTGGGGGTGTCCCCCCTCCCAAGGTGAGAACTTTTTTATATTTTGATGTTGCAAATAGTGCCATTTGATGCATGTTTTTGCGTGTTTTCCGACTTGAAACAGACCCATTTGTTTAAGGTTAGCAATATACTTTGATGCAGATTATCAGTGAACAGTAATCTGCCCATATCAAATGGTGTCATATAAATGTACTTCTGGTATGAACGCTGTCTGTTAAGCAATCAAACAGAAAAAGCATACACACGAGGGTTTTCGAAGGGGTATTTCTCCTCCCACACGAAGGTGATTTTGCATTTTCAGACCTAAAATTCAGCGATCTGGTGCATCCTTTTGGTGCACTACGGTGCAAAATAATAATTGAAATAACTAGGACTTTTTCAGGGAAGTGTTGAAATCATGAAATTTAGCTCTTATTCCGAATGTACATCATCTGTGTCTATGTACAAACTCTAGTAATGTAGAGCTTAGGGGGAGAGTGTTGGAGGGGGATTTCCCCCTTGCTCGATGGAGCCTTTGCGTTTTTTAAAATTGAAATAAAGCCATTAGGAGCACAATTTTTGTGGAAAATTCGGAAATTGTCATTCCCAATCGTCATTGTCATTATTATGATCTTACTTGATGAAAGGTTGAAAGGGAGACCCGTTTCATGTACATGTATACAGTATACACGCATTTTGTTTTCCACCGCCGAAATCCCCGGTCCAAATCTTTGGGGGGGGGGGGGGGGGGGGGAGTGGGTGACAGCCCCCATGCCCCCCCCCCCCCCCCCTTGGCTATGCCAGTGGGTGTTATCCTATGGTCTCTACACCTAAAGAGTAATAATAGATTTTTCAGTCAAACATCCGTATTTTATTATTTGATATCAAATTAGTAGAAGCGTCCATTTTCGTCAAATTTGTTCAAACATTGAAATACCGTCATCAATAATCGTTTTATTTTTTTTCTTCTTCAGTTCAGTTGAATAACTTGGCAGACGTTTTGGTATTTAAGTATTCAAATTCATTGGAATTTGATTGCGTGCACTCTTACCACGACCAGCACTCTTGTCAATACATTTTACGTTGGCCTTTGGCTACACAGAATGAACGATATTCAGAATTCTGTAGACCAACCCTACCAAACACTAGTTATTTGCTAATTTGTCCATGTCTAAACGAACAATTTCATGTCTCATTGAACTTTGAATCATAGCCCCGAAAAGTTAGAAATGGGGAAGTAGTGTCAATAGTGAAATGTACACGCTACACAAGTTAAGCAAACGCATTATGGTTCCAGGGCTGAGGGAACGACGCATTTACTTCCCTATATGTAGCATTTCAAAGAAAATAATCCCATGCATCTGAAGGTATAGTGCTTGGGATTTTGTAATATATTGACGTCTAATAGATTGATGTAAGACAGATTTAACGTATATTCTTTATGTCGCATAAACTGTCCCAGTCTTTACCTGAATGCAAACGGGCAGAGGATAATGCCTTGTTCTGATACTAACGCTTACTGCTCCGGTATACTGGGTGCCCACCTCAAAGGGCAGGACCTACGTTAAATGTTACTTCTATGAACTTGGCAAGAAGTACTGCGGAAATTATGGGCCTATATCGGAGGACAATACTGCCTAATAGAATTAGTGCAGTTGATTACAGAGTGTCAAAATAGGCATTGATATGATATGAAATGACCTTACAAATGCTTGTAAATGTTAGAAATCGCGACCTGAATTTGAAAGGAAAGAATAAAATTCTTTAACTTAGTTACTGCACAGAAAACAACGTCCAAATCCAAAAAGGGGAAACAGATTAAAAAGGTTACGCAAAGAGGTCAATGGTCTGGACAAGTTGCATCCCCAAATTTTGACGGCTGCACTGTTTCCCTCACCGCCTAATTCGTCGTGTCTTTGTCATCATTCAAATTATTATAGAAAAGAGAGAGAGAAAAAAAAATGTTTTCATATCGAAGATTGTCGGCAAAAATTGGATTTCCAATTTGAACATTTCCTAATAAAAAATGGTAATTTGATACCAAATAGACGGTTTCATCCTATTTTGATGGTGCTAAATCCGACTGTAGTAGTTGCAACTCTTGAATTCTTAAGGTTTTTGAGATATTCATACTTTTTGATATTCACTCGCCGCCATCTTGAATGGATCTCAAAAACTTTAATGATTCAAGCCTTGCATCGACCAGATTTGGATTCAGTACCCTCCAAATAGAGTAAAACCATTTTTCGAATTCATTAACATTTTCAAAAGAAATACTTATTTTAAAATGTAAAACCAACAAAAAGTCCTGAAACATGGATGATACCATTCTAAAGGAACAGCGACTCTACGCTTTAAAATGATGCTTTACTCAAATCAAATGAGCTCTCCTAACAAATCTAAATACTGGAAAGAAAACACACACTCTGCAAAAGTGAAAATTTAGAAAAGTGGCTTTGAAGTACATGTTTTATCTTAACCTAGCCATGCTAGCTGTGCAATGCATGGGACACAAACAAGATGCAAACCATCGGAGCAACAACAGTCAAAGGATTTTCAGATTAAACTGAAATAGAGAATGATTTTATAACACTTTTTTTAAAATCATTAATGCCAACATTAAGAGCAGTAGCATTATCCATTCAAAAGTTATGAGTTGAAAGTAAATAGTGTGCAAGGGATTTTCATGAAATGAAATAGAGTCTCTAAGACATACCTGATCACACGTCTATACACAAAAAAGAGTTGAAAAAACTGCTGAAAACACACTTTCCAATTCATTTTGTATGATCCTAAATGAAGGGATATGTAGAAGAAGAAAAGCTCTTTCAGAAAATGCCAAAAAAAAAAAATCAGGATTGACTCGCTTGACCCGTTTCACCTATTTTGAATCCTCATGCAAAATAAATGTGTGCGACTTCTTTTTTTCTTTTTCTTTTTCTTTTTGATTTGTGATGCACGGTAAGAAATGTAAATTTATGGCGACCATTTTGAATATCTAAAAAGCGGAAGAGTTGCTTCCTCCAGAATTGGATTCAGCACTCCCAAAATAGATTGATATCTTAAAAGTTTTCAAAGGAAATATATGAGAATGTATTTTTTTTTTTTTTTTTTTGGGGGGGGGTCATTTTGAATATCTTACGATCCTCACGAATGCAATGTTTCATCATCGAGATTCAGATTCAGCACTCTCGAAAAAGGTATAACTTCATTTTTGGGTTTATTGTTTTCACTATTTATAAAGAGATACATAGGCATTTCAGATTTCCGCGACCATTTTGGTAGTAATTTCAAATATTTCGAAACCCTTAAGGATGCAAGAGTTACAACATCCAGATTCTGATCCAGAAAGCTTTAGATAAGGTAAAACCATCAAAAAGAAAACACACTAATAAACACACAAACGGATGGACGGTAAAACAAGATTCAGCCCTTGGCATCCAGACAATGTGTAATCTGTATGAGATCCGCATTTACGCTGAATACACAGATCTGTTAATGTTATGACAGGAGTGCTGAAATTTCAAAGTCCATCTTACATTGGACATAAAGGGAGAATTGTTGCGATTGATAAGATGGAAGTTGCTGGTATAAGCAATTACAGTGCCCATCATATAGTTCTAAGTATAACATGATCACAATCTTGAAAGTGTGACAGCAATGGGATACCTCAATTGTCTCAAAGTTTCTGCCGGTCATTCCACGTTTGGAGCTGTTAAGAAGATAACCCAGCGATAAGGCGTTTTAGTGATGTCATTTCTGACTGAAAAATCACCTTCATAAGTTAAATACTTCGGCCTAATGTATGTTTTTGCAAAAGGTTACTTACGGTTCTGTAATTTTCGGAACTAGTGTAACAAGACATATTAGTTGGGGGCCTAAAGGCTCAAAATGGGTTGTTTGGTTCAGATTCTTCCAAAAGCACCAAATTTGGCTCATAGGTAACTTGTACCATACTCTTTTGATTTTTGATGGGCGCCAAGACTAAAAACCCTTGGGGCCGCCATATTGGTGGAATCCAATATGGCCGCCATCCGGGTTAAAGGTCAACTGCAGTTACAAATTGAAAAGGTTGATTAATGTTATGAATCCCATGTGGAAGACTTTACGGGGTTAGAGAATGTGATTGTAAATATCATTTTTGCAATGCAAGGTCACTATCACCTCTCAAGGTCACTTTCAAGGTCAAATAAGGGTCAAATCAGGCATTTTGTGCATTTTTCGAAATGGCGTCTGTGAGCAATTCAACTGCAATTCACTGGTACCCCTATTTTGTCCCATTTGTCATCTCTTCCATACTCCTTCAATGGTCAATTAGGGCCAAGAGCGGTTCCATCCTCCTACATATCAATAATGATTATGACAAATAAATGAAAAAATTACATCTAAGGTATATATACATGTATATATATATATATATATATATATATATATATTGAAATTTTGAGCACAGAAAATGGGCTTCCATCGTTTTCGTTTTCTTTTCTCATTTTTTCTTTTGCTCAAAGTTTTCACTATTTATCAATTGTTTCTGGTCAGTTTTTCCTTTCTTTGTTTCAATATATATATATATATATATATATATATATATACATGCTTAAATACGGCCGCCATCCTATTCCAAGGTGCCGAATCAGGGTGCAATGGCAAAGAGGGTAATAAAAACGCCTAATCTTATTTTGTCTTCGTTTTTCCTTCTGACGAGATAGCTGGATAGCCCGTAAGCAACTAGCTCGTCAGTTGTATGTACTTGGGGTGGACCACTTTACCGGTTTATGCACCTTGAGTGTTCCGATAACGGAATACCGATTCGGGATCTTTTCATGTGTCCGGGTTTGTGATTCTTTCACACAAGGGACTTCCACTTTTTATATCCAAGTGATGAGATGCAAAGTGTTGTGCCTCTACTAGAGAGGACGGTATGACAACACACACCACTGCTCAGCTAAACTTGATATAAGTGGGTTTTCGAACCCCCGCCGGAACACAAGTCTTTAGACCGCAAGCCATACGCTACCGACTGAGCCACCTAGTCACCTTCATGATCGATTATATAACTTTCCAGCTGGCAAGCGATATGATTCTCCTCCTGCTGAAATTGGTGTATGCCTACTTTCTCTTGCTTCCTGGGAATCAAGCTCCTCAATCCAGGTCAGACCAGTATTCTAGGGGCAGTTAACTAAATTCGATCATTAAAGTCCTTTAATGGCAGTATCGTATCATAGTAGGTGAAGACAATTCAGCTGAAAGTTTTTTTTTTCTTAATTTTTTTAATTCTCTTTTTATCAAACGAAACCGTTTCTTTACTGAAAGTGCAAATGACTAGGGAAACTGAACACCTATTGATATTGTATGGGATACTGATCCTGAAGAAAATAATCTTAACATTTTTGCGCAGCAACACTGTTCAGTCCTCTGACAAGAGATGGTGATGGCACCACTCAAATCTCAAATTATGATTGGAAGAGCGTAGCGGCTTCCTGAATATTAAGATTGAAAAATAAAGAATTGCCTTCATTTATCAGCGCACAGATATCCAAGAATAAATGGGACGGACAACTCATCCTAAGCACCTGATTCGAGACGGAAATATTCAACAGGAATTGTGATCTCACAACCCTTCAGCTTTCCAACAACTTAGATGCGATCTACGCAAAGATATCCTTACAAAGGATGACATAATGTTTTCTGAAAGCATTTTCTGAAAACAGTATACAATCGCACGGATGAGCATAACATCACATTTTCGGTATAGTGTGCTTTTTTCAATCCCTTTGATCTGAGGGAGTTAAGGGTGGGTCGTGGTATTGAAAAGATAAAGACCTTTTCAGCTCTTTCCTGTACAGCATACCTCTCTTCCAGAGCCCAACATCAGGCACTGACAGGGTGCGACAGTACTTCAGACTTGCTTTGATGTGGCATGCAAAATGCCTAAGTAGTATGGGTCAGCAAACCAGAGCTCACTGACACATTAACTACATGTACTTTAATAATCGTGCTCATGTCCAGCAAGGAGTGATGAGCAACAAGGTTTATGGGGCAGCCTGCGTCAACGAGGGTAGGCATCATCTCGTCAGAACGTGGGAGCAGATCATCAGAAACCACCCTATCTGATGTGATCCCTGACTTCAGGAAGTGGAGTTGGAGGAAAGATGGCACAGGTACATGGCAATTACTAGTACTATCAGCCACTCTCCGCAATGCTTCAGTACCAAATTTCATTTTTCTGCACCACATCTGTTTCAAGGCATGCATTGGGAGGTGGAAAACATGGAAATGAAAAAAAAAAATCAATGAAATGAATGAATGAATGAACGAATGAATGAATGAATGAAGGTGAAAATGCACAATGTAGAGCAGGTGTCAGATGAGCCATGGTCAGTAGTTTGATATTGCTGCAAACTTAAAGTGGGGGGGGGGGGGGGGGGGGATTGAGGGCCTATCTGACGGGAGGAGACATTGTCGCAATGCCAGCGTCTCGAAGAAATTATTTTCGCTGTCACAACTAACGCGATTTCCAAGGCGACGTCCAAAACGTCTTCAAACAAAGGGACAACTTATTTGCTTGGAAGTCACGGGGATGTTGGCACAGCTTTTGCAGTCGCAGGGACTTATCAGAGACGTCTTTTCTCAGCGACTTCTCCCTTTCGTCGCCATTATGTTATTACGGTCTCCACAAGATGCGGGGACATCTCGAAGATGTTGCAGACAAATTTAGTCCCCACGACATGGCCACAGTGATGGAGACTTCGCAGAGAAGTCTCGGAGTCAAGCTGGAAGCCGGAAATATTCTGCAAAAATTGGAAATGTTCGATTGTTCTGCGAATCCTGGAGATTGGGCTCGTCTCCAGGAGACGTGCGTCGTAGAGATGTTGTGGAGAGTAGAGTTGCAACCTATAGTCTTCAGACCAACGAGATACCAACTTATAAAGTCTTGTGATATCATACCAATTTGCGTCCAAGCACTTTGGATAGAATCTTAATAGACCCTAGAAGGTGTCATGAAAGTTGTACTATAGCACATCTAATCTGTACCCTGTTAATGGTGTCACTGTGGCACCTGTTAAATATGCTTGTTCCCTACATGGCGTCACCAGGACCGTCATGTTCTCTGAACGGCATATTTAGCTGTGGAGGCAGAAAAAATTCCTATAAGGACTTTAGAATCGAACTTTCTTACACAAGGTCGAAAATAGCAAATTGATGCCAACCTGATGTACTGAAAACTCTCTTAAACACGACAGATTTTTCTTTTTTTCATCCAGATTAGGAGTGATCTTCATAATTATTATTCCATAGAATTTAGATGTGAATTATGAATATCTATTGTGATTGAGGATCCCTGAACTGCAACAACGAAATAAAAACACTTCTCTTTTTAGTGGCAACGTCAAGGACGCTGGTAATATAGAGAGTAGCCCCCCCCCCCCGTGCTAAACGATTAATATATTAGGTAGCAATAGGATTCTATTTCTCATATATGTATGTTTTTATTGCCTTACTTGCAGATGAAGATGAAAATAATAATCCAATAATCAAATCTTGAAAACTCTTTTAAAGGGCATTACCCATAATTCTAACTAGCTCTTTTGGCTGTCATTAAAGCAAATGCAAATATATTGAATTCCGGTGAGGTGAGGACATTTCCTCTTAGCGCCTGTAATGTAAAAATAATTAATCGAATGATTGTGACATGAACTATGATATTCCATAGCTTTGGACGGAACCTCACTTAAAAGCTTGTGTAGCCATATTATAACAGGCCATAATTGAAATGATGCAGAAAAAAATTACCGTAAGTAATCATTAAAAATGAAATTGAAGGGTTACCAAGTCTTCAAATTTGATTGTGAAATAAGGATCTGAGTAAGATCCCTTAAACCTAATCACTCTCAGAAAGGGGTTCATATTATAATTCATGAGTGTATACCTAGTGTTTGAAATCTTAACACGAAAGCAGATATATTGATGTTACTCGTGAGAAAGCCCACCTCTCACTCTCCCACAGTCCTCAACAACTGCATTCTATTAGCAGGGCTGGCATTCCTCCTATATTGACTATAGGCAAGCCATTTTCTAAATTACCTATTGTGAATATAATGGTTTGACCCCAAATAACCTTTAGGGAGATCTTATAACGAAAAGTTGACATCAGACCATAAAAACAACTTCAGAATCGAATTCCTTGACCCATAAAACCTCTAAAGCTGACTTTTCAAATTATTGTAACACTTTAAAGGTTTTTTTTTTTGTTATGGACTGGCCTTTAAACGTAGGTGGCAGCCATATTGGATTTTGCAAATATGCCGCCCCGGAGGGCGCCCTTCACAAGAAATACGCCTTTTTTTCAGCCGTCGACAACTGCAATTCTATTACTAAGGCTGGCATTCCTGGAATATTGACCAAGGGCATGCTATTTTTTCAATAAACTGTTATGAATACAATGGCTTGACCCCTAAATGACCTTAAGGTGACCTTATAAGGATAAATTTACTTCAGATCATAAAAACAACTTCAGATTCGAATTCCTTGACCCAGAAAACCTCTTAACCTGACTTTTTAAATGATTGTAACCCTTTTATGTTTTCAATTTAATGCAAGTGACCTTTAAACCTATATGGCGGCCATATTGGATTTTGCCAATATGGCCGCCCCAGAGGGCGCCCTTCTTGGCGCCCATCAAAAATCGAAATAGTATGGTTTGGGCTACATGTGTGCCAAATTTTGGTACTTTTGGAAAAATTTGAACCAAAAATCCCTTGCGCCCCCCACTATATACTGTATTGGGATTACAAAGAACATAATTTATCAAGTAAGAAATCATTTCAAATGTAGACCACTGTACCCCAGAAATAAACTCTTTTCAGAAGGCTAGTTTTACTAAAACGTATTGAACAATGTAACCCTATCTACACAACTACACAATCAATGATCTTGACATTAATAAAACACGGTAAATGTAGCGTTGGGTGCCATCAGCGCTAAACCCTCTTTCATGCCAAACTCTAAACATTTCGTTTCGTTCGTATGTTCTATGCATGTCCTTATCAACTGCTAAGAATGATTAAGATCACCCTGCTTTTTAAGATTTGAAAACATACGTGAAAGATTTATCATCATCATATTGTACTTTTATGCTAGGAAAAATCGACAAGTATCAAGCAAACAAAAAAGTAAATATAATATTTTGGATAGAGAGTTTAGTTTTGTTTGTTTGTGTGTGTGATATTTTCCGCAGTTCATGGTGAACAAATTGCTTCATTCATTTATAACACATGATCTCTCTGCTGCGTAGAATATTTTCCTCGTACCATGGCATTACGGAGGTCGCTGCTATGAAATGGCAAAAAGTGGTTAGACTCTCTTTGTATGTATACATGGCGCTTATATACTTTTTCGGTTTTCATCGTGTAGCCTCAGTGGTAAGTACAGTCCCCGACGTTCTAGGATGGAAAGGAGAAGACATCAGTTTGCCGTGTGACATTCCGGAGGAGCCTCTCGCTGTGTACTGGATCAAGGAGACCATTTCGGGCCAGGAGACCAAGGCTGGATTCTTCGATGGGAGCTTCGAGAGCACGGAGGAACGCTTCAAAATGAACATGAACTTCAGCCTCGTCATTACAAACTTGGAGGTAGCAGATGAGGGTCTCTACATTTGCCAAGTGGCTCTGATCGATTTGGAGACTTTGGAGAATTCCACCTTTGTTACAGTTAACTGTGAGTGTTTTTTTTTTTTTCATATTGCCAGTAACGTAGACTAAAATTTGAGGTAGTGAATAATGAAAAATAAGAATCCTATAAAAAAAAAATGATACGGTTATTTGCCATCATCATCACCATCACAGTTCTTTTTTTTTCTCTTTTTCATTATATATTTGACTTCATCAGTGAAATAAATGGGTGATGGCAAAACACACCTTGCTGTAGTTCATAATTGTATCCCAGCCCGTTAAACAACAGAGTCCAGTTACATTGTGTTTCATGAAGTACGTAAAAGGAAAAAAATAAGACAGTTGTCTATCGTTCTATACTGCCATTAAGTATAGGTTTTCCCGCCCAATCTCATCACATTTGTATTCGATTTAACGATGCGGTCATTCAAGTTCGAGTGAACTTGAATGATCACCGAGATCGGCATTTTACGAACAATTCTTGCTAAGAACACACTTATCTACACTGGCCCAACTTATTGGAATTTTCTGAATAATGACATAAAAATGGCACCCCCTATATTTCCATTTAAGAGGAGATAAAAGTCTTTCTTTTTGCAATGCTATGTTCCTACAGAATTGAATCAGCCTGTTGGCTCATTTTAATTTCTTTTCGAAGAATTTTGATTACCAATGATATACTGTCACATATTTTCGCGTTCCTGTTGTCCTGAGACACTTACAGAGTAGATTCGATTCTACTTGTATTACTTCCGCATCTATTTCTCTCTATTTTTCCATATTTCCGTATCCTTTCCACGCATCCCATTATTTTTTTCGATATAGTTCTGTCTTTGCCTTTCTGTCCGTTGTATTGTCTTCCTATTATGACAGTCTTGTCTCGTTCTGTCTTGTATTCAAGTCCCCCTCTGTAAGTTTTGTCGTCCCAGTCTCGTTTAATGTTCATTCGCCTGTGTATGTGTGTCTGTCTGTTACTCTGTCTTTTTATTGGGCTTCCAGACTTTTTTTTTTAATCTGACTTTATTCCAAATTTTTCCCCTTTTTGCATCAGTTCATTTTCTATTGACATGCTGTACCTGAGGGGTCTACATTCTACAAGCGTTGCCTTTTTAGTGGGTCCCTCCATTTTTCGATATTTTGGGAAATGTTATATCGTCTATATCACTTCAGTCAATTTTCATTACAACATTATTTGTTACCCCAAGGTTCCACAATTATGTTTTCTCAATTTACTCTGTTTTGATTATATGCAACCTTATTCTCTGTTACCAAAGAAAGTGAAATATTTATGTTCTTTTCGAAAAATGAAATAAGGTTTGAATTGAATTGAATTGAAAAGGTTAAATAGGTCATTAAAATTAGTTTAATCAACATGTGATTTCATGAGTTTCTCACACAAGAGTGGAAAAATGGCATCGAAATTAAAATAAAAATATGCAAGCGCAACGCATTCAAATTCGCATCAACACCGCCGTGGAGAGCGTTTAAGGAATTGAAATTTACGATAAGGCAAACAATTACAAAATATGCAAAATATGGGCAATCTTCTTCTTTGTTGTCTATATTCTTTGTAGTTACTCAGCTGTTTGAATTATGCAAACTTGATGAACCATGAAAAGTTATTTTTTATTCATACTAGCTGATAACTCGTATAACCAACTTTCAAACGCATACATTTACACTTTATTTATACGCGATTTTAGCCGCTGCTATTACATAAAAGAAATTGCATATTAACATCTTACATACGGACAGAATAAGTGGATGCAGCACGACCTTGATAACCAGCAAAATTGGCGATATAACCTTTGGTGAAATATGTCTGATTGCTTCAACTGAAGATAATTATGAACATGGGGAATTAAGGAATGGAATTAACCTGGATCAATATGGATTCAGACGTATATAGGATCCCTAAGATATTCTGGGATATGGCTATTTCCTAACTGTTACTTCCATGCTGTAAGGGATGAATTGGAAGTGACAGAAAAGTCGACGGGAAAGAAATATATACAATACAATTATATCGATTAAACTAGACTTTGAAATTAAACTGAAATAATTATCATCCAAAAGTATGGCAGTGAAAAAAAGGCCCGTAGAAATTGTGTGTGTTGATTGAATTCCAATTTTTAAAGTGTGAAGTTGTGTTCCTATAAATGAAATTGAAACTGGTATTTGACACGAATTTGAACGTTTGTCCAGCTGTCGCAAAATTGAACGAATTTTTCTCTAAATTGAATAATTAAAGTCTAAAACGAATGATATGAAATGTAATTAAATACTCAAAGAATTGAAATGAACTGTGAAAGTAGGGCAGTGACCAAAATTGCTTGAATGTAAACGCCTTTTGTATTAATTCAAATGCAAATTTAATAAAATTAGGCGATTAGGCGGGGAAATTCATAATATGTTTCATTTTTTCCATAGATACAACTCCACCTGAAAGCAATATCCCAACGAAAGCGAAGTTGGCATTTAGTTAAGAAAGTTTCTTTTCTACCAAATGTTATTTTCTTATTATGCAGCGATAGCGTCAAGGCCCGTGATCGAGGAATGCGTCCATGAGAGCCTGACAGATCAGGGTCTGTGTTCATACCAAACTCCCCCCAATAGCCTTTCGTTCAACCTCACGTGTGTCGTGAGTGGATTCAAACCTAACATTTCCATGCAGCTGTGGATCGACGGGACTGGAAAGAGACTGAATTCCGTGGTTTCGCAACAAACAACGCTACCTGACGACACATACGAGAGGTTCGAGACAATCATCGTTTCAGCCAAATATGGGACAGAGCAAACCTTCATGTGCGTGGCTACAGGTGACTCGCTGAATGGAACGTGGACTACGGGAATCTCTGTTCTGTCTATATCAGGTTACGTGAAACGTTGCCAGTTTTGTGTTTCTCAAAGATATCAACATTAATAATCACCTTTTGGTACTACTAAATATAATTTTGATACAAGAATAAGAATGGAGAATAAGAATACAACCTTAAACTATACGTCTTACAATACAATATGTTGAATGAAGGAGCAGTGCTGGTATCATTGAGAAAAGTACTCGTTCCGGGACGCAATTTAATTCATTTTTCTTCGGCAAATACAAATACACGAGGGAAAACGAGAGTGAAAGAAAGGGAGAGAGAGAGAGAGGGAGGGAGGGTGGAGGGCCAGGTAGGGGAAAGTACGCCATCACAACTTCTCACAGTGTTATCAATGAACAAAAAACTGATTGAAATAACTATTGTGTATTATTGTATCCTTGTAGTAAAGTAGTAAATAATGTGTTACAAAACTCTCTTTTTAAAAATTCAGGAAAAGGTGACAAGTTTGATCTCATCATTGGACTAGCCTCTGGTCTTCCTGTTGCCGTTATCATCCTATTTCTTCTTGTAGGACTATGTCTGCAAAAGTACCAGCCGAACTACCTACGAAAGAGTATGACATTTTGATTTGCTCGGTAATTTATGGTTATCAAATTAAGAGCTTGCTTCCAAAGACGCTAGATCCATTATTTTTCTAATGAATTTAGCTCCTTGTGGTTGCAAGCTCTTCAAATAGAAGTTAGTAACACTCAATATACATTCAATGAAGACGCGTCAGCACATCTTGTAAACTACGCAAAGACTGTAAAACTGTAACCCCCCTTTCAAATTCATTGTGTGTTTAGAGTATTAATAATGCTTGTCATCACATTCTGCATAATTAGTTACTGATTTATACTCATAATAGAAGTTGCAAGAAAACAAGAAAGAGTAAGAAATAATGTAGTCGTATAAAGCACGTTAGTGAAATCTGGGATACTCAAGAAATTACTGTCAGACACGTGCCTGTTGGAGACAAGACGCTACCATTTTTTTTTCTTATTGACTTTTAAACGTCCATCATCGTCATTCGTCAATTACACATATGAGTTAAAAAAAATAATGAATGTAATGTGTAATGGTATGCAGGCGTATGTGTGTGATGCTCGGTTTTACTATTTTCATCTCGTGTTGTTAATGTTAATATTTTTAATGTTATCTTTTACAGCATGTGGCTGGACTCCTTGCTGGAGACTATACAGAAAACAGTCATATGACCGGGAAGGATTGATAATGGGTAAGCACACACACACACACACACACACACACATAAAAAAAATATAAAACAACAACAACAACAACAAAATCTAAATCCATTGCATTACGGTTTCTTCTGAAAAAAAATGACAAAAGCAATAACTCCATTGCTCATAGATAGGAACAGCGAGTTTTAAATTCATAACATCTTCTTTTTGGTACGTTTCTGCCCCCCCCCCCCCTTCATCATGGAATTGTATCCAGTTATACTTCAATATAACCATCTTGAAGAGGAAAGGCAAACATAACATTTATGGTTTTATGCCTTCGCCAGGAAGTGTCGCCGGAGGCATTATGTTTTCGGGTTGTCCTTCCATCCGTCCATCCATCAATTCTTTCATCCGTCCGTCCTTCCGTTTGTCCATCCGTCCGTAATCAATTTTGTGGACAGCGTAACTAAAAAAAAAAAAAAAAAAATGAGGTATCGTGAGTAGAAGTTGTCCCTGTTAACTTTTGGATGCACATTGTCATGCTCAAGGTCAAAAGCTCAAAATTTACGAGGCCTACGTGTACTACTACTATATGCTGTCATGCCTCGGTCGCTCTCCACCCGTGCGCCTTGTCTACCCTTGCCATTATGATTGCTTTAGAATTCCCTCACGGAACCCCGTGTGGGAACTTTCTAAAGGCCGTGTCACATCTTTCCCGTCAAGCAACGCGAGATTGTTACTAGTAGTACGGAAGCTTATAAGTGCCAACCAGATGACGAGATAAGAAGACGAGAAGACAAGCTAAATGCCGAGAAGCCGAGTTATTGGAACTCGGCAAGTCGACTTGTTTGGGTCAAGAAGACACGAAGCCGAGTTATTGAAACTCGGCACGTTGATTTGTTTTGGATGAGAAGACAAGATGATGAGTTGTCGAAACTCAGCAAGTCGATTTGTTGGGGACAATAAGACAATATGACGGGTTGTTGGATCTTGGACAGTCGACTTGCTTTCGACATGAAGACAAGACGACGAGTTCTTAGAACTTGGCTAGTCTACTTGTTTGGGACAAGAAGACAAGATGAGTCGCCGAAACTTGGCAAGTCGACTTATTTTGGACAAGAACACAAGATGACGAGTTGTTGAAACTCGGCTAGTCTACTTGTTTGGGACAAGAAGACAAAATGACGAGTTGTTGAAACTCGGGCAGTCCACTTGTTTTGGACAAGGAGACAAGATAATGAGTTATTTGAACTCGGCAAGTAGACTTTTATATTAAAGACAAAATGACAAGATGACGAATTGTCGGAACTTGGCAAGTCGGTTTGTTAAGGACAAGAAGACAAGAAAATGAGTTGTAGGAACGCAGCAAGGCGACTTGTTTTGGATAAGAAGTAAAAAAAGGACCTTTTTTATTTATTTTATTTATTTCAACATATTTTGACAGGATAACAAGATCAGAAGGTGAGTGCTGTTTTACATCAAGGTCCTTTACAATCCAACTATATAAATATAAAATCATGTTACATAAATATAAGCATAAAAACCACGACAAACAAGCAGTCATAGTTGTAAGGAGCAAAACGTTTCGTTAAAATCAGTAGTAACCAGATCAATGGACGATATGACAAACAATATGATAGAAAAGGATATATTGAAACAGAAAAAAAATGATGCAAGACTATTATACACAATCATACCATTAGGTGTACAAAAGGAGTTTAAAAAAAGTACAACGTCGTTGTACTTTCGCGGTGAATTAAAAAAATTACTCCGTTCTGGTGGTTCTTTAACGCTTAATTGTGTGTGATTCTAAGCTTTTCTGATAACCATTGCCTTCTTTTGTGCAAGGAAGGAATGATGGGATTATTATGGGATGGAGCAAACTGATATGTTTTGTTGGTTATTGATGTTTTGGCCTTTTCCGCGCAAAGTCGTGTCAAAATTGTCCTGTTTTAGTTTTTAATATTCTGTTATTCTAAGCATTGTTTTGTAAATATTGCTATAATTCTCATTTTGAATGGAATTACTGGGGGCCGGGAAAAATATTTTTCACCAATATTTTCATTGCCAACTGCCCAATCCCTCCCCCCACCCTTCACGAGGAAAAATCAGGCGATTTATCATGAAGACATATATTTTACTATTTCTGAAACCTGCGGGGGATGATTGTACATACCCCCCCCCCCCCCCCCCCCCGATATATACGGCCCTGCTTGGTGGGGAGGGGTGCTCTGGGAGATGGGAGCAATCGTGTTTGCGAAATATGATATCGCTGTAGAAGTAAAGGAACGACCATAATACACATAAGTAACAGGCTTATGAACTGAGCTGCCTTCTCCCCTCCACCTCCGTAAATCGATCTATAAGCTTGACTCTGTTATCTTTTCTTTTCTAGTTCTTGCAGCTTGTCAAAAAAAGTTAGTGCTGGTGGCCGTAAATAAATATGCCCTCTCCTATAGTCCGCCCTTGTTGATTCAATGCTATGTGTTAATATCACATTTTGTTGAGAAATGCTTCTGATATTACTTTTGCCAATTGTTGTTTGTAGGTTGAATAATTCACAAACCCTTATTTAGTGATTCTATTTTAAATTTCCAGAGTGAATGGCTAAATAGTGCAAGTCTTTGATTTGGTTTTAATCCCAATTAGTTGCATAATCTATTTTCAGTTTTTTCCCCAAAATTTCAAAATCTCAAATGAAGAGGCTTGGAGAGAAAAGCATATAGGTACGTATTATCTGACTGTCGCAATTTATCCATATTTCAATAATTATAATTTCAAATAGTTTCAGATGCTTTAAAGAGCAAGTTGCTGCCTTCTGTCTGTCAAATACGTATTCCAGCATTATTCTTTTCCATGATAACAATTTGTGGAATATGGCAAATAGCTTAAAAATCAGGAAGGATATCAATTTTCTCAGAGATTACTGTCGTGTGAAAGAGAAACTCAGTATGCAAATCCACGACGCTGTGAGGTTGCAAATGTCGCAAAGAAATCTGTATAATTGACTTGCCGAGTTTCAACAACACGGCTTCTTGTCTCCTTGTCCAAACAACTTGTCATCTTGATTTCTTGTACTATACATAACGACTACGAGAGTTCCAACAGCTCATCATCCTGTCTTCTTATCCCCCAAAAGTCAATTTCTGAGTTTCAACAACTGAGTATATTGTCTCTATATGTACCGAAAAAAAGTCGACTTGCCGATTTTCAACTCGGCCTCTTGTCCCAAACAACTTGTCATCTTGAAATTTTATCCCAAACGAGTCTACTTGCTACATTCTAACACAGCTCGTCATCTTGTCTTCTGACCCAAACAGGTCGACTTGCCAAGTTTCAATAACTCAGCTTCTTGTCCTCTTGATTCCTTGTCCCAACAACTTGTAATCTTGACTTCTTGTCCTTAAACAAGTCTACTCGCCGAGTTCAAACAACTCATCATCCTGTCTTCTTGTCCAAAACAGGTAGACTATCCGAATTTCAACAACTCGTCATCTTGTCTTCTTATAAAAAATAAGTCGACTTGCCAAGTTTCAGCAACTCATCATCTTGTCTTCTCGTCCAAAACAAGTAGACTAGCCAAGTTCTAAAAACTCGTCATCCTGTCTTCATGTCGAAAACAAGTCAACTTTCCGAGTTTAACCAACTTGTCATCTTTTCTTCTTGTCAAAAATAAGTCGACTTGCCAAGTTTCGGCAACTCATCATATTGTCTCCTTGTCCCAAACAAATAGACTAGCTAAATTCTAAAAATTCGTCATCTTGTTTTCATATCGAAAACAAGTCGACTTTCCGAGATCTAACAACCCGTCATATTGTCTTATTGTCCCAAACAAATCGACTTACTGAGTTTCGACAACTCATCATCTTGTCTTCTCGTCCAAAACAAATCAACGTGCCGAGTTTCAATAACTCGGCTTCGTGTCTTCTTGACCCAAACAAGTCGACTTGCCGAGTTCCAATAACTCGGCTTCTCGGTACAGGGGAAACTCGGTATAACGAACACTGCTATAACGAGATATCGGTTATAACGAGGAAATTTTCTCGGTCCCAAATTTCCTTCCACACAAGTCTATGTAAAATGCTACTCTTATAGCGAGATCGGCTATAACGAAATAACTGCTATAACGAGATAAATTTTGTGACTTCCAAACAAAGAAAAACATAGTAAATCAAACCTGCTATAGCGAGGTAAAGCAAAATGCCTTCGGTAAAGCTTTACTGTGCTATCATCTTCCGAGATTGTAAAGCTTGATGCGCCAAAAACTGTCTTGTACACACATAATCATTAAGCACTCCAGCTAGCACTGCATGTTGTACGTGTGAAGTGTGTGTGTGCACGCACACTGATACATGCAGAAAATGTAGTGGGACGGCCATATGTATACATGACATCATCATGACGTTTAGCAGGTGTGAGGCAATCTGATGCTGTGATTGGCCTTCTACTTAGGGAATTCCCCGTCTTCACACACACGCAGTCATAATGTACATACAGAATGTACATACACACACAGCATTGTGCAGACCATTATTCAAGCTTTCCACGCACCTACACCCATACGATAACCACATACCAATCCACAGTCTGGCACAGACGATCTTGTATTGATACAATCGCAAGCTATATAAATTTACAAATTCAAACATCTACAGTTAATAAGAAACACATTCTTGATATTGGATTTCCTTGGCAAAAAACATCTTCTTACCCATAAAGGTGAGTAATTCCCTCACACACAATATCAAGTTATCAGTATTGATTGAAATATGATGGGTAGTCCCACATGTGCAAATTAGTGTCTTTATTTTATGCCTTCTTTTATGCCTACTGATATAACGAGATATCGGCTATAACGAGGAAAATGACTCGGTCCCGACCATCTCGTTATATCGAGTTTCCACTGTATTTAGCTTGTCTTCTCGTCTTCTTATCTCGTCATCTGGTTGGCACTTATAAGCTTCCGTATAGTAGGGATTTCCAGCACGCAGGATAATTTTTCTTCGGGCGGACAAGAATGTTTGCGAGTTTCGCACTTGTCTCTTACTTGCTAGACGCGTGCTACTTACTTTATTCCGTGCGATCTGCGTGAGAGCTTTGTTAAACCGATCTGTTTTCTCTTACGAGCGACTTACAGGACTTAACTGCCAAGTACCTGCGTTGATGCGAGGTTCTGCCTGTAAAGGGCTTTTTACACTTGTAAATTTTTGCTTAGTGCCGTACCAACGGTGGGGCTAAGGGGGGGGGGGGGTGGGGGCAGTTTCTATTCACATCAGCCCGAACATTATCAAATAGCGCGCTAGTTCGCATTAATTATCCTGCTATTTCGGAAATTTCTAGAGTTGGACTCGAGAAATTTTCTCAATCAATAAGCGCACCACTGAAATTTGTGTTGACATTATCAAATAGCGCGCTATTTCGTGATCGGGTTAATTTCCGAAGTCAGAAAAGAGCGCGCTATTTCAAAACATCGGGCTGATGTGAAAACGCCTAATAGGCGGTTCACTTCAGCCCGGTAAAAATCCAAGGTCGAGATATTTTCGAGATCACAAATTAGCGCGCTATTTCAATTCCTATTCACATCAGCCCGAACATTATCAAATAGCACGCTATTTCGCATTAATTATCCAGCTATTTCGGAAATTTCAAGAGTTGGACTCGAGAAATTTTCTCGCTCAATTAGCGCGCTAATTTGTAACATTATCAAATAGCGCGCTGTTTCGTAATCGCGCTAATTTCCCAAGTCAGAAAACAGCCCCATAAAAATCCAAGCTCGAGATATTTTCGAGATCACAAATTAGAGCGCTATTTCAATTCCTGTTTACATCAGCCCGAACATTATCAAATAGCGCGCTTATTTGCATTAATCATCCTGCTATTTTGAAATTTCCCGAGTTGGACTCGAGAAATTTTCTCGATCATTAGCGCGCTAATTTGTATTGACATAATCATATGGCGCGCTATTTCATGATCGGGTTAATTTCCCAAGTCAGAAAATAGCGCGCTATTTCGAAACATCGGGTTCATGTGAAAACGCCTAATGCCTCCCTCTCTCTTTTTTAAAAACATTTTTGGGGCCTTTTTTTTTTGGGGGGGGGGGGGTTCTTCTTTGTTTGTTTGTTTTTTCCAACGCTCTGGTCCTCACACTGAATATTCAACAGTGCAACCTGAAAGGGAGTAATGACAAAGGTAATTAGAATAATTTTGAAGGAAATAACAACACGAATATCACTTCTTTTAAGGACCTTCCCTGAAAAAAAAAGAAAAAAGAAATGATTCTACATGTATTTTCAATCTTTATACAATACTACCTCTTGATCATCTTTTTTTTTTAATGTTATGAGTATCTACTCATTATTGGTGTCAATTGGAACTATCTATTATCTACTTTCGTCGTTATGCACATTTCACTGACTAAATCTTTTCATGTCCGTTTTGTTTACTTTCCAGATTCATTTCATAGTTGTCCGTCGCTTACAGCGAAACAAGTTCACCAATGCAAGGAAGAGTTGAAGACCTATTACAGAAAGACACGAGGGAAGGTTACAGTGGATCCACTCAACTTTATGGAACGTGTTAACTTAGACGAAATTTACACAAATTTGAGTCTAATAAATTGCAGTGACATGCATAAAACACCAATAATGTACGAGGATCTCTTGGCCGATTACAAAAGTGGAAATCTTTCAAAACGCGTTTTGATCCAGGGTGAGGGAGGTGTCGGTAAAACAACCCTTTGTGCAAAAATAGCCTGGGACTGGAGCCAGGGAAAGATTCTCCAGGATCTGGACATGGTGATCGTAATTCCTCTCCGAGACGTCACTGTCGACAAAACTATTGGTGTCATTGTGGAGAGATATCTGTCTGACTCGAACGAAGTAACACCAGCTCAGATAGACAACTACATTTCAACAAATTTAAGTAAAGTGTTTCTCATGTTTGATGGCTTCGATGAGTTCAACGAGAAAATAGATAGAAATAGTAGCAGCGAGGTCATTCGCATTCTAGGATTAGAGCAATATGAGTCATGCAAGGTTATTGTGACTTCAAGGCCATGGAGAACTGATGAATTTATGTTGCACAAGAGTCTCGCCGAATCTTATACTTCTATTGTCGTCGAAGGATATAGCAAGGAGAATTTAACCACTTACATCAAAAAGTACTTTCGAATATGGAAGGAGGACGTTCTTGCAGAAACCTTACTCAGTTTCATGGAAGAAAATCATGTCATCCGGTCGTACATGGCTCCCTTTCCCATCTACTGCGCAATGCTTTGCCTCATGTGGAAAGATGTAAGCGAAGAGAGAAGACAAGAAATTCAGAGAATGCAAACTTTTTCGGAGATTTTTGGAGAAATGATTCTTTTTCTGAAAGAGCATTACGTCTCTAAGAATTGTGAAAATATACAGAGTAAGGACGCTGTTAGGGATATAAAAGAAGCTTCTAGAGCAATTCAAGTCATAGGTGGGACTGCACTGGAGGGATTATTAGAAAGAAGGCTTTCATTTCCTGAGAAACAATTCAAGAAATCTCGGGATGCCATGGAAACATGTTGCAAAATCGGAGTTTTGACAATAGAAACAAATGTTATCAATAGGAGACGTCGGCGCGATGTCGACATCCCATCCTTTGTTGTGTCAACGGTTTCGTTTCCTCATAAATTGTTCCAAGAATATATAGCAGGAGTACACATTGAGCATTTATTTGTCAATGATCGCGCCAAGTACGAGAAGTTTAAAAATATTCTTCTTCGTCAATATGAAGAATTTCGTTACGTTCTCTACTTCGCCTCAACCTTCCGAAAAGATTTGGGCCTTGATATTATCAAAGGCTTAACGAAGAAAGATGACCGGCATTGTTGCGTTGACGTTGCGTTTGAAAGTCATACGGTGGAGGCTGCTAGGGCAGTGGGAGGAAAATGGGGAGAATACGACCTATCACGATATACGTCAGAACATACAAAGCCAGGAGTTGTGTTCATGATGCATTGTAACCAAGTGGTGAGTGACACATTTTTATTGATCTCAACCGATTTCTTTTCCTAATAGTTGTATAATAAAGTGACCTGTGAGTTGTTTCGGAAACTGTACGTTGTATCCTGTCTTACATTGTTATTGATGCCTTTGCATATTTTGTCAAGTTTCTTCTCGTATGCCTATAGTTCGATTGTATTGACTCAATATTGTTTTAGGAAAGAAGTGCGACTACGCTCTACGGTCGATTGAAATCAGACCCATCTGCGAAAAGTTGCATTTTGCTTAAACGCGATTGGTAGTTAATCATTAAAACTTAATCTCGATTGTACAAAATATGATATGTATCGTAACGAAATGCCACACGGATGCACATCACGAGACCGACACCCACGAGTCTAACAGCCAAAGAGTCATACAGCTCACAAGTCATACAGCCTATCAGTTCGACACTAAGCCAACAAGGCCCACGAGACCGACACATTACACGCCGTGTTGTATCTGTCGAACTCGTGGGCTGTTTTCACTTAGTGTCGGTCGCTCATGGGCTTTATTTGTGTAGTGTCGAACTCATGGGCTGTATGACTCGTGAGCTGCAGCTGTATGACTCATGGACCTGTTTTCAATGTCGAACTCGTGGGCTGTATGACTCGTGGGTGTCGGTCTACTGGGATGACCCCATGTCACACAGCGTGTTCTATACTGTATAGTACGTACGATTAGTGGGCTTAACAGAAATATAAATCTGATAAAATTCATTGCCTCTCGGCTGTATTTTTTTTCTCTCTATTTGCACATTCCTACATTACTCTACTATTACTTTCAATCAGTCGATGTTTGTTCCCATTAGAACTCGTTGCGTATTGCAAATGTGAACTTTGGAAGAACTGTGTCGTATGACTTGGCGAAGGGTATGTGTTCAAGCAGTGTACTGCACAAAGTGACAGTACTCAACTCGCAATTACACGCCGATTTCTACAGGATACTCGGCAAAGAGGCGTCGAACTGTCAGGTAAGACACAAGGACAATATTTCATCAAGGGTTTCATGAGATGAATACCGAGGATGAAAAGCTTCTTCACATTACAAAGATGCTTCGAATATAATTCTTTGAATTGTTGTGTGTGTTATATTCTAACCCAACATTTATTCAAAACAAAACAGGGGATAAAGAAACAAGAAAATGTGAATGTTGTTTTGAGAGATGGAAAATCAGGTAAGCAATTATGCTGCTGCTGCTGACACACCCTACCCCTGAGACTGTAATATGGCCATCAAGCTTAAAACCTAGGGGGAAATAGAATGAAGATGCAAGAGTGTAATTTCACTTCCCTATAAAATTTAAAAGAAAAACCTGTCAGCCTTAGTATATTATACAACATGCATGCACACACGATACAACTCACACATATTAAGACGATCACCATATATCCCAGGTAAGTCAACTGTGCACTTTTGCTCATTTGTTGAAAAGGAAAATTACTCTTTCTTAACTTGACACCGAAGCCCTTTCTTTTGAATGGTAATCTCCATGCTCACCAACTTCACATCTTTCTAAGAGGAATTATTGTTTACGCCAATGATTCACCCCCAACATTAAGGCATTCCATGAAGGCCTTTGGATGAAAGCATCTTCAAGGAAATGTGATATAATTATTGTTTTCTCTTCCTGCATTTCTTTTTCCTTTGTTCTTGTTTTTATTGTTGTTCGATTTAATGACTTGTTTGAATACCGAAAAGTTCAAAATGCTCACAAGCCACAACCTCGATAGCACACATAACGGCAACTTTCCTGACCTTAAGTATCATTTTGAGGGGCTCCGTAACCCATTCAATTACTACACAATATTTTGATAAAGAAATTGCGTGGTGGTCAGATAATCATTATGTTGGTAAATGCATAGTCAAAACTAGAAAGGGGTTGATTAAAGAAATAACTATTGTGGCACATTATTGAATGATACAAGTCAGAGAAAATGAATGATATAACATCAGCATAGACCCTTAAACATTTATTTGGCTTGAGCAATTAATTCATTAGCCATTTACGCTTGCTACAGCCCATCTAATTCATTTGTTTCTACGCTGATGTTTTGACTTGTTCATATGTTTACCTTTTTGCCTGATCCTTCTGATTTTTATTTTGTTTCTTGATTTGTTGTTTTGTTTTGTTTTCATAGATTCAAGAACTGCATTGGTCTGTTGACAGCTTGGACGACGGTTTTGAACACGAGTCCTTGATGGCAGAAGACTTGGCCCGATGGGTGTGCAATATGTCGAGGCTTTCGCACTTGTGTCTATCATTCCGTAACTTGCCCGATAGTTTCTTCTTAACAGCCATTTCCTCTGCATCGTCATGTCAGGTATGTGACATTTCTCTTTGTATTATCAATATGTGGTAATTTTATCATTAACCATGTGAGTATTGATTTGCAAACGTATGTGAATGTGTTTTAATTATGATTCCATTATTTCTCATTTTTCAATCTCGTTGAAACGAGTCTACAGAGAGCCTTTATTTACTCTGCAGTAAGTTAACATTTCCCCCCTGACACGTGTCGTTCTTTCTTGAAGATCTGTCTAGGACTGTTGCTATTATTCAAAACAATTCTATGTTTAGTCAATGCAGAAACGCGTGATGCGCAAAGGATTACGAATTTTTACAATTTTTCGTACCCTGTTGCAGTGGAAGTCATTTTTTTTGTGGCCAAATTAAATTGCTTTTGCTAAGACTGTTGAGGCTTGTTTTTAACATAATGCTTACATCAAACCAGCTTGTTCGATTATTTTTTAATATCCCTTGTTTTTAGAGTATAGATTATTGCCATTACCCTATTCCATTAGACACTGAAAGTGGGATGATTTAAAATCGTTGTACGATCATTTTCTCATTTCTAATTTCATGTAGGTTAACAACCGTTTGACTATAGGGAACTAGAAATGTCGCTATAGCGACCGATGCCTCCGCCATAATGCATGATTCTCAAAATAGGTGTATAGTACATGTCTTCACAATGTGTGATGACAGTTTCACATAACTGGCAAAACATTGATATGACCGGTTTGTCAGAAATGCCTTGAATGTTCACTTTCTTCAAACTGGGTTTGCTATAATTGTCTAAGAGTGCAGGTACACATATTCGGGGAATTGAGGATTTTACTTGACTTCTGACCAACCCTGTTATAAGTTTATACATTGAGTAATTTTCAAGGTATGAAGAAAGATTTTTTTTAGTTTAAACCTGACCTTTGACCCTTACCTTTGCCCTTCTGGCTGGAAATTTCCCAGAGAATCTCCATTAGATAATACATGTATATATTAAGTTTTAAAACTAATAATGCAAGCATTGCATATACTAGTATATGAGGGAAACAGTAAAATTTTGAGGAGTTGACCTTGACCTTTGACCCTTGACTATTGGCCCATGACCTCTAGCTTCCCTAGATAATCTCTGCCAGTCAGTACATGCATATGTACCAAGTTCTATGAAGATACATTGAACCATTTAAGAGAAAAGTGAAATTGCAACATTTTCACCTAACCTTTGACCTTTTGACCTTTGACCTTTTGACATGAAACTCTTTCTGGAGAATTTTTACGCAGTAGCACATGTCTGCACTAAGTTTCAATAAAATACCTTCGGGCATTGCATATGGGGGAAAAGCAACATTTTTAGCATTTGACCTTGGCCTTTTGACCTTTGACCTCTTGGCAATGTCACTAAAATCTCCTCACCTAACTGCCCCATCATACATCATCCTTGGACCAAGTTTGGTGAAAGCTGCTTCATCCAGTTTTGAGTTATCACGTAAACAGATAAATCTTAGGATTTGACCTTGATCTTTGACCTTTGACCTCTGTCCGATTTCACTAAAAAACTAATCATGTAATTATCCTATCAAACATCATCCTCGGACAAAATTGGTGAAATTTGCTCGATGCAGTCTTGAGTTATCGCTTAAACGGATACAATTTCATGATTTGACCTTGACCTGTGACCTTTGACCTTTGCCCGATTTCACCCAAAATCTAATCAAGTGATTGCCCTGTCATACTTTATACTTGGACCAAGTCTGGTAAAATTACAGTAAATATTTCTCAAGTTATCGCGTAAACGAATACATACGTACGTTCGTACGTACGGACGGACGGACAACCCGAAACATAATGCCGTCGCACCACTTCGTGGCGGAGGCATAAAAAAGACATCATTAGCATCAGTAGCTATGTTTTTCTACTTTGAGACAACAAGTTAAATGATTGGGAATACAAAAAAAAAAATTTGGCGTAGTCAGTAGTACAATGTGTTTTGCAAATTCTAAGTAACGAACGCAGGCAAGTGAGTGTTCAAATATTGTTAGAATCCGAAGGGAAATCATTTGAAAAAAAAAATAAATTGACAGTATTATTTTGTGAGTTGTTGCGGTTCGTAGGGAGATAATTTATGTCGGCAATGTTCGTGGACCGCGACAGAGCTAGGAAATACTCATCCTGTATCTTGGGGACAAGATATCTTTTGTCCCTGTATGAGCGCTACAATTATTCTTTTCAACAGGATTTCTGTTTCTTAGTCTGCCCATACTCGCAATAATATGTGGCAGCATTTATCAACATCCAATCAAAAACTTGCGAATGGAAAATGAATCTAGGTTTTATCTCGATGTAAGAAATTGTGCAGTTTCATGTCTTGGCATTCCCGTTTCCGGCAGTTTTCTTGCAGCTTCCTGGCTTCATCATTTCCATTGGTCTAGTGCCAGCTCACGTCATCCCCCCCCCCCCCCCCCCCCAAGTTGATACATTTTTTTTTTTTTTTTTTTTTTTTTTTTTTTTTTTTTTTTTTTTACTGTTCGATTAATAATTTTGTTTCTTGACAGATTCAGCACTTGGAGTTGATTATTCCGAACTGGGAAACTGATCGCCAACATCAGTCTTCGGTGGGAGAATATTTGGTACAATGGGTGCGTACTTTGCCACGTCTTTCGAGCTTAAGTGTAAAAGGCCCCAGCTCGTCTGATGAAGTCCTCTCAACAGTTGTCGATATGGCAAAATCCTGCCAGGTATGTCACCATTGAACAAATACAATACACATTTTTACTATGAAAGTATTCACGGCCCCTTATTCTTCTGTCTTCTAATAATTAAATTGCTTACATACCGTCGAAGCAAAGAGCTGTTTTGTTATTGTTTTTTTTGTTCTTGTATTTTTTTTGCTTTGAAAAACGAAATACCAAATGTCCCATATTCTCTTTCATACCTTCCTCTGCCTACGAGTATCCAATTATTTGTGGCCGCTTTCCTTCTTACTCAGCCTTTCAAAATGAAGAAATAGATATAAAGCAAGGAAGGTATAGACCATACAATCATGCGCTTGTACTGGAAGAATTCTTGAAGAAATGTGGAAAGGCTCTATCACCATCGACTACGCAAAATGTTTAAACAATTGTGGAGGCACAACTCTTTCTCACCGGAGGGTAAAAAATTATTTGTTATTAAATGGATGGCACACAAGCATTTCTGTTACAATACATTACATAAATCAATTGTGACATACTGTTGCTCGGTTTTTTTAAACGTTTTTATAATACATATATCCTTAGTCATAACTCAATACACACATAACCATTGCTCTACTCATACGTATAAAATGTTATATGTGAAGATCGCTTTTTTGAACTACGGAAGTTGTAATGTTTCTTGGTGCTAAACAGGACTAATAAAATACGTAATGAGGAAAGTGAATTTATTGGAATCTTAGAGCACTAAAGACGTTCACTGTGTATTCGTTTTGCTTTTCTTTGTCAGATTCATTATCTTTTCATAAAGAATAGATCAAATCTTTACATCTTTAAATCTTTTCTTTCCATAATATAAATGTATTATATATATATATATATATATATATATATATATACATATATATATACCTGTATATATATATGTATATATATATATATATATATATTATATATATATATATATATGTTATGATAAATAGGCAGTGTAAAGATGTGTGTGTGTGTGTGTGTGTGTGTTTGTAAAAATACATTATGTTCAGTGATTTCCCTCTTGTACTTGTACTTGTGACAGCTTGACGACATTACCTTCAATGGAAAGCCACTAAACCAGTTGGTCCTTGACAATGAATGAGGTAAAACGAAGGTACACCTTCTTTTCTTCTCCCTTCACTATATTCAATGCATTCCAGACGTGCATGGGTCAGTATACTGAGCAATTCAGTTCCATACTGTCTGGGAGTTTAGCTATCTGATGATCGATGAAAATAGATTTTGGTAACTACGGTGTACATAGGCACTATGTAATTATTTCCGTGTGTGTGTGTGTGTGTGTGTGTGTGTGTGTGCGTGCATTGTCATGCCTGTTCTTCTGTGTATCTGTTTGCCATACACCAATACTCTAATGATAATGAGTTACAGGTTATTAGAAGTCTCTGTGCATAGAATTTGCTTAATTATGGTGTTTGCGTCACAAGGGTACAGATGGCCACTTTTACATCTTGTCACATAAGTTGCGACAAAACACATGTTGAGCATGAGGATGTGCGTATCGGGGCATCTTGGATATCTTTTGTAACCCATGCAGTATAAGTACTAAAGAACTACTTTATCCCCTGTTTTACATTTCTTGTAACTCTGTGCAATGTCTTTCCATTTTCTATGGCAGGAACGCAATAAGAGAAGTGACCATGAGTGTGAGAGACGATAAGAAACAGGCAACTCTGTTCTTACCAGACAGATTTACCAGCATCGACTGAAGTAAAAACGAACGAGGCTTGAAATATATTCGAGAAAGTGACATCTCATTACAAGGATTTTAAGGACAAGCGGACTAGCACGAAGAAAGGAACAAGCGGGAAAGCGAAGTCACGGCATCAGATGCACATTTCTATATACTGAAAGTCATTAAAACCTGTTATAAACGTCTTATGAGATAGTATTAAAAGAACCATGCAAGAGCGTAATAAGGCATATGTAAGGCGGTGGAATACAACGGAAAGGGGTAGGGAGGAGGGGGTAGGAATCTGGAGAATGAATATGCGACTAGGCTTAGAAATATTGATGATCATATTGACCAAAGAGACTAGGCAAAAAAAAAAAAAAAAATGAAAAGGGTTAGGATGAAAAAGGCGAACATAGGCCAACGTTAAATAGCATTTAAAGGAGGAATCGACGTAATTGACGACGTCGCAGGGTGTCACTATTGGTTAATTAATGATCTGAGACCCCTGCCAATTTGATCGAGGTGCCTGAATGCGATTAAAAGTTGGCAAAAGACATACAAAAATACTAACGCTGATCAATTATTGTACTACACCGTATGGAACCATGTTCATATAATATATATGTATAAGTATATTATATATGTGAGGTATGTCGTGGAACAGTCTTGTTGAGGCAGTATGTGTACATCAGCACTTGATCTTTGTTTTGTTTCGTTTTACTTCAGTTGATTATCAAACAACTTTCTATACGAGGCCATTTCCCACAGCTGTAATCCCTTTGAGTATTGTAAACAGTGAAAGAAAAGCGAGCGAAAAAATGCACAGTAAATGATCAAGAGATAAAGTACAATTCGATTTAATTTTAAAAAACACAGTGACAAGCAATACTCTAAATAAAATCGGCATGTTTAACCCCACTGACAATATCTCTAATAGAGCATAATATGATTGCCAAAACAGGCATGTTATTAGAACATCTAACGTGCTTTAGGAAAAATAAATCAAAAGATATTTGGTGAAAAAGAGCAGTTGATGGTACATCAGCAGGTACAAAATTGTAAAAAAAGAGAGAATATTACAATATGTCAATTAAATCTGTGAATTGTTGTTATAGGTACTATATAAGTTAAGGTATTTATAAGGCCATTTTAATTGGGCCTTCAGTGTCTGCGTCCTTCTTCGGATAGGGCAGATATTCCACGCGGCCCTGACGCGGTTGTTTGAATATTAAAGTAAGCAGTGTATCATTGAGTAGTATAGTGGCTGCAGGAGAAACAAGAAGGGATTTGGACTCAGAACGTACGTTTCTTGAAGGTATATGTCTCACGAAATATTATGTAATTGTTTTGCCTTGTAAGCAGTGAAAGGCAGCGAAGAACTTTAAACTTCAGTCTTGCTTGGACTTCAGGGAGCCACTATAGGTTTGATGAGATGGGAGAGACAGTGTTCACGTGGAAGAGTTGGAATGACAAACCAAGCAACTGGATTTTGAATGCACTGTAACTTGATATAATAATCACGTAATCCCCAAAAGAGGCTGCTCCATGTCATTGAGTTGACTTTATGCGTAAAGTAAGAACGAGCAAGATAAGGAGGGAATATTGGCACAACGTACGTATAATGAGACGCAACAATTGTTTACGTATAGAGAAGATACAGGAATGTTTCGACAATATCTTCATCAAGGTCTTCCAACCGATATAATCATGAAAGAAGGCTATCGAGTGTTTGTTTTGTGCAGTGAAACGTTTTTGAATATATGTCTCCTCTACATGGCAGTGGTTCATTCGTAATTGAAGTTTCAACCAGCTCATTACAGCTGTAGAATGTGGTTGACTAGTAGTAAATTACAAGTGTAAAGTGATAACAAAATGTGATTATCATAATATTGTACTCAATTTCGCTCTGTACAAAGTACAATAATGAAAGGGGTAGTACAGTTTGTTTTCCATTTTGCAAGCAGCGCGACCCTTTCCTTGGTTGCAGTAGAACCGTCTATCATACCATTAAGTGGAGAATGACTGCAAATCGACGGCTTTCCCTCTTTATATGCATACAAAACGTTGTGCATTTACAGCATTCGAATTACAATGCAGATGTTTTAAACTTGTGTTGCTACTTCATTCAGTGTTGTTTTACATATATTTGTACGAACTAAGGATGCTTATTACAAAATAATGATGTGCACAGTTGGAATATTTTGATATGAGGCATGTCGCATCGTAATTACATGTACATGGTATTTTCTATCAAATGGTATTTTCTAAAATTCCTGCTGAATGTTATCGCGTGGTAGTGAATTGTGAGTATTGACAAATTAAAACAAAAATAAAGGTTGCAGGATCTCTGTTCTTTTTGAGTTGTACAATTCGAAGTTAAAGCATTTAATTTATTTTTTTTTTGCACTGGTCTATATTAATCAAAAGCAATCAATTATACCTAGTAATTGTCTCGACGTGGCTTTTCAACACCTATACATTAATGTAGCAGCCCAATTTGCCATCATTATAGGCACTTAATAGAAAAATGGTGACAATAGTTGATATGAAAACTAGCAGATCTGTTCCTATTGAAATGTGATATCATTTTTTTTAGGGGGGGGGATGGAGCTCGCAAAATTCTATTAACCGAGTGATTGTGAAATTGCATTAAAACGATACCTGTGTGTATGTGCGTAAACGTATTATAGTGCAAAATTGCGAATTTGTTACTTTACTTTAAAAAGTCGTATAGTTTGTATTTATCGAGATATTGAATAGAGATATCATAAATGCACACTGACAAGAGAATACGACTCTGATCATATTTCTTTAATCTACGTAGCTGTACAGCGAATAGTCAGTAGTTCTCCTTTACAGTTTATTTTTTTTTTTGACTGTCAGTGCAGGCATATTTTATATCGGTGACACACACAACCAAACACACACACACACACACACACCAACACCCACACATGTCTTCTCAATTACTGAGCGTCACTTTAAAGGGACGGTATAGTATTGGTGGAGATGAAGATTGAAAGAAAGATATCAACCCGCTTACGAAATGTTAAAGGGCATAATCATGCTACAAGGATTCGAAGTTTATTCAATAAGAATAGGTTTAGAAATGACCAAAATATCTATTTCAAAATCGAAGTTAAACAAAAGCATCCTAATAAAGGTTGGGTCCCATCTTTTATTCGGATTGCTCTGTTTTGGATATGCCGGCCAATTTTAAGACCAATTTTCATCAAATTCATACAGTGTATAATGGTAAATTTCTCTTGGAATTATGTGCTCTTTCATATTTTATATTAAAGTAGATTTCTCATTATCTCATCAATAAAAAGTTAGAAACCTGTGTTTCACTATATTTCATGTTCAGCAGAGATTTCAAAAAGTCTAAAACTCTCCTCCAAATTCCTCATTCAACATACTCGGGATTGTTTGGCAATCTACGTAGGGAGGGCTCCCTCTGGAGTCAGATGCCAAATATTCTCTCCAGGTATTCATTGAGAAACATTCCATGGGGATCAAGCTGCAGCTTCCGAATGTCGCAGAACTCGCCCCAGTGGGGGTACAGCTCACTCAGCTCCTTAGGAGCCAGAGGATGTTCCTGTTATTATGGTGACAACCATTGTAACATCTTAGTTCTCGCACTGTTACTGGAAAGCTTACCATAAGTACATTTAGGGGGGAGGGGTTATATTCAATAGGGTGAAGTAATCCTTTAACCCGTTGAAGACTAGTCCTGTGTATACCCCAGCAGGTGTCAATAGAAAATGTGTGTAATAGAACAATCAGCTTGTCCTCAATGGTTTAAGTGCATATGCACTTGGCATAACTTGCCACAATATTTCTTGGCCATTGAGTGAAACATTTAAACTTGACCCAGTTATAAGTTTCAATAACAAGGCTTTTAGCCCAGTCAAGTGTAGCAGGGTGCCTCAGTCTAACACAAAGGCCCTACTTTAATATCTCAGGGGATGGGATATAATAGATGTAATCTTACTGTAAATCATTGCCAACTGTGTTAACAGCCAATCACTGTTCAGTTGTTTACAGCTATCTCTTCCACTTTATGTGGGTGCCCGAGCATGCATGCTGATAGGCAAAGCATACAAATTTGTAACGGAAATCCATGATTCAAATCTATTTCAGAAGATTAAAAAGAGGTGAAATAGGCATAAATTGCACATCCTCATGTCTTCCTGCACTCATTATGTGATGTCGTATATGCCATACGCACTGTGTACAACGTATTGTCGGCGACCGGAATTACATGCTGCACATATACCATGGACAACTGTAGATTTCATATGATTTTGTAAATTTCTGCCTTAATTTTTAGTGGTTGGTTTTAATTCAATTTTCATATCTCTGGAATTTTAGTCCTATTTCCACGTATGAAAAATAATATGCAAAGGCACTGAGATGAGATTGGGCATTTAAGAAATTATTTCTCTATGAATTTCGAACAACCAAGGCTTATACAGTGCAAGCGGAACCAGCAGTTGATGGTGGTGCTCACCTTGGCCCAGTGAGGGCGCCCTCAAGCTTTGTGGACAATGTCTTCGTACAGGGCCTAGTATTTTTGGTTTGGACGTCTTCTTCCCGTATGGTCTGCACAGCAGAAACATCAAGGGACAAGTGAAAAAGAAATTGTACGCAATATAGGGGAGAAAAACAATAAAGTGAAATACCTTCACAATGAGTGCATCACATAGCAAAGAATAACACGCAAGCAATACTAGGACACAAAATCATTAAGTCAGACAATTATTTTATAAAGAAGCAAACATGAGATCTTCAAGACACTTCAGTCACATCAAAACGTGATTATCACCCAAAATGTCATTTTGGTAAATCAAAATGAAATAAATGTTATCCATCTACATGTTGGTTAAAATTCTAGCTTAACATGTTTTTCCTCCTACCTCTCTATACCTTGATCAATACCAGTTCAACGTACAAACAAGCAGACTAAAATGAAACAAATAACCTGACGATACCCACATAATAACCAACAATTAAAATAACATACTTAAACCAGTTCATCATACGGAATAATTTCCACAAGGTTGTGTATACTATTTTTTTTCTTTCAGAAGGTATTTTAGGTAATGTCTAAGGCTAGACCAATCGTAGTTATCCAGCAAAGAAAAGTAAAAAAAAAACAACAACAAACAAACAAACAAACAAACAACAATAAAAAAATGCACTGATAATTGTATTCCCTTTACACTGAATCTTTCAACAACAGTCTTTACTTCATCCATAACACTGCCAAGTCTCCAATGATCCCACAGGCTTCCCTTGGAAACTTAGATATGTCTGTATTTATGCCTTAAAAAATGAACCCCCCCCCCCAAAAAAAAAAAAAAAAAACAAACAAACAAACAAACAAACAAACAAACAAACAAACAAACAAACAAAAAACCCCAAAACTTTGCCTATTTCCGACTTCTTTGCCTATTAAGATGTAACACACAAGTCGTCTCCCTTGTAGCTCTTTGGAATCACCAGACCTCATGCAGGAGGAAAAGGCTGTTGGCTTATTCTCTGTGCAACTTATCCAAGGCTTGCAAAGATAGGCAGTTGTCAACTCTTAGACATCACTTTCTATTCTCATTATTAAAGTAAGTGTTGGATCACACAGAGCATAAAGAATTCACACAATTTCCAATATAAAAAATGTGCCTATACTATCACAAAACGGACATAGTACAAAAATAAACATACTAAGAACTTATTTGACAAAAAAAAAAAAGATAGTTTAGTTAATGGAAAACAGAGGCATACCTTTAAGGCAAGCTTGTAGAGATAAAAGCCAATCATGGAAAAGAGTAGAGAGAGAAAAAAAAAAGTGACTCACGTGAAGTGAATGATGTTGATGAAACACGTGTCCCTGCCATTGGCTGGACAAATCATGATGTCATCCCCTCGGGTGAAGCGCACTTCTACAGGGAAGTGGGCGTAGATGTTCTCAGATTCGCAGCTCCTCTTCACTTCTCCCAAAACGGAAGCAGTCTTGTCTCTGGTATGGACATAGAGGGCAGCATTGTGGTAATGAATAAAATCCTGGACCTTTAATACAGTATGTGCAGAAATTACGACTGCTTCCCTTAGATTGGCAACTCGTAATTCTTGTGCATGAAAAATCAACATGGATAGCTCACTGATCTTTATACAGAACAGCTATGTAGTATCTGCACAAAGGCAGAACAAAGAGTACCACAAAAAAAGCCAATTTGAAATTAAAATAATTTATCAATCAAACCTTACTGACAGTATTGCTACACACTGTAATTTATGGATAACACATTGAATGATACGAAGGTCTTTAATGAATCTGGAGCCAAAATAGCCAAGTGTTAGATGTGTATGACTATAATATGTCGAAAAATTTTTTAAAGTTTAACATCGTGAAACTTTTTATCCGAATGTGTTTCGACAAAACGGAAACAAAAACCATTCTTGCGCGGTTTGTGAGTAGTTGTGACGACTGACGGGCGGATGTTGTGTGTACCATGGTACATTACGGCTCGTCAAATACGCGAAGGCCACGTGAGGTCTGGTTAAGGCCAACATGTCACACTTTCCCGGCAACCTATGCGATATTGTTGCGAGGAGGGATTTTCCAGCTCGCAGGAGAATTTTCCGCGGACGGACAAGAATGTTTGCGAGTTTCGCACTTGTTTTTGCCTATCAGGCGTGTGCTACTTACCTTCTACTTGCGTGTATTCCGTGTGACCTGCGTGAGAGCTTTGGAACCGATCTGTTTTCCGTTACGAGCGACTTACGGGTACTGAGAAGTACCTGCGTTGGAGTTGCGGGCGAGGTGCTGCCGGTAAGGGTCTTCTACTGGTGTTTTGCGTGTACCTCTGCAAGCGAACCCCCACAACTCACTGAGAACAAGTTTTGAGCATGCTCAAGGCCTTGTCATACCTTATCTGGGGAAGTTTTGTGGCTTGATTAGCGTGGAAACAATATGCTACCCGGAGCTCTCCGCAGTTGGTCCGCATCTGACAATTATACCTAGCGCGTATCTCGCCTGTAGTAACTGCCCGGAGGTTTGCATGCAAGGCCCATTTAACCGCAGCCAAGTTTTGAGCATGACCAAAACTGTGTTATGTTTTGTTTTTGTTTTGTTTTGTTTTGTTTTGTTTTGTTTTTTTGTTTTGCTTTGCTTTTTTTTTGTTTGGGGGGGGGGGGGGGTGAGTCGCGGGCGTGCCCGAAGAAGTCCACGCAGAACGCCAGTAGACGTTGTAGTCCCCATAATTATGTAGAATTAAGTACAACGCGTCCAGCAAGTAAGATACATGCATTGACTCGCCCAAATCATTGTCCGCCCTCATAAATTGTCCGATATGCTGGAAATCCCTACACGCAACAAGCCTGCGTAGCTTGCCCTGAAAGGTGTGACAGGGCCTAAACATGTTTGCGGGTAAAAAGATTTGCGTGCGCAACTCCAGGCGATTACGGGTGAGATACGTGCTAGGTACTGTCATGTGCGGGTCATCTGCGGAGACCTCCGGGTAGTAAAGATTGTTCTTCGCAAGTCGCACTCAAGATATCTATAAATGCCGTGTCACATCTTTCCAGGCAAGCTACGCGGTCCTTTGGCTAGGAGGTATTTTCCAGTACGCGGGAGATTTTCCGCAAGAGAACAAGAATGTTTGCAAGTTTCGCACTTCTTTCTTACCTCCTAGACGCGTGGTACTTAGCTTTTACTTGCGTGCATTCCATGTGACCTGCGTGAGAGCTTTGAATCCGATCCGTTTTCTGTTAGGAACGACTTATGGGTACTGAGAAGTACCTGCGTTGGAGTTGCCTGCGAGGTACTGCCGGTAAGGGTCTTCTACTGGTGTTTTGCGTGTACCTCTGCAAGCGAACCCCCACGACTCACTGGGAATAAGTTTTGAGCATGCTCAAGGCCTTGTCATACCTTATCTGGGGAAGCTTTGCTGATTGACTTGCGGGGAAACAAATTTGCTACCCGGAGCTCTCCGCAGTTGGCAGTACTTAGAGCGTATCTCGCCTGTAGTTGCCCGGGGGTGCGCACGCAAGTCCGATTTAACCGCAACCAAGCTTTGAGCATGACCAAAACTTTTTCCGGGTGAGTCAGGTAGATGCCTGGAGAGGTCCATGCAGAACGCTAGTAGGAGGCCGTTAGCGGCAGGACTTCTCAGGCAACTCCCATGCAGGTACTTCGCAGTCCCCATATGCAGCCAAGATAATGACATTCCGTGGGCCTTTGCCATTCCTTCAGAGGAATTCCTTCACTGAGTTGTCATCCCCCAAGCGACTGGTACACAGGTCACACAGTATACCCGCAAGTAGAATTTAAGTAGAACGCGTCCAGCAAGTAAGACACATGCACTGACTCGCCAAAATCCTTGCCCACCCTCAGACATTGTCCCGTATACTGAAAAATCCCTACACGCAACAAGCCCGAGTAGCTTCCCCGGAAAGGTGTGACAGGGCCTAAACATGGTTCCGAGTAAAAATATCTGCCAGCGCACCTCCGGGCGACTACGGGTGAAATACCTGCTACGTACTGTCATGTGCGGCTCATCTAAGGGGACCTCTGGGTAGTCAAATTTGTTCTTTGCAAGTCGTACCCAAGGCTTGCCAGGAAAGGTGTGACACGGCCTTCAAACATGTTATCAACAGAGTGGGAAGATCATGGAAAAATGTATAAAGAAAATAGTAAATGCCTGCACCTGTGAGATTGAGTTGACGTGACAGCAATCTGCCTAAAGTTCAACCCGTTTTCTTCGAGACCACTCCTACAAAACGAAATTGAACACGCCCATAAGACATATATCTGCCAATCGTTTTGTGCCACTGTATGTCTGACACTACAGTGTACCAGCAATACACATAATTCTGTTGATACAATGACCCTGTCCGAGACTATAAACCTGAGAAAAGTGATAATCTTGTCACAAGTTGCTGCTTTGCGCAGTGAACTAGTGTGCCGTTTGTTCCACATTCTGTTACCAGCTTCATAAGTGTCGTTCAAAACAACTAACAAAGGTAAGACTGACTGGCTAGTTTAGGAAACTGATATTGGGATATTTTTTAGAAAAAAGAAGAAAGAAGATGAGATGTTTTTAAACCGTTGAGAGACTACATATAAAGTATGCTGACCAGTAAGTATAAGTATAAGTATATTGAGGCCGTGTCACACCTTTCCGGGCAAGCTATGAGGGCTTGTGGCTAGGAGGTAGTTTCCAGCACGTAGAAGATTTTCCGCGGGCGAACAAGAATGTTTGCAATTTTCGCACTTGTTTCTTACCTACTAGATGCGTGCTACTTAGCTTCTACTTGCGTGCATTCGGTGTGACCTGCGTGAAAGCTTTGAAACCGATACGTTTTCTGTTACGAGCGACTTATGGGTACTGAGAAGTACCTGCGTTGGAGTTGCCCCCACGACCCCCACGACTCACTCGGAACAAGTTTTAAGCATGCTGAAGGCCTCGTCATACTAGTACAGTCTACTATGTCGATATATTGGGTCCCGTGAGATTTTCGTGCCAAAATTGATTTTTTTAGCTAACTTGGTCAATTTGGGGGTGCTGAATCGAAAAAACTTTGGTTCCATTTTTTCCGACCACGTCTTCAGTCGCCATTTTGAATTTCAAAATGGCCGCCATAGCAAACTGTATTTTGACCCAATTCTCACAATGTGAGCATTATAGAAGGTTCAGATTTGATGCAAAAAGCATGTTTGTGATGTCAGACATTCTGATACACCATTTTTTAATATTGTAGATAGCTTTGATACAATTTTTAGGCAGCCATCTTGAAATTCAAAATGGCCGCCATAGCTAAATATATTTTTACCTATATCTCAGGTTGTAAGCATTATGTAGAGTATAAATTTGGGGCAAAAAGCATGCATATCATGTCAGTCATGCTAATATATACATTATTTTATTTAGTGACGGATCATTTTCCTTAGCGGCCATCTTGAATTTCCAAAATGGCTACCATAACAAATGTAATTGAACCGGTATCTCATATCGTATGCATTGTGTAAGGTTCTAATTTGGTGCAGAAAGCATGCGTATGTTGTCAGACATTCTGAAACATCTTTTTCTGAAACGATGGTTCATTTTGATATCAATGGTGGCCATCTTGAAATTCAAAATGGCCGCCATACCAGAATGTATATTTTGACCCATATCTCATGTTGTACGAAATACAGACAGTTCAAATTTCGGGCATAAACCGGGCTCATGATGTTGAACATTCAGATGCACTTTTCCCCTCCTTAAAATTTCAGATCACTTTCAAGGCTGCCTTCTTAAAATCCAAAATGGCTGCTTTCCAGCTAATATCTCTGGTTACAAGCAACTTTTAGACATATCAATGTTTATGGTGGTGTACAGTGTACATTCTTTAAAACACACACACACATAGGGCCTATACATTCTGTATTTAATGGATAATTTGTATTGGTCGCCACTCTTGAAATTCAAGATGTATTTCGACCATAATTGGTGCTGTAAGATCTTTAAACTGCAAACCCAAGCATGGTGAAACACTCATGTATAAATCAATCACTTCATTGAATATTGCGTAAGCGGAAGTGTTTCCTGTCCTGTAGGTACACTGTTGTGTTGAAATTCAAAGAGGCTGCCATGTAAAATATTCCTTTAAAAGCATTGCGTTTGGGTAAAATTTGTGAATGGGAAATCATGGGATTTTGATGTTAAAAACAAATGACTTTCAAAAAAATTCTTAATAACTGTGTCTGATTGACTGAATAATGCCCCATTTAGACGATTTGGTGGTAAGAACTTACAATATTAGGCCTATATACTCTAATAATTCGTGGGATAGTCACTTAGATGATTAAATGTTTTCTAGGCTCATTCCCTGCACGTGCTTTTAAAGAAACAGCACTCTAAAGCTGTACACAGGGGAGAATTAGTTCTAAATTCTTCCAGAAATAATGACTTTTGCATTTCTTGCTTTTGAGCATGATAATGAATTCTGTGGCTACCGTTGATGTAGGAAGCTCGAAGCATTTTATAATAATTGAATGATTTATGCATACCCTTTGGAAATATCTACAATCTAATATATCATATTTATAGGTATTAGAGGCAGAAATTAGGTTGTGAGAGTTAACGAGGTTCGTTCTCTGGATATATTGTATCAAGTCTCTACGAGGGTAAAGCAGGAAATTGTCCTGATTGAAGTCATCCACGCCGAACTTCTGGAAGGCACGGACTGTGTCATAGCACATTCTGCATGATTCAAGGTTTAGATACTTCTTGGTCCATCTGCTCTTGGAGACATCCTCAAATCTTCAACTTCAGCCAGCACCATGAAAGGCGTGAAAAGCAGACCTTTAGTTTTTCCTGTTTTTTTTCGCAACAAACTGCAGAGCATAATCTCTCAAAATTGTCAATTGTACCTTTATCAGTTAATTTTCCAGTGATGGAGCAGAGAACATGCAATGCAGTAAGTGAAGCAAACCTCCAAGATCCATCAGGATAATTGAAATGTTTATAGTCTACATGTAATAATTATATAATATTGACTGGCCCTGAGGGAGGTACCAGAAAATATTGCCCAAACTGAAAGCATATTGCCCGAGTCGAAGACGAGGGCAATATGTTTTCAGTGCGGGCAATATTTATCTGGTACCTCCCGAAAGAAAGGCCAGTCAATATCATAATTATTACCTATCCCCTAGGTAAATTAAGGAAATATGTAAATACGGCTATACACTATATATGATACAGATCAAGCCACATTTGACTACCTGTAGACCATCAACATGTTGAATAATTGCAAAATTGTTCATCAATGTATATCATTCAACTCCAACTTCAAAGATACATGTAGTTGTAACAGGCAAACTTCAAACTTCTGAACGTTCTTACACTTTATTTTTACTTCTCTGCTTAAAGTTTGAGAGTTGTAAAACTGATGGTCACTGTGCTATTACTGATCACAAATGGACTAGTCATTGCGTAGTGCTGCTGTATGTGGTCGACCTTGTATGAGTTGATTTATCAGCGTTCTTCTGCGGTGCGTGTAACTGACACCCTGGACGTCCTGGAATGTTTTCTTTTCGTGGTCGATCGGAGGTGGGGAGAGAGATTCCACTCTTTCTCTTCCCACCTCCCCAAACCGGAAGATTGCACTGCTTGCTCATACTGTTACTGTTACGCAGCGACGTGGCGAAAAGCATATTGACTGCCGACCTTTAACCCTGCAAAATAACAACTCCTGACCTTTAACCCTGCAAAATAACAACCGGAATTGCCTCCCAAAACTCCCTCGTATAGGTAATAATCATCAATATCTCTGATTTTCCGTTGCTGTAATACATACAATGGAATTAGGCTATCTATTGTGAGTGACGGGTGACAGTAACTCCCATGGCATCTTTGATGAACTCTTTTTTTTTTCTTTCCATGATGTGGTCTCTGTGTCAGATGGAATTGACTGCTCAGTATTTCAACTTTCAGGCTGTTTATTTGGCTCAGTTTTGTGAGTTTCTAAGGCATGGGTAGGAAAATGAACCCTTAATAGGGAGAATGAGGAGAAGGCCATGAAACAGTGAGATGAAGAGTGATTGTGGAATTGCTTAGAACTTATATCTTTCAATAATTGTATCGTTCAGAAATGACTGGATAATGATCACAGGTCTGTCAGGCTGTAGAACCAGTGGAAATGTTACGAAGAATTGGTGATCCCTTAAGCTTAATGACGTTGGATCCAATCTTATATGGTGTATTTTTTGCACGAGCTGAATGTCTGGCCTTTCTCACAATATTCCAGAGATTAATATATTCTAATTCTCTCAGATACAAATTCTTAGTACAGAACATTAAAACTGCCCTTTTCATCTCTTTCTAGAGTATCTCCCTTGAATGTTTCTGATACCTGACTGCCAAACACCATATTCATTAGCTTCAAGGCAGTGACAATTTCTTACATTACCCTCGTGTGATGATCTTCTAAGTTGTGGAGGAATTCTGATGGATGCAAGCGCCGCAGAACTGAGCTATCATTACTCCTTTGTAGTTTTAGAATCATTGGCTGTACAGCAGTAAGCATCTTGGAAGTCTTGATACTAGTAATTGAAGGTGACCCACTCTAGGGCAATCAGGAAAAAGCCTACGTATTCCTTCTTCATTCTGTGTTATTCCAGAAATATGATTATCTAGCAAACATTAAATGTTTCAGTTTATGGCCAACAAACAAGCTTGTGAATGGGATGCCTGGGTAGGGTGACCATAGCATTTCTTGCCATTGCGAGACTTTTCCTTGTTTGTCTTCATTCTTTTGAGGCAGCATCAAGTTTTTGAAGATCACCTTCAATTGCATCAATGCTTGCTTTTGTACAAATATTCATTGATTGGGATTAAATACAATCATTAACGAGGTTCCACAACGCAAAATAACGTGTTGCCCGAGAGGCAAAAACGAACCGTTTTAGCGTTTGTTTTTTTTTTTTGTTTTTGTTTTTTTTGGCTATACGGGATATGTAACGCTTACACGCTTGCCCCACACTATCGGACTGTGGTAAGTCCCCCTCCACCCCCCCCCCCCTTACGCAGTTTTTGCCCCTCAGTATCTCTTGATGACGTTATTAGAACCTCATCCTTTCATATTGAAATTATGGCGGCTATTTTGAATTGAGAGATGGCTGTCATTCTGCGTGAACTGGAAATGAATTCAGTCTAACTACAATTTTGGCACATTCATCTAAGGCGCTTACCACAGTATAATGATTATGTTTTCTATGGCGGTCATCTTGAATTTCAACATGGTGGCCTATCTAATGATCCACAATTAGGAAACAGCTGTACTGGACCGTTGGACACCACAAGCAGGTGCATTCTTGAAAATTTGATGCTTCTACAATAATTGCAAACTGAGATATGGGTAAAAGCGCTGTGGCGGCCATTTTGAATTTCAAGATGGCGGCCTACAAACTCTACAAAGCAATCCACAGTATCAGAAAATGATATATCAGAGTGTCTGGCATTATAACGATGTATTTTGCACCAAGTTTGAGGTTTCTACAATGCTCACTTTATGAGATATGGGTAAAAATACAGCTTGCTATGGCAGCCATTTTGAAATTCAAAATGGCAGCCTACAAATTGTATCAAAACAATCCACAATATCAGACAAAGATTCATCAGAGTGTCTGACATCACACCCATGCATTTTACATCAAATTTTAAGCTTCTACAATGCTCACTTTATGAAATATGGGTCAAAATACAGTCTGCTAGGGCGGCCATTTTGAAATTCAAAATGGCGGCTGAAGATGTGGTCAGAAAATATGGAACCAAAGTTTTTTGGATTCAGCACCCCCAAATTGACAAAGTTAGCTAAAAAAATCAATTTTGGCACGAAAATCTCACGGGATGACATAGTAGCCTCTACTATACCGTATCTTGGGAAGTTTTGCGGCTTGACTTGCGGGGAAACAAATTTGCTACCATAAGCTCTCCGCAGTTGGTCCGCACCTGACAGTACCTAGCGCGTATCGCGCCTGTAGTTGCCCGGAGGTGCTCACGCAAGTCCGATTTAACCGCAATCAAGTTTTGAGCATGACCAAAACTTTTTTTCCGGGTGAGCCGCGGGGATGCCCGGAGAGGTCCACGCAGAACGCCAGCAGGAGGCCCTTAGCGCCAGCACTTCGCAGGCAACTCCCACGCAGGTACTTCACAGTCCCCGTATGCAGCCAAGATAATGACATTCCGTGGGACTTTGCCATTCCTTGAGAGGAATTCCTTAAAGGGGAAGGCTAGTAACTGATCAGTGGGAATCAGTGGAATCATGGGATTCATTCAAGAGTTCATTGTATATCTGTTGTTGTGTGAAAATGATTTGCTTCAGAACTGTCTCATATTCAAGTAATGTGCAGATTAATGCCCCGTCACTGACCAGGGACGCTAACCTGGAAGCATTAAACTGCACATTACTTGAATATGAGACCATTCTGAAGCAAATCATTTTCACACAACAATAGATATACAATGAACTCTTGAATGAATCCCATAAGGATTGGAACAATCATCTTCCAGCATTTCCACTGATTCCCACTGATCAGTTACTCGCCTTCCCCTTTAACTGAGTTGTCAGCCCCCACGCGACTGGTACAAAGGTCACACTGTATACTCGCAAGTAGAATTTAAGTAGAACGCGTCCAGCAAGTAAAGCAAGGTTCCCACTTAGCCGAGTTGGAGTCCCGAGTATTGCCGAGCTGCGCGAGCCTGAACTCGCGTGAACTCGCGTGAAATTTGTCAGTTTTAATGAGCTGCGCATGAGTGATCTACGAGGCAACATCGACTTTACTACGATAGCGGTACGAGTGATCCGAGCGTGATACGAGTCACACCGATCTTGTGGCGAGTTGTGATGACCTGTGTACGACTTAAATCGAGCTGTCATCGAGTTATAAAGAGCTTGTTACGAGCCCGTTACGAGCCCTTTCGAGTCCGTTATGAGTTCGCGCAATCCCTGTGAAATGTGAATAATTCCATATCAATAGATCAGTCCAATGCACTTTGAATAAGCGAACACAAAACTCATTGTAAGTCGCAGAACTCGATCTAAACTCGCGCTTAGCTCGAGGGCAACTCCCCCTTACACATACTGGTAGTAGGTTCGTAGTGCTCGTATTGCACTCTTCAAAACTCGAGCAGAACTCGCGAATTATCCTTGAAGGTGGCGAGTTACGAAGAGTTCATCGCGAGTTTCGTCCGAGTATTGAGAGTTTGTTACGAGTACAACTTGTAGTACGAGTATATTACGAGCTTAAAAGAGTTCAGCACGAGTTACTTCGAGTTAGGGAAAATTTTGAACATGTTCATAAATTTTTTAACCACTCGCGAGTTCATGGGGAGTTTTGCAGATTGACTACGAGTTACGCGAGTTGTCGCGAGTTATCCAGAGTTACATGAAGAGCTTTACGCGAGTTCCCCTTTGAGGCAACTCGCCACAACTCGCCAAAGCTCGGCACTGTAACTCGGCTAAGTGGGAACCCTGCTTACAGACACATGCAATGACTCGCCCAAATCCTTGTTCACCCTCAGAAATTGCCGGTAATAATGGTGCGTTCCCACTGCCGATCAGATCAACTCGATCAATCCCGATCAAGCTTTTTTAGCCTGGTCGGGTTCGCTCGGCATTGGTATTCGGGGTCGATCTACCTTGATCGGCATCGCTCCTGCTTCCTTCACGATAATTTTGGACATGTCCAAAATATTCGGGTAGGAAGCCCGAACACCAACAGCTCTGGTAGTGATCGAGAAGAGATCGAGCTGATCGGGAATCGGTCGTACAAAAATCTAGTGTGGTCGGGACGGATTTTTTCCCGAGCTCAGTTCCCGATCATCCCGAGTTATACTCGAATGCTACACGATTGATTTCAATCCAGGATTCATCAGTTTCATGAATAACTCGACCGCTACACGACCGCTACACGACTGCTATCGACTGATACTCGACTAAACTCGATCACTCGATCAAATACCGAGCACTTTTTGACAGTAGTTGCAGCAGGTGCAGACGTACTTTCTTAGCACTCATTTATTGTTCAGGTATTAAGAAAAAGTATATGCAGTCCTTGGTCACGTTAAAAAGTTAAATGTCGTCAGTATCTTCAGCCACTGCTGGCTCACTGAAGAAAAGAAAAGGGTCACGAAGAGAGAAAAGAAAACAAACCCTAAACAGCAGACATGGCAGAATTAGACTCTCCAGACAAAAATACCAGAAGAAAGAAAGGAAACACAACTGAAACTGAGAAAAATTCGGTATTCTGGCAATATGACTGTAACGTAAAAGGAAATGTTCTAGATTATTTACTTAACTTATAAACTGAGAAATGTTTCTTGAATTCTTTTGATAGCTTGTCTGTTTCAAAGTTAAAGTTGGTTACGTTGATATAAAATCTATTTCTTACTCTGTCGTGTTAAAACAGTAGTTGTAACGTAGATTCATAAATTAATGCTCAGTGACTTACTTTACTTTTATTTACGTAGATGTTACACTTTTGCTTCGCTTAATAATTTTTTTTATTGAGAGTTGTATGTACATTGCTTGAAGTCCACCTTGATATCGATTGGCTGAAAATAAACAACCAAGATTTTCATCATTTTTTTTTTTTGCTAGTGTAAAATGTTATATTGTTTTATTTTCATAATAATGTACTCTGTTCCACATATCGGCACACTTCATGAATTTGGAAATTAATATGATACATGTATTTTCTTTTACACACTCTTGGGCCTACACTTTATCAATGAATACATACATATTTTTCATTCACTTTTTCATCCTTTAATAATGAGAACAATAATGACAAAGATAACACGACTCATTAGGCTCGTAGAACAGTCCAAAAAAAATTTCAACTCAATAATGGTGCATTTATGGGGATATAGGCCTTTGTTTCATTTTAGACCAGTTTAATTTCAGCCCACTTATATGTAATGCACTTACGAAGCGTGGCAGTGTAACATTTTTTTTTTTGAGACATCAGATTTACATTTTCTATTCTTCACATCCACTGCAAATATCGAATGCATGCTTATGAACGAACCTATCATATTATACATGGTGCCCGGCAGACACGACAGAGTGCTACAAAACTGTCTCTTATTTAAAAAGATATGAGCGACTGAATGAAATCGTTACATCATTCAATAGAAAGACACCTCAAATTTTATTTGACGCAATGATAATAATCTTCGTGCAGGCGCTTTGATCTCCATGAAAATTTGTGATCTACAAAATCTGTAACTTTGGGCACTGATATCCTACTTGACTGAGCGATAGTGAAGCCGTAAAAACTGATAACGAATGCGTCGAAAATAGCTACTGAAAACGGATGAAATGAATGAATACAACTGAATGCATTTTTTGTACCTTTTTGAGTGGCTCACAAACAGTAGTGATCAGTCTTTGTCATCGGTTTTTTTTTTTCAGGAAAAAATGACTATAGAATCGAAACGCCTGCACAAGAATTAAATTGATGATTGTGGTTTCAAAATAGGAAGTGTTCTCCTATCATACAACTATAGGTTTTCCCGACCAATTTCGTACTTTTGTAAGTCCAATTCCTAATTGCTGCATTCAATTCATAGCAAAATATACCATAGATGACATGTTCGGTAGTTCAATTCTATGATCTCTTCATTCAAATTCATTTTGGAGCATTCAAATCACCTTTAGCCTCATTCTAATTAACACTTTTTCAATTGAAACTCGTAAAACAAGCACCATTTGGTTATTCGTTCATTCAGTTTAGAATGATATAGTCACGTGATCACGGACATGTAGCTCTCGTTCATTAAAATTCATTTTTTGGCAATCAATTTAACATCTATCTCGGTCAATTTAGCACGTATGTTTATGGTTTGCTTCTTTCTTTATTTTTTTAACATAGTTATTGTTTTCCAAGCGTCATTACATTTCACATTTTCGTACTCAGCAACATTTTTTTAATGTGCTTAGTGACTCTTCAAGTCCGAAGATAGTGCAACATGTGCACGATGTGCATGGCCACAACTTATCTCACCGTTGAGCGCTTTTTTCCGTATGTCGGCCAGTTGTATAGGAAGTCAAGGTAATGATCATCAAATATCCCTATAATTCTTTTTCTGTCCCCTTGAGAAATGCGTCTGTATCTAACTTGTGTCGTCATGACTGTAAGAAGATGAAGTTAAACTAGAGTATTGGTACAGGTAGGCCTAAAATGTCGTGTATGTTCTGATTTCGTAATATGTACTATGATCTTGTGAATGAAAGCCGAATAGATAATAATGATAACAATAATAATAATAATAATAATGTATGAAAGAAAATGAGCGTTACAGAACAGCAAACTCGAGTTGTATAATATGGTCAAAAATGCGATACTTTTACTGCTTAACAGTGCGTGGATGAAACAATAAGTCACATAGAAATACGCGTTTAAATGTTATCACCTTTTCAAAAAAAGATATAACATGACGTTAATTTCAATGAACATTGTTAGGAATTTGACTTCCCATATGCGAAACTGAATGACTGAAATACCCCTCTCGCCAGTGCTAGCGAATTTGAATGACTGAAGAGCACGTGCCAATTTGAATGCCCGTTTTACGAATTCGAAAGGCACATGTGCAAATCTCATTGATCGGAATGCTAAATTGGACGAACAACTTGCAATTTTGAATGTCAGAATGTGCAGTGATGAGGATTTTCGCTAAATTGAATGAACCTTTTATCAAATGGACTGACAAAAGTGCGAAATTGGCCGGTAAAACCTATACTTAAGCTAATCATTTCTTTCGTTCATGCATGCTTTTGCAATAAATAGTCAGTTTTATAGCACTCTTTTGGGCCACGCCGTATTCTAGCATAAATACTGAGTTGTCTCATATTAGCAAACGAATACTGTAACCAATTATTCTTTCACTCGATCACTGTACGAACCTGCCGACCCGTTCGATGCAAGATCTTACACAGATCGAGTCATGTCGAGCTGGTCTAAGAAGTCTAGTAGAAATCGAGTATTGACCGTATAGCGATCGTGTATTGGTTGTGTGTAGATCGGGATGTTCGAGTAGAGATCTGTGTGGTTGTCGAGGAGAGATTCTGGAGATGTCGAGAATGGTGGGATGTGGATCGTAAAAGATCGAATAGCGGTCGAGAAGGGATCGTGTTGAAGGACGATCGAGCATTTGGTCGGGATTGCTCTGGTAAAAATAGGTGATCGGGATTGATCTCGCTTGATCGAGTTGATCTGATCGGCGGTGGGAACGGGGTATAAGCTGGAAAATCCCTACACGCAACAAGCCTGCGTAGCTTGCCCAGAAAGGTGTGACAGGGCCTAAATATGGTTGCTGGTAAAAAAAAAAAAAAAAATGAGTGCACACCTCTGCGGGTGACTACGGGTGAGATACGTGCTAGGTACTGTCATGTGCGGCTCATTCCGGGGACCTCTGGGTAGTAAAGATTGTTCTTTGCAAGTCGCACGCAAGGCTTGCCCGGAAAGGTGTGACACGGTCTTTAAGGTCGTGTCACATCAGCCTTGCGTGCGACTTGCAAAGAACAATTTTGACTACCTGGAGGTCCCCGTAGATATCCGCACATGACAGTACCTAGCATGTATCTCGAAAGTAGTCGCCCGGAGGTGCGCACGCATATTTTTTTTTTTTTTACCCGCAACCGTGTTTAGGCCCTGTCACACCTTTCCAGGCAAGCTACTCGGGCTTGTTACGTGTAGGGATTTTCTAGCATACCGGACATTCCTGAGGGCGGAAAAGGATTTGTGCGAGTCAGCGCATGTGTCTTACTTGCTGGACGCGTTATACTTGCGAGTATACTGTGTGACCTTTGTACCAGTCGCGTGGGGGCTGACAACTTAGTGAAGGAATTCCTCTAATGGAATGGCTGAAATCTCACAGAATTTCATTATCTTGGCTGCATACGGAACTGCGAAGTACCTGCGTGGAAATTGCCTGGGAAGTACTGCCGCTAAGGGTCTCCTACTGGCGTTCTGCGTGGACCTCTCCGGGCATTCCCGCGACTCACCCGGAAAAAGTTTTGGTCATGCTCAAAACTTGGCTGCGGTTAAATCGGACTTGCGTGAGCACCTCCGGGCAACTACGCGCTAGACACTGTCAGGTCGGACCAACTGCGGAGAGCTACTTGGAGTAAATTTGTTTCCCCGCAAGTCAAGCCGCAGAAGTTCCCCCGTACGGTATGACAAGGCATGAATGAACATTGCAAACATTCTTGTTCGCCCGCTGAAAATCTTCTACGTGCTGGAAACTACCTCCTCGCCACAAGCCCGCGTTATGGTGTGACACGGCCTTTAGATAGAGATTTTCAATCTAATTTCGTATCTCAACCTAAAGAATGTAGAGGGTACTGTGAGCGATCGCAAGTACCATTTAGTTCAGTGCAATTTCATGGCTCCAAACCATTTGCCTGAATGTAAAATCTAATCGAGTGTGTGAGAATTCAGTTCAATTCAATTGAATTCAATTTATTTTCATATTTCTCAATGAAGGAATGTACATCAAATATAATAAAACATAGTGAATCATGATATCCGGCTTGGATGCACAGTTAATTAATGTTAACATATAAAACATAGCGGTCAATCATCGTACATTTGGCTCTATGTATAACGCTGAAGAAATATGATGGAATCTTCTTAAAAGCGAGCTTGTTTAGCGTAGGTCCCAAATTCTGAACAGAGTGTAAGATACGGATGAGGAGCACGGATGCAACGTAGGACAAAAGTAAAGAAAGCAAATGAAAGGCAACAGTACCCGGGGCAACAACAGAATCTTCTCAATACAATAGTGATATACAGACAACCACATTCTGCAGACGTAAGAACAGGATTATGGTAAATGCCTCAATCGTTGGTATTTTAGCTTGTCTTTTACTTAAATGTGAATATAAGACATTTCAAAACCGAATATTTTAATTTGCGGCTGATGAAAAACGCATGACAAGTAAAGCTCTGTCTAATGCTATTTGCCTATAAGTTGTTACATACAAATGTAAGAAACATCTGCATTAATTGATCAAACAAAATATTCTCTCTATTTCTATGTCCAAGATGAAATCACTTCTTTGCATTTTACTGGCAACCGTTGCTGTGGCATCATCTTGCAAAGCCGATTGCTGTCCGCAGTACTGGCACCAGTTCCAGGGTTACTGCTACCGTTACTTCGGGGACAGAGTAACTTGGGCTGCTGCTGAGGAGAGATGTAACCAGCACTTCACTTCCAACGGCATGGCCCATCTCATCTCAGTCCACAGTGACAGCGAAAACCGCTTTGCATACGAGCTATTCCGATCAAGCGCTGGTGACACTCCTTATTGGTCGGTGAGTGTCGAGACAAAAATGCAGATTTTACTCTGTCTTCTTTCTTTTCTTTTTGATCCAAACACAGTAAAAGTGTTTCCATAATTGAACTGCCTTATCCTAAATGCCTCTTATATTGTGTGATAATGATTATATGACATAATGGAATTGACACTGCTTCAATGCTTTAAAAACAAACAAAACAAACAAACATGTTTTTTTCAGAATGTTCACTAAAATGGTGACACAGTGTATATTTTTTGCATTTTTTTTTGTGCATTAACTTTTCTTTTACATTCATCCTTACTTTTCTTTGATACATACCTACACTTGATGGGGACTGGCACTCTGGTAATATAATAGAACTATACAAAGAGTTTGTTCGCAAAAACCGATATGTCCATATTTGCCAAATGCAGATATTTGCGATTAAAGGTCAAGAAAAATGAAGAGAATAATAAGAAAATTTTCGCTTCTTTTGACCATAACTAAAAAATGTATCTTTATATGTAGTGACCGCTATATCATTTAAAAGGTATTATTTTGTACTTTATGACAGAGACCGTACTTCAAAATCTTCAAAAATGGACTTATCGGTTTTTGTGAACAAACTCTTCATACGTTGCTAGGATTTTCAAACAGGAAACATTGTTAAACAGCACCCTTTAACTTGTTTCATTATCAGAGGCAACATGTCTGTATACTTTACAAGTGATATTTCAGGTGGTGGTACCCCGGGGTGGTGGATCCCAGAAGATACAATCACTACAGTCACATGGTTTCCTCTTTGCGTAGAGTATTGTGCCTTGTTTTAGAAATATTTGATTTTGTTGATTATTTCTTGGCATTTTCTTCAAAAATAGTTGACGAGGTACTACAATGACAGTAAATACGCCCAAATTTTTGAACAGTTACTATGTATAGGTCGTGCCATATACAAGCAACGTTTCTAAGCTCAGGTTTGTTTGTTTTTTACTGCAGTTCATTCCTGTTTTTTCTTTTGATTTGATTGAGAGCATTTGTCTACAAACACAGATATGCACATACGTGCCCTCACAAACACACACACACACACACACACACACACACACACCCATAGCCACATAAAACCAGGTTTAATCACTTACCTCTTCACTTACCCCTTCTTCATACCATTTCGTCAATAATTAATCAGTACATTTCAGGAGGCCCTAATCACGTGTACGGCTACTGGATTGGTCTCCATCAAGAGACGTCGGGTGGTCAGTGGGTCAACACAGACGACTCTGCTTTTGACTACAATAATTGGAAATATGGAGAGCCGAATAACGACTTCTACGGGACAGCTGACGAAGACTGCGTGCATGTCTGGCGTCGTTACTACGCCGACGACACCAACCGTGTGTGGAATGACATGCCATGCCAGAAGAGCATGGCCTTTATTTGCAAAGTGAAAACATAAATGCAAGACATTTATTCGATTTTTTTTTTCAACCACGCAATAACACGTTTATCCATTCTCTAAAAGCTCCCCATGTCTGCTCCTGTGAAGTACGTCAAACTATTTTTTTTCCCAATGCTGATGCAAAATGTTCGCCATTAGCATTAAAAACGATGAGGAAGCCAACAGCTAAAAATCCTTGACTTGACAGTGAAAATTGTATATTTCTATGAAACCAACAAAATAAACATTAAAAAAAAATCATAATCGCGTGTACATTGCAATTTACTGGAATAGTTTCGAATGTTATAGATTTTGGTTGCAATACACTAATAAGCATGGCTTCTTTCAACTACAGACAACGCTTTCCTTTTGATACACAAATATGAAAACGACAAAAAGTATCATGTCCGTATGATAAAGTACAGTAGTGTACGTGTGTTAGCGTTTGATTGCATTAGGTAGGGAAACGTGTGAATATCAGATAATGTCATTATGATAATAACAAGTGAAAAGAAGATAGAGTGAGAGAGGCTGCTATCCTGATGCTAACTTTCCCTAGAGGTACTCGTATACAAGAGATCCAGAAGAAATAGAATGCAAATATATTGTGAATGTATCTTTAGTATCAACAATGGTGTTTACATGGATGTGCATGTACAACGATAATGCAGGAACCAATAAATCAAGTCAAAAGGGGAACGATGTCTTACTAGTCTGTGTTTGTTTGTTTGTTTCGTATCATATCAGTATAAAAAAAACATGACATATCCCATACAGTAAGAAAAATGTTTTACATAATAATGGTCATGAAACAAAAGACGGAGAATAGCCTATTTTCAGCGGTGACAATTCTAAAAATTCTATTAATGAGAGATGAAAGAAACGTAACTAAATGTAAGACAAAGTGAGCAGGTAACAGACAAACATTTGTGACAAGACCCCAGCAAGGCGTAGGAAGTGTGATCGTCATATTTCTTCTGTAAATTGTCTCACAATTGAGTCTACCTAGACTCTCTCTACTTATAGTTGATTTTTTATCAACTATAAAATTATCATGGATTTTGAGCAGTTGTGGAAACTTATACTTGATTCGGGAGGAAGTTACAGTTGATTTCTTCTTTGGGTCTTTTGATAAAACAGACTTATAGTTGATTTGGAAGTTAGTCATTGATTTGTGGATTTACAGTTGATTTGGAAGATTAATCATTTATTTTCTGGACTTAGAATTAATATTCTATTTTATCAATTAACTTAATAACTTATAATAGAAAAAAAATATAACACAATTACGCATAGAACGGTATAATATATTACTCATTGTGATAACATATACGTTATAGGTCTGATCCATAATAGTTCATAGGTTTGGAGCATATAATCCATAACAAGACAAAAAAAAAAAACACATACATATTGAAGGGACTTCGGTTCTATCTAAATTGAACTGAAAACGGTAAGAGATAAAAATTGTCGAAAATCATCAGGGCCTCGTTTTAACAAGCGAGAGTTATCATTGATCGTGAAATCAATGATAATTCGATCTATTTATAATCGCTTATACAAATGCAATTTTCCGTCTTACGAGGAGACTTGTTTGTAATTTATTGGAACTTATGAGTGATAGCCGTGACATAATTTATTTATCAAAATACTACAGGTGGTCGAGGCTAGTTGCTTTAAAAAACAGTACAGTACATGCAAAACAAAACAACAACACGAAGCTCTCGCACGCGCCGGGAAGCGAAATTATTTTTCCCACATAAGTTCCGGATCCCAAGTCTACATTATATGAATATTCATGACTTACGTCTTCGGAATAAAAGTACGCATGCGCGTGGACTTTTTTTTTTTTTATTGCGGCGAGGAAAAGAGAAAATGAATAACAATGGGTGGGTAGGCATGAGAACAAGCAAAGATGCGTACCATCAATCAGAGCTCATCTTGTCGCTCGCTATCAAACAAATTTTAGTAAAGAGTAATTAAAATGTATTTAGACACTATTGACATAAAAAGAGGTTATTTTTAATTTAAAGATCTATTTGATTCAGGAGTGATTTTTACTAAGTTTTTAAAGCTTGTTAGGTTTAATCAGTACACCACTGACATTTTTGGTATTGGCAATTCATATTAAGACATTGACGTTTTGGTGATGGTGGTAGCAGTGATGATGTGCATGACATTGATATTAAAGGCATTGGTTAATATTGTGCTCACTAATAAAACAACTGAGCTGCTTGATCCTCAATGCTATCAGAATATTGGATAGGGTGCTAAAATTGAGCAGCAAAAATATGCTTCAAAGTTATCATTTAGTGCTTCAAAAAAGCGAACACTTGAAACATAACCTCCATAGACTACTGTGCTGGTATTATTATAGTTGGCGATAATAAATAAAATTGTGATAAATATTTTGATAGTTAATGAGTTACTTCCATTATTTTTGCATTCTTGGTTGTTTTTTAATCCATCTGAACATAATTAGATAGGTCAGGCAGCCCAGTTTTAGAATTTTTTTAAATCGATCATCCACAGTGTTAACCAGTGGCTTATAGTTGATTTGGACGATTGTTATAGGTGGTAATAGATTGTGATTACGAAGATGATGACTGATAATTCATCAGACAAGATGCCAAATAATATCATCATACAGATCATTAAAATCATGTATCATAGTCATCATCATTATAATCCACACAATTCATCATAGTCATATAGAAGTACCATCATCATAATTAGCATCATCAACACGACCGTCGACATTAAAAACCATCAAAATCAACATTTTCATAGAACATAAATATTAACACAAAACATCAAAATTAACATAGAACATCATCACGATCATCATAATGATTCCTCACCACTAGAACAATCATCAACACCAATGTCATCACCACTACCCTCACCACCGTCATCAACATGAAAAAGAAAATAAGCACATAATTGTACAATGTATGCAATTTATCATTTGAAAACAGTAATCAGCTGATTGACAGTGTGCATCCTTGCATTTAATGTAGGCTACATTTGAAACACTTGAGAAACAAAGACTTTCATTGTATACAAGTTATCCTCTTATGAGGACGATTGAATCAATGAGGAACCTGGAAATGTCAACTAGTATTTCACTATTTAGCAAAGTAAAGCAGTTTCCACAGCGGTTACTTATCCAAACCTACACACATACTCTTTGCTAAATACTTATCGACTCAACTGCTATACCTACTGTACACTGTATGGTAAGCAGGCCCGTAGCCAGGATTTTTCAAGGGGGGGTGCGGTCACTAAAAAAATGGACCTTCGGTACCAATACCAATGATGACACACACACACACACACACACACACACATATATACATATATATATATATATATATATATATTCTTTGGACGACCGAACTACAAAAGTTGTATAAGAATTTGCGCGCGAAGCGCGCCGCAAATTGTGAATTTTAACTGTTTTAATGACGTTTTAAAGTCTCGAGGAAATTTGTATTTTTGTCTGTTGCATGCAATCGCGTTCCGGTATTTCATCTAGGAAATAGTAAAAACTCATTTTGCCAGGAAGTTGCAAAGTTTAATTGTGTTCGAGACGCTGCGCGCGTAGCGCGCCGCAAAATTGAGAATAGTGATTTTCCTGGTGTTGTTTTAACTTTTATTTTTTCTATTGTATACCCGCGTTAGCAGGCCTGAAGCCAGGATTTTTAAAGGAAGGGGGGATTGGGTTAATCAACAAAACGGTCCTTTGATACTGTCCCGGGAGGGGTAGCGACAATTAAAAGGTGGACACCATGCTCATACATGGACTTTCAAAATGGCCCCTAAACGAGTAACTAGTGATCATATGATTTTTTTGGGCCTTAAAAACAAGTATTCCTTAAATGTTTCCTGCACCCTAAAGAAGTACTTCATCATGATTGAACAATATACCATTTTCCCAAATTTCGGCCAATTTTGATACCCTTTGATTATATACGCTCGTACATCACACTTTCCATCTAATCCGTGAGAAAAAACGACCCCTATTACGCGTTTTCTTTAGCGAGTATGGTCACGGTGTCCACCTTTCAGTTGGAGTTTTCCATCCCATTGGATGCTGTTTGGAAGATGAAACATTCACTTTACTATACAGTATAACAGCCGTTGGTATGCGAGTTTGTCAAAAATGAAAATAAATAAGAAAATTTTTAAAACAAAATGGATTGTAAATGTGAACCATTTATATTTTGCCTCCTTGTGGTAGGATATTTCCAGCATTTCCGAACTTTCAAATAATCATTTTAGATTTAATAATATTAAAGGTAGTAGATCCGATTCGCAAACATCTCCAATATCAGTCAAATGTCATATTAACTATCATGCTAAGAAGGTTTTCTTTGTGAAATTTGGAGGTCAGTGAAATTCAAAAATTAAACATCCGTTAGCCATTGGAAGAAGTTGAGTGCAAATTCAGACCTCAGGCTTAGTGCTCAGATGTTATCCTATTTGATTTGATCTGTCTTACTGTGCACACATACTGGAATGGTTATTTCTTATTTATTAAAATAATTATAGTAGCATATTTGGTTACTAGCTGTCTCTAAGCATTTTCGAATTTCGGCTGCAAAGAGATTCACTACCTTTAAGTTAGAAGAGAGATAAGTAAATAATGATAAAATAAACAAACAAAAAAGAATGAGTTTCTTTTGTAATACTATCTGACAAACTTTTTACTTTACCATTTTACTTCATAGCTCAGCACTTTCCATTCTCTCTCATGCCCTCTTACCCATTACATTTAAATGAAATACAACTAAAATGAGTTTGCGTGCCTGCTTAATACTCTTTGGAAATTATAAGTGAGAATGTTCTTAGGTTTTGGCTCACTTTAAAATGAGAACCAATAGAACTGTCACAACATGAGAAAATGTATAAGTAATAATCAACAGTACATTTCCGAATTTGGCCTGCAAAGAAATCCGCTACCTGTAAGTTAGAAAAGAGATTAGTAAATAATGATAAAATAAACAACAAAAAAGAATGAGTTTCTACCGCCGTATCCAGAACAGAGCCTGAAACGGTGCAGGCTCAAGAAATCGTTTGTACTAATACGTCTTGAATTACTGTGTGATACTGTTGACTCAGACTTCTACAAAGCTGTAAGAATATTAACCCAATCCGGCTCATTACCTGTGTTTTTTTTATGAAAAAGATGAATAAAGAATGTAAATTAAATAACGACGCGTCACAATGCAGTCTAACGCTCTCACAATGTTATCATACATAGGGTTTTTCCCTGACTGTATTTACTCCGGAGCTCTTGCAATATTCAGGCTTTTGTAATACTATCTGACAAACTTTTTACTTTACCATTTTACTTCATAGCTCAGCATTCTCTCTCATACCCTCTAACCCATTACATTTAAATGAAATACAACTAAATTGAGTTTGCGTGCCTGCATAATACTCTTTGGAAATTATAAGTGAGAATGTTCTTAGGTTTTGGCTCACTTCAAAATGAGAACCAATCGAACTGTCACAACATGAGAAAATGTATAACTAATAGAGAACTGGAGTAAGACAGGCCTTTCATTTTGTTTTGTCTCTCCTGATCGTTCGTAAGAAATGCTAATTCATGACCACCTTTTCACAATTTGATTGGAGCATGCATTCATAATGGAAAATAGTTGACATAATAATCTATCCCCAGGTATTATCATGCCAACATGTACTTATATGTACATGTACTATATCTTTGTGAGACGTAGATATAAAATGTCTCAGGTTTTCGATTATAGTAATTTCGAGGAAATTTCTTTAATTTTTATCATAAATATGTAAACTTGAGGCTATTAGATTTTCATCCACTTACCTCTGTTCCTGTGGAAAAATGCAAGTGTCAACCTCAATGTCATCCACGAATCGCACGTACTCGGGCGGCCAGTGGAAAAAAAAAAACACCGGTCACACGCGCCAAGGGCCATGGCATGCAGTGCCAATATAATGATAGCTCACACAAATTGACACATAACATTTGTGTTTGTGTGCATGGGGACGATCCGATGGTTCATACAACAAAAGGGTTTCGTACAATTATTTTTAACATTGTTAAACGTACTCTTCCACATTTACGTAGCATATAATGTGTCTTTATATTTATTTGGATTGTTATCTTGAGAATTGCTAAAAACCGTTATTATGAAAAAGTGGACCTTTCAGAATTTGGGGGGGGGGGGGTGCGTACGCACCCGACGCACCCCCCCCCCCCCCCCCCCCCCCCCCCCTGGCTACGGGCCTGGGTAAGGGTACCACCTATCGGCAGGGTACCTTGACATCGGCACCCTTCGTATCATGGCTGTTTGCGTATAGAATAAAAAGATGCGCGTGGGATTAAGTGCCACTATGAAAACAGTAAAAACGAAGAAACGAAAATCAAACTCATAAACAAACCAACAAACCTAACTAAAAACGTTTCAATTACACATCCGCTCAGTAACGACGCATGGACTGTGAAATTCACGTGTATTACCTATGGAGGCTAGGGGTGCCGGTCGTGAGGTAGGCCTACCCTTTCAAGCCGCGCGAAGAAAATGCATCGCATGCACTGAAATTGCGTTATTTCACTACGGAGATTTAGAATCTATAAGACGGTCACGACATTCGAAACTGCAGTATTAATGGCATAGTTGAGGTAAAAATTAGGCGAATTTGTTTTTATACACTTTTGGAATAAACAAGCTGCAGATCCTTAGGGTGACGATAGGTGGTACCCTCAATCATACTAGTGAACATGCGCGCGTTCTGCAGACTCATCACGCGCTACCACTGCCACACGTACGCATAGGCTGTTATGATGTATGATAGCCCTACTACATATCGACCACCGTCTTTTCAACCGACCGCGTATTAATTGGCGCACTGAACGCTTTATACTGGTACGCACTTCACAGCGCGCAAAGCACATAAAAATGGATTGGCTTTGACAGTTGATGAGGATGGTGTGGGGAAACGCGTTAATCAAGGACGAAATTTCGAATGAATATTTTCACCGAATCGTAATGTAATGTCTATGGAAGTTTCTAAAAAGCATGGTACAACACGGTGTTCAATACAACTCGGTTTGCGTGCATTGTTAATGCAAAAACAGCGGTCGATCCTAATAACGAGCGTTACCGCGGGGAGCTGAAACGAGGCCACGCAAATTCGTTGGCGATATTTTTGCACTGAAACTTCGAATCGAAGAGGGAACAACGGCATTTGATAGAGCTGGATTTTCTCCATCACGTAGGTCAAGTTTTTACGTGAATTTCAGTGTTAAAGGGGCATAGTCCCGGTAGTGTAGATGGCGCTGTTGATGATGCTGCCGATCACCATTAGCATTGATACGAAGATTACCGAAGTTGAGCTGTCATCAAGAGTAAAGTGCGTAGGTGTTGCTAAGTAACGTTGCCTTTGCTGTCGTCTTTGCGCATCACGCAGTCTATTAGTAATGCCAGGGTGCGTGCATATGTGCTTGTTATTATGACATCACAAAAGAAGTTTGCTAAAGCTGTCATCCCCCTCAGCCGAATTATGAGCCGAACTGTGATCGGACCACCGACTAAAGTGAATCGGACTTCTTCGGACTCGGGAAAGTGGGCCAAAGCGTAAGCGCCAAAGAGATGTTGATAGCGTAGGTCTCTATAGGAAACTTGCGCCGTGCGCCCGCGTACGCATTTGACTAAAACACCGGGACCATGCACCTTTAAATATTCTTATCAAGCAAACAGACATTAGGCGGTCGATGAGTGGTAGGCCCAACCATACTGCTGTTGTATGTATTGACTGCATAGAGCAACATGGTGGGCTGTTAAGCGCACCCACACAGTGCGTAACCTCTACTGTAAGCTAGCACCAGCAATTAGATAAGTGATTGTTTTCTAATCTCACCTAGATTTCTATGGATTTCTGGGATACGGACTATCCTCAACTCTTAGTATACATCGTAAATTCGGGTAAATTTTAACGGTTAGTCTAGACGAGCATCGTCATGATCTAGAACTACATCTTTATCCGAAACCCCCGAAAACCACATAGGAATACCACATTCTCACCGCACAAACCAAAGAAAACACACATAAACAAATGCAATTGTCGTCAGCCGAATCACGGACCTAACGCAGATCGGGTTAATATTTTTGGTGGATAGTCCACTTACTCTTATTTTGAAGACACAAGTCATAGTGGTAGACTTGGGGTCCGGAACTTATGTGGGAAAAATAATTACGCCGCCGGGAAGCGCCTTTTTTCCGTAACCAAGCGAGAGATTATCTTATGATTAATTCATTACACGCAGCCGCAAATGTACCATTCACCTCGGCTAGAGTGGGAGCCGTTATGAATATTTATTACGTAGGACGCAAAGCCCCTGCGTGCGTGTGTGTGTGTGTGTGTTTGCGTGTGTGTGTGTGTTTACGAGTGTAAACAGTGTTGCGAGATGGTGATTTCGGGAACCAACAAGGGTGAAATTTGGTGATTTTTAAAGTTGTTTGGGGACAAAATTTTAGCCTGGAAACCAAATCAAAATTTGGTGATTTTTGTTTTTTTTTTTTTGTTTTTTTTTTTTTGGTGATTTTTAGAGCAATGAAAAATAATCACACTATTAAAATTGAAAACGAAAATGCACTTTGCAAAAAGTTTTCCCCTTATTTCCTGTAGAAACATAACATGTGCGCGCCCCTATTTGTCAATCGACACACACAAACACTCATACATCCATACACATCGTACACATTCTGCATTTAGTGTGTGTGACTACGGCGCGCCGAAAATTGCACCGAGACTCGCGCAGAGTGCTTGATTAAGGTTTATTGACATCGTATTGTCTTGAAACTGAAGCCTTATAGGTCTACGCTTGTCCAAATTTGGTGATTTTTTTATGGCTTTTGGTGAGTTTTTACAAGCCTTTTGGTAATTTTGCCCTGTTGGGACCTGGCAACGTGTAAATCTTCTGGCACAGCAGCTCTCTGCCCCAAATGTATGGAACTGAGCTGAGTTCTACAGAGGCTTGTGAAGAACTGAGGACTGAGTAATTTATACAGGGCTGAGTATACTGTAAAGGACCTCGGGTCATTATCAACATACAACCGTATTCAGGGAGATGTGAGTGAGAATTTAACCCCCCCCCCCCCCCGAAACCTTCAAGAACTATAGGCTCTGCTGCGCCGAGCGAGGCAGCAACTTGATTGTCCGTACTGAGATCAGGGCCCCGTTTCATAAAGTTGTTCGTAAAGTTACGAACGACTTACGAGCGACTGGTGATCAGTTCTTGTGGTGAATCATTGAAATTCTATTAAGTGTAGCACATCGCAACTGATCACCAGTCGCTCGTAAGTTGTTCGTAACTTTACGAACAGCTTTATGAAACACACCCCCCCCCCCCCCCCCCAAGGACCCTGGACTTATAAACAATGACGCCGTGCCAGAATAAAGAAAGGCTTGACATTGGTGGTAAGGAACACAAATCATGAAAATGAAGGAAATGTTATATGTTTCTTTCTTTTTTTTTTCTTTTTTTATTTGTTGATTTGATTTCATTTAATTTTATTCCTGAATTTCTTTTTCCATACATAAATGAAATACAAAGTCAATTGAACAAACTAATTGAGCACAGTATAATTTGAATCTGACAGTTAAAACATAAAATTGATCAAATCAAATATCCAACATTTTTTCTAACATAATACAAAATGAAAACAAAAAGGCATCAATTTATGCATATAAATAATGCAAACAGAGGATACCGTGTATTTGTCGTTCAAAGACAAATTAAATAACTCTTGATATAAAATAATTACAGGAGACCCATCATCATAACCAAAAGCTTGACGTGGACAATCTCGTGCAGAAATGATCGTCTGAGCAATGTGACATGGTAAGAATAATATTCAAGTCACCACTCACTGAGCGGTGAAGGATGAGGATGGAAGAAAAAAATAAAGTGCAGCAGTGCAATGTGCAAAATGTGAAGTGCTTGCATGGAAATGAATTGCAGACATGCTATGGTACTATTGACAGGCTAAACGCTAGACCGATCGTTAGACGGTTTAACAGTGATAGGCAACCTACTGACACTGACGAAAAAATAAATAAATAAATGAAGAGTGAAAACCGTACTTTAAAGCATTTCTTTTATTACACTTAGTTCCTGTACTTTTCACCGTGAACGTTGGTGAAGACAAAATATCTGTGAAATGTAACCGGGTGCTATGTGTTAAACAGGTACAAAAGAATAATATGATGCGCATAGAAATATGAGACATCACCGCGGTCACTCAGAGTTGCTTGCAATGAGCAGAAAAAAAAATGCAGAAGAGGTTCAAATTCATGAGATTAACAAGATTGGTCACGAACGAATCACAAAATACAGCACATCATGAAATCATGATCCATTGAAAAAAATGCAAAAACGCCAATTCAAATTTGGATTTGTTGTGTAGGACCCTATATACTAGGGGGGTTCCGGCGCGCTTTGGGCAATGCCTTATATAGCTTAATTTCATCTCAAAGCAAAGTTACTTTGTAAAATGTGAATTCTATGACAAGAAATGCATGTGTCCACAACATAATCATACTTCTGTATGTATGACTGTACTGTCTATACTTGTGTCTGTTGACACCCTAACTTACAGTGATTAACCTATGCTATGCTATTCTATACATGCACAATGCTAGTACCAGGGCGGGAAAGTATAGTAGCATAAAGCTTCAAACCCAAGATTCATATTACTTTTTTTGCAAGTCCTGACAGGTCGGGTTGTTTGGTAAGATAATGATGATTCCAATGATTTAAAGGACACTTTAGACAGACCCAGCCCGTTTTCGCTCTGAATCTCATGTACTTTTAATATTCAAGATGTTTAGTGTGAGCAAGACGTTCATGTTCATATCCAGCTGAGAAAATAATTCTCGTCGTTCCTACCGTGACAAACCCAAAATAAACTTAGGGATATGTGGTGTTACCTATAGTCTCTACATCTGAAGAATTAAATTGTAGTGGATCACATACCTTTCTGACTTTTGAAATGTTTAGTTTTTCTTTTATTTTACTTGAGCTACTACTTTTTGTAGGGGACATTTTAATAAACCACGAGTTTCTTCCCGTAAGAACCAAAGAGTCCGAATCTACCCCCCCCCAAAAAAAACCCTCCACAAAAAAGTGTATCACGTTTCGTGGTGTAATGATGAACTCGTGTACTTGTATGAGTCGTGGGTTGTATAATTTGTGGGTGTTGGACACGTGACTTGCACCTGTGTTGTCAGCAGAAAAAAAAAAAAAAAAGGAGGAAGGAGTAATAAGAAAACAAACACACCAAATGTATCGATTTTGACAAATACCACATCATTTAATCATATATCAAAAAACACTAATGTTCCAAAACCTAAAACTTGAAGTACACCAAGTCCTACTGAAACAGTTTTTGGATCGAATTTGTACTCTTGAAAGGGCCTAATTAGACTAATTAGACTAACTATTTCTGGTTAGACACAATGAACTATTTCATAATTGATGGGTCGTGCCCATTATTCAATATCTAAAACATAGAAGTCTTTTTACCGTGGAGTAAATTTGTAGGAGTTCAATATAGTACTTTTCATAATCGACATTTCGGGAGAGGAAGCCGAGTATCACTTATCAAGACATCGTCTATCAATAACAAGTCTCTCTATCATTCTGGGAAATCATGGTGGTAAAAGATTGAATCTATACATCGCCACGATCAGTCTGAATCAACTTTTAGTTAATATGATTTTCGTTGGAAAGGTAAATCTTCAGGTTAATCATTAAATTGTAACCGCTGGACCCGGATGCTTTACATGCACAGCATGAGTAAATAATGTAGGACAATATGATTATGTTATAGATGTAGAGGTATTTAAACAGGCACCACCTCCTTTTTCACAGCGGATTTCCTGTCACAAGATTGGTCACGAACGAATCACAAAATACAGCACATCATGAAATCATGATCAAGTGGGACTGTTTCACGTCGATAAAACGCGCAAAAGAATGCATCAAATTGCACCATTTACAACATCAAAATGCAAAAAGTTCTAACCGTGGGAGGGGGGACACCCCCCTCCCACACCCTCCCCCCCTCGCTCGATCCGCTCGCTCGGGCTCGGTCGCTTCGCTCCCTCGCAGACTAACCGCCCCCCCCCCCTAAGATGAAATCCTGGCTACGCCGTTGCCCAGGGTAGCCTCTTCAGTGTTGCCACTGCTCTGATACTAGAGGGCCCTGCTAATATTATTACCCCATAGCGTTGCCAGGTACCCATTTACACCTGGGTCGAGAAGGATATCTTAGGTAAAATATCTTGCCCAAGGATGTAAGCACTGGGCGGTATTCGAACCCGGGTCCTCGGTTCGGGAGTCGGGAGTCTTATCCACTATGGCACACCTCCTACATGACATTTCATGATACGTATTCTGGCATTAAGTAATAAATGGTGGATAATAACCGCACTTGCAGTGCTTGTATCGAGAACATTATTCTAAACCGCTGCTATAAAAGTCAACATGTAGTAAATGGGAATCCCTCCATGGAAATTTAAATTTGTGAAAGTTCCGACTCCAGTTGGAGGCACCAGACGCAACGGAGGATGTTGGACTACCAACACCATGCGTCAACGTGATCATCAGAAGGAAGTGCACTTTAATAGGGGAATCTTGAGGACTGTTGAGGGTAGTGACATCAGGAGTACTAGTACTTGGTGGTGACTTCTACTTCCTTCTTTTTGGGGCCATTTTCACAGTCACAACAATACTCGACACTGTCACTGCTCAAAATGATGTGGTGAAGTGTGCGTCAGCCGAGATCCGTCACGTGATCGCCGCAGTATCGCTCTGCATATGTTGGGCATTCGCTGATCACTCGCTTTGTCCGCTCAGCATCCGTTGGGTGGACTGTACGCATTTGCTTTCATTCGTTACTTTATCCGCTCGTAACACGGTTAGCATATGCTCATCATTCGTTAGGCGAACGTTCGAAAACCACATTTTGCTTGCGAATTCGAGCGGATTTGAGTGTATCTGGACTTTGCCAAATTTTGCCCATCCGCTAGGCATTCGCTGATTTATACGCTGTAGTGTGACGGGGCCTTAACAGACAAACATTTGTGACAAGACCCCAGCTAGACTAGGAAAGTGTGACAGTCATCTTTCTTCTGTAAATTGCCTTACAATTGAGTCTACCTAGACTGTTTCTACTTAAAGTTGATATTTATCACCTGTTAAGTTAATCATAGATTTGGAGCGGTTGAGAAAACTTATGTGTTGATTTTTTTAGAAAATTGGAGTTGATGTCAACTCTGGGTGTCTTGATAAGACGGACTTCAAGTGGACTTGGAAGTTAATCATAGATTAAGTGGACTTAGAGTTGATTTGAGAGGTTAATCATAGATTATTTTGACTTAACGTTAAATTCATCTTTTGATAAAACAGGGCCCAGGGCCCTACAGAAAATAAAGAGTTTAATTCTATATAGCACCGAGTTTAGGCCCAACTGGTTATAGATAACGTTCAGCGAGTCGTTTGTACTTACCGTAACACGTAGTGGCGTACTGCTGATTAGAGCGTCTAAGTCATTCTAGAATTTCGACATGTTGATGATGTAGACTTGCGATCTATTCTTTACAAAGCCGATCTGCGCCGTAGAAGTAAAAACAAGCTACTGTAATCACCACACTCTCACAAGTTTCCATAATCCTACACGTAAACACACAGGACTTCAGCCTATTGAATTAAGACTTGAAGTAATCCTACGTATGTGCGGAATCTTTACGGTACACGCGTACGCAGATTTTCGTTGAGCTCGGGATGTGCTAGATCTATCGACCTACTTTTTTCAATACAACGTAAAACGGCGTGTTTTGCGGTTTTGTTGCAAACTTAATACTTCTAATTCAGCGACTGTATATAGCGCTAATAAAACTGCGTCGCACTAGCAGACTACGAATCCGTGGCCATGGCAAACAATCTTGTTTTTGTTGTTTGTTTTGCTTAATGTATTGTTTTGTTTTTAAGCAGACAGTACCGGAAACCAGCCTCGTCCCGTGATTTTAGTTTTGACTAAATCAATAATTAAGTCATGGTGATGAGCTATAACTAAAATCGACTATTAAGTCTCTTCGTAAAACGGAAACTTGCAGTTGATTTAAAGTTATAGCAGACTTCAAGTTGGATAAAGTTAGCGTTGATTTCACAATCAACGCTAACTTTATCTTGATAAAACAGGGCCCTGTCAAAAGATAAACTTAATGTTAAGTCAAAATAATCTATGATTAACCTCTCAAATCAACTCTAAGTCCACTTTAACCCCGGGACGCTCCGTATACAGTTACACACTGTGGGAGCGTCCTGAGTCAATAGAGTGCTATATCGGTAAGCTTGAAAAACATACACAGTCTGTCACAGATTTTCGCACCTCCGTAAGTTTCGAATATCACGAGGAAAAAACGTACTTTTATAGTATACATAAGATTCTTATCTAATTAATACCCTTCGTTCACCTTGTTCTTGTTCACACTGGTCCAATGATCTTGAAAAAACGTTTTTTTCACGGCCATATACGGGTCCGTAGTCCTAGCTCCCCATCCCATTCACCATTTTCGAAATCAGTATGCAGTACACTGCGCACGTAAATATTCATGTGCTGGCGGAGTCGCAATGCGTTTAGCCTTCTGACAAGGCCTGCGCGCGCGCACCCACCCAGAAAGCAACGCAATATACAGCGAGAGGGTTTGCCAACAGTATGATAAGGCCTTGCCACAAAGCTACACGACTTGACGGCCAGCGCATGCGCACAAATCTCAAATCCATTGACTGTATAAGATGTAGTTCTCCCGAGTTCCTCTCGACCGAGTCGCATTTAACTCATCAAACCGAGCAGAAAGGGACTATTGCCAGAACCAAAAGTTGAACGCAGTCAGTCTTCAACATTACATCTTCACCTGTAAGTCTTCATATTGCAGAATTTTTGCGATTTCATATTGATTTTTAGGCGCTATACTTCGCCTGTCATGATCATGTCTGCTACAATGCGCAGCCCCAACACTGCGTGTTGGGGCTGGTCGCAGTTAAGTCCACTTAATACTAGTATATGATCAACTTCCAAGTCCACTTGAAGTCCGTCTTATCAAGACACCCAGAGTTGACATCAACTCCAACTTCCTAATAAATCAACACATAAGTTTTCTCAACCGCTCCAAATCTATGATTAACTTAACAGGTGATAGATATCAACTTTAAGTAGAAACAGTCTAAGTAGACTCAATTGTAAGGCAATTTACAGAAGAAAGATGACTGTCACACTTTCCTAGTCTAGCTGGGTCTTGTCACAAATGTTTGTCTGTTAAATGCTAACCTTTCTTTAACATTTTGTTGCGTTTCTTTCATGTAATTATGGTCTTTTCCTTGCATGAAATTAACGATCGGCACGCATTGCTTACGCGACTGCTGCACGCAAACACCCTCGGCAGCAGTCGCAATCCCAGCCTGCGCACCCGGCGCCTCGGCACGCCGTCCGCCCGCCAATCAAGCTATCGCCAGCAAGCAAGTAACCGAGTACAGTACTGTCCAGAACTGGAACCGCGTCTGTGTGTAATGCATATCTTGCCAAAGTAAAGAACCCATATGCGAGGAAACCAGTGATTTCTGACGTGCGTAAGAGCTAGTTCGGCAATAGATACTAATTACGAGTTTAGTAGGCATATACAGAAAATAAAGAGTTTAATTCTATATAGCACCGAGTACGACAGTAACTTCAGATCCAGCTTAACGTTAGGCCCAACTGGTTAGATAATGTTCAGCGAGTCGTTTGTACTTACCGTAACACGTAGTGGCCGCGTACTGCTGATTAGAGCGTCTTCGACATGTTGATGATGTAGACTTGCGATCTATTCTTTACAAAGCCGATCTGCGCCGTAGAGGTAAAAACAAGCTACTGTAATCACCACACTCTCACAAGTTTCCATAATCCTACACGTAAACACACAGGACTTCAGCCTATTGAATTAAGACTTGAAGTAATCCTACGTATGTGCGGAATCTTTACGGTACACGCGTACGCAGATTTTCGTTGAGCTCGGGATGTGCTAGATCTATGGACCTACTTTTTTCAATACAACGCGAAACGGCGTATTTTGCGGTTTTGTTGCAAACTTAATACTTCTAATTCAGCGGCTGTATAGCGCTAATAATACTGCGTCGCACTAAGCAGACTACGAATCCGTGGCCATGGCAAACAATCATGTTTTTGTTGTTTGTTTTGCTTAATGTATTGTTTTGTTTTTAAGCAGACAGTACCGGAAACCAGCCTCGTCCCGTGTTTTTAGTTTTGACTAAATCAATAATTAAGTCATGGTGATGAGCTATAACTATAATCGACTCTAGTCTCTTCGTAAAACGGAAACTTGCAGTTGATTTAAAGTTATAGCAGACTTCAAGTTGGATAAAGTTAGCGTTGATTTCACAATCAACGCTAACTTTATCTTGATAAAACAGGGCCCTGTGCTCTACTCATTTGCCTGTGATTTATCGTCCACCCTTTTCTGATTCTCAATTCAGCCTTTTACTCAAAGAATTGTCATATCTCTTGGACCAGTACAACGTATTACCAGGCTCTCTCATCATTTGTGGTGATTTCACTATTCATGTTGATGAAGTCTCTACTCAGTCATCATTGTTCAGTGACTTTTCGCAGTCTCACAGCCTGAAGCATCATGTGAGCGGGTCCACTCACACACATGGACATTCTCCACTCACACGTCATGGACATACTCTAGACCTTCTGATATCGAAAGATTTTGATGCTACAACAGTTTCCTATCTTTCTGTAATTAGCGGAATATCTGACCACTCTGCCATTGTGTGTAACCTTCCTTTTGAAAAACCAGAGAGAGGAACCAGGACGATTACTTACAGGAATTTCAAATCAGTTGACTTTCTGAAATTTGCTAATGATCTTTGTAACTTGGAGATTGTGAACCAAAGTAACTGTGACCTGGATCAAATTACTAAGGCGTGAGCGGGGTATCACTCATCAAATAATCATAACAGTTTGTCATTAACAAGTCTCTCTATAACATCATAGAAAATAATAGTAGAATCTAAATGAATCTACGGTTACCACAGACAGACCTGTTGTCTTTGCCGACGGATATAGCTTTGCCAATATTTGAGTACATTGAGTACCTTTCTGATGTCTTCATTTGTTTAGTTCTTATCAATTATGATATATCTTATTGCCAGTATATGTTCACGTTAATGCTCATTTTATGAATTTATGTCTTTACTGTTTGATGTTTTATGTGAATTAGATGGTGGTATTATGTTGAGATATAATGTGTTTCCTAGTTATGGGATTGGATTGTATATGGAGTTGTATTGTGGAGAAGATAGTAGAGATTACGAAATAGGTGTTTATATGGGGGAAATAGGTGAAATATAGTTATTGTGAGATGAGGTTTTGATGGTCTATGTAGATTTACAGATTGGGTACGCTGTAAACATTACATCATAACAAAAACACAGGTGATCAGAGTTTGGTATTCACACTCTCTCTTTCAATACCTCACTTGCACTCCCTCCCCCTCTTTCTTTTTTTTTTTGGCATTTTCACTTGCTTTTTCTGCTATGTTTTTTTTTTTTTTTTTAATACACACCATTACGCCCACACAACATACTGGTACATTATTAGTCCTGCTGATTTCCCATTTTTGTTACCCACCAGTGATCACCCTCTATAATGCAAGATAGAGATCGCATTTTGCCATTAAATGCACAGGTATTTTATGAGTAGTATACTCGCCCTCATGAATTTACATCATACGGTGCTCGTGCAATAAGAAATAATTTATTAGTTTGTGTATTTGTATTGTAAAGTATTTTTTGTTTTGTGTTTTCTGTAATAACTGATATGAGTAATTGGATTTGGGGAATTGATGTTAAGTTCAGTTAAAAATGAATGCAAACACAGTTGAGTATTAAAGTGTTAATGGTTAATGAGGTTGTTTTTTTTTTAACAGATGATATGTATAATATATTTATTGAATTTTTACATTGCATTGAATCAATCATAGGGAAATGTGGTGTCTTTGTTATTGTTAAAATGTTTATATAATGTCTGTTGTTTGATGTAATTTATACGTTTTTTATGTGATGCATTATAATTTAGCCTTCGGGCTACTATTTTGCATGTTTGCTCCAATAAACCATTATCAATCAATCAATAATATGATTTTCTTTAGAAAGTTAAACTTAAGGTTAATCATTAATCTATACAGTATGACTCTGATCACTGCTGATAACGCATATAGAGCGAGTAAATAATGTATTTACGACATTATTGCTATAGGCGGTTTAACCGGCTCCTCTTTTTCTCACACCAATAATTAAGGGATGCTCTGGCATGCACGGTATAAGCATGCACGCAATTCTCTAGTCTGCACGCACTCTCACCAAAGCAGCACTCAGCTGTTATATTTCAGATCGGTCTTTGCCCACATAAAATGAAATCAGCATATTTGCCGTTGAGTAATATGTTGCTGTACTGCGAATCATTTTATATCACATTCCTCATCCATCCTTGCAGCATGCATGTCTCCTTAAAAAAAAATTGATATTGATGGTGTAATAATGTAGGACCCTATGATTATAAACCACAATCATGTTCGAGATAAGAATATCTCACTAAACTAGCAAAACAGGTAGTTCCGTCGAGGGATGGAACGATGTATTTCCTCCTCCATTATAAAGCAAAAATACTCAGTGAAACTATTGACTTCGAGGACGGTAATAGCTGTAATTTGGGGGCCGGGATTACAAATATAAACGTTTACTGGTTTTGTTCTTCATAAACTGTCCGAGTTTTTGCCTAATGTCGTGGATAGAAGATACGACCTCGTTCTACTGCTGGCGTGGACCGCTCTTTCGATTTGGGACTCCACTGCAAAAGATACGTTATCACGTAACTTTGCTTCTATGAACATATACTGCAGAGACCGTTGAAAGTGTTGAAAGATTAAGAAAACCCTTCAAGTTTAAAATGTCAAACTTTCCTCTGATGTATGTTCAGAAAAGACTGAAAATTAGAATGCTCTCAATCGAATGTCTCCAGGTGGAATGAAAACGAAAAATAATAACATAAACCTTGAGTAAGTGAACGAAGGATTAATAGGACACCTGCTACCAAGAGAGGGACTCGTGCAGGTAGGGTGAAACTTTCTCTCTCTCACGACACTGAAGAATATCTTTCTACCGCAAGGAAAAGTATGACAGCTGAAGGCAATGTGTCTTTTGGTTTTCTGAATGCATGTTCAGTGAGAAACAATGCATGTGAGGTCAATGAATTTGTAAAAGACAATCAGATTGACATTCTTCGCATATGTGAAACATGGCTTACTAAAGGAGACTCTGCAGTTTTAAGAGAGCTTACACCAGCTGATGGGTATACTTTTTCTCATGTGCAAAGATTAGCGAGGCGTGGGGGAGGTGTCCGTCTCCTTTATAGAAGTGAACTAGGTCTTCAGTTAAAAACTTCATTGGAATTTAAATCTTTTGAATTGCTCCAGGCGTATATTAAAACTGACGTGTGCTCTACTCATTTGCCTGTGATTTATCGTCCACCCTTTTCTGATTCTCCATGCAGCCTTTTCCTCAAAGAATTGTCATATCTCTTAGACCAGTACAACGTATTACCAGGCTCTCTCATCATTTGTGGTGATTTCACTATTCATGTTGATGAAGTCTCTACTCAGTCATCATTGTTCAGTGACCTTTCGCAGTCTCACAGCCTGAAGCATCATGTGAGCGGGTCCACTCACACACATGGACATTCTCCACTCACACGTCATGGACATACTCTAGACCTTCTGATATCGAAAGATTTTGATGCTACAACAGTTTCCAATCTTTCTGTAATTAGCGGAATATCTGACCACTCTGCCATTGTGTGCTACCTTCCTTTTGAAAAACCAGAGAGAGGAACCAGGACGATTACTTACTGGAATTTCAAATCAGTTGACTTTCTGAAATTTGCTAATGATCTTTGTAACTTGGAGATTGTGAACCAAAGTAACTGTGACCTGGATCAGATTACTAGGGCGTGAGCGGGGTATCACTCATCAAATAATCATAACAGTTTGTCATTAACAAGTCTCTCTATAACATCATAGAAAATAATAGTAGAATCTAAATGAATCTACGGTTACCACAGACAGACCTGTTGTCTTTGCCGACGGATATAGCTTTGCCAATAATATGATTTTCTTTAGAAAGTTAAACTTAAGGTTAATCATTAACCTATAGAGTATGACTCTGATCACTGCTGATAACGGATATAGAGCGAGTAAATAATGTATTTACGACATTATTGCTATAGGCGGTTTAACCGGCTCCTCTTTTTCTCACACCAATAATTAAGGGATGCTCTGGCATGCACGGTATAAGCATGCACGCAATTCTCTAGTCTGCATGCACTCTCAACAAAGCAGCACTCAGCTGTTATATTTCAGATCGGTCTCTGCCCACATAAAATGAAATCAGCATATTTGCCGTTGAGTAATATGTTGCTGTACTGCGAATCATTTCATATCACATTCCTCATCCATCCTTGGAGCATGCATGTCTCCTAAAAAAGTAATATTGATGGTGTAATAATGTAGGACCCTATGATTATAAACCACAATCATGTTCGAGATAAGAATATCTCACTAAACTAGCAAAACAGGTAGTTCCGTCGAGGGATGGAACGATGTATTTCCTCCTCCATTATAAAACAAAAATACTCAGTGAAACTATTAACTTCGAGGACGGTAATAGCTGTAATTTGGGGGCCGGGATTACAAATATAAACGTTTACTGGTTTTGTTCTTCATAAACTGTCCGAGTTTTTGCCTACTGTCATGGATAGAAGATACGACCTCGTTCTACTGCTGGCGTGGACCGCTCTTTCGATTTGGGACTCCACTGCAAAAGGTACGTTATCACGTAACTTTGCTTCTATGAACATGTACTGCAGAGACCGTTGAACGTGTTGAAAGATTAAGAATACCCTTCAAGTTTAAAATGTCAAACTTTCCTCTGATGTATATTCAGAAAAGACTGAACATTAGAATGCTCTCAATCGAATGTCTCCAGGTGGAATGAAAACGAAAAATAATAACACAAACCTTGAGTAAGTGAACGTAGACTAGGGAAATCTGAATAAATTGGACTATTCGTACAAAAAAAAAAAAAAACATGATTATTCATTACTATTATTTGCATAATTAATTATTATTATTATTATCATTATTATTATTATTATTATTATTATTATCATTATAGATCTTGCCTACCGCCCTGTGGCAGCTGGTATTTAGACCTCCTCTTACTTGCTTCATTTGATTGTTTTACAACCCTGCATTTCCGCTCTTTCGATTTGGGACTCCACTGCAAAAGGTACGTTATCACGTAACTTTGCTTCTATGAACATATACTGCAGAGACCGTTGAAAGTGTTGAAAGATTAAGAAAACCCTTCAAGTTTAAAATGTCAAACTTTCCTCTGATGTATGTTCAGAAAAGACTGAAAATTAGAATGCTCTCAATCGAATGTCTCCAGGTGGAATGAAAACGAAAAATAATAACATAAACCTTGAGTAAGTGAACGAAGGATTAATAGGACACCTGCTACCAAGAGAGGGACTCGTGCAGGTAGGGTGAAACTTTCTCTCTCTCACGACACTGAAGAATATCTTTCTACCGCAAGGAAAAGTATGACAGCTGAAGGGAATGTGTCTTTTGGTTTTCTGAATGCATGTTCAGTGAGAAACAATGCATGTGAGGTCAGTGAATTTGTAAAAGACAATCAGATTGACATTCTTCGCATATGTGAAACATGGCTTACTAAAGGAGACTCTGCAGTTTTAAGAGAGCTTACACCAGCTGATGGGTATACTTTTTCTCATGTGCAAAGATTAGCGAGGCATGGGGGAGGTGTCGGTCTCCTTTATAGAAGTGAACTAGGTCTTCAGTTAAAAGCTTCATTGGAATTTAAGTCTTTTGAATTGCTCCAGGCGTATATCAAAACTGACCTTGGCTCTATTCATTTGCCTGTGATTTATCGTCCACCCTTTTCTGATTCTCAATTCAGCCTTTTCCTCAAAGAATTGTCATATCTCTTGGACCAGTACAACGTATTACCAGGCTCTCTCATCATTTGTGGTGATTTCACTATTCATTATTGATGAAGTCTCTACTCAGTCATCATTGTTCAGTGACCTTTTGCAGTCTCACAGCCTGAAGCATGATATGAGTGGGTCCACTCATACACATGGACATTCTCCACTCACACGTCATGGACATACTCTAGACCTTCTGATATCGAAAGATTTTGATGCTACAACAGTTTCCAATCTTTCTGTAATTAGCGGAATATCTGACCACTCTGCCATTGTGTGCAACCTTCCTTTTGAAAAACCAAAGAGAGGAACCAGGACGATTACTTACAGGAATTTCTAATCAGTTGACTTTCTGAAATTTGCTAATGATCTTTGTAACTTGAAGATTGTGAACCAAAGTAACTGTGACAGCCCAGATAGGCTAGTACGTCATTTCAACTCTATAGTTATTGAAGCTGTTAACAAGCATGCTCCTGTAAAATCAAAGGTTGTTCACATTAGGACTTACACTCAGTGGTACAACGAGGATATCACTCGGGGAAAAGTGAGTCCGGAGAAACTTAGAAAGGAGGTGGAGGTCCTCTGGACTAGAAGTTCATCGTCAGATGTATTTGGTATACCGTGGGAAAGTGCAGTCTTTGATTCGATCTGCAAAACAGGCATACTACAAGGACTTGGTTGCTGATTGTGCAAAGGACTCAAGAAAATCCACAATGATGTCAATGAGCTGGCCTGCAAGTTTAGTGACAGTTGTAAGGATGAAATATCAGCAATTTGCGACGGTCTGACGCCAGACACAAGCAAAGCCCATTCAGCATCAATGCATTTTTCAACTCATTGTTCTACACTAGATCAGTTTAAACCTGTTACTTCAGATGATGTGAAATCTATTAGAAGGAAATCTTCACAAAAAAAACCTGTAATCTTGACCCAATGCCTACTGATCTCCTGAAGATGTTTCTGTCATTTGTTGTACATATTCCATCAGCGGTATCATAAATTCAAGTTTTGAGAATGGTGTTGTCCCTGCTGCTCTGAAAGTTGCAGATGTACGACCAGCACTCAAGAGACCTGGACTGGACAACAACGCTCTTCAAAACTACAGACCTATATCAAATTTACCTTTCATCTCAAAAATTTTGGAACGTATTGCTTTTGATCAACTTACTGCACATCTTGACGATAACCACTTGTTTGATAGCCACCAGTCAGCATACAGGAGTAACCATAGTGTTGGAAATGTCTTGGTGAGTCATTGTGACAACATTCTGCGAGAAATGGACAAGGGCAAAGTTACTGCACTTGTTCTCCTCGATGTGTCAGGTGCCTTTGACACTGCTCATCACTCAATCTTGATCAAGAGGTTAGAATCCTTTGGAGTCACATCACAAGCACTTTAATGGTTCAGCTCGTACCTTCATGGTAGGCATCAGCGTGTCTCTGTATGGCGTCTCTTCTCCTCAAACTCTTCTTTCACATGGAGTTCCACAAGGGTCTGTAGGTGGACCACTTCTGCCTGTTGTTTACACACAGCCTCTTGGCAATACCCTCCGTTCTCATGGCATCAATTTTCACTCATACGCCGATGACTTTCAGTTGTATATATCATTTAACCCAACGGATGAAAACCTGTCCTCTTCAATCCATTTTTTGGAAAAATGTGTAACAGATGTCAAGGAATGGATGTCCCAGAATAATCTGAAACTGAATGACAGTAAATCAGAATTCATTCTTCTTGGTTCCAAATCTAACCTGAAGAAGGTGTCTTCTTTCCTTACCATCCGAATAGGAGACTTGAATATCCACCCTAAGAAAAAATGCCAAAACCTGGGTGTTGTCATTGATTCAGGTATGACTTTTAATGACCACATTTCCACTGTTTGCAGAGGAGTGAGATTTCAGTTGCGAAATTTATCGCACATTCGTATCTCTCTCCTAAGACAACTGAATGCTTGGTTCAATCTCTGATATCTTATCTTCTTGACTTTGCAAATGTGATCCTCATAAACCTACCAGGCTACCAAATACATCGCCTCCAGCTGCTCCAGAACTCTGCTGCTGGACTAGTAACTCTAACGAAGAAAATTTCACACTTCTCTCACGTCCTCCATAAATTACACTGGCTTCTAGTTGACAAGCGAATTGTCTACAAGCTCTTGATCCTGGTTTTCCGTTCTTTGCATAGCACAGCACCCAGTTACCTTCAGGAACTAATCCATAAGTACAAACCAACTAGATTTCTTCGTTCATCCACTGCTCACACCGTTCGAGTTCCCCGTACTCATCATTCATGGGGCATCAGAGCTTTCACCCAGTCTGGCCCTTCTCTCTGGAACTCATTGCCTTTGAAACTGAGAACGGAGACCTCTTTCCCTCTGTTCAAGAGGGAACTCAAGACCTGTTTTATTTCAGTAACTGTGCCTTCTTTCAATTGGGATCTTTTCCTGAATGAAGCAACAATGTGGGAGGAGGTCTTAACCTTTCTACGCCAGGAGTGCCACTGTGTGACAGACATGGCGCATTACAAGAATTCATTATCAGGGGGGCGTTTCATCAACGAGTTCGTCGGAGTTTTCACCGACAAATTTGCTATCAGCCAATCAGACCAAGGATTTCATTAGCTTTTGACAGTTGTCAGTGTAAATCCTTGCGTCTGATTGGCTGATAGCAAATTCGTCGGTGAAAACCTCCGACGAACTCGTTGATGAAACGCCCCCCAGGTGATCCGAGTATCCTCTCGGATCACCTTCTGTATCTGTACTGATTCTTTAATCTTCTTTCTTTATTTCTCCCCAAAAGTTGTGCAGAGGTTAGCTCAGAAAGTGCTATGCCTATCAAGTTCAAACTTATACCATGTATGTATCGTGTCCCAAAAAAGACAGATCTAGTAAAGTCATAGTGATCAGTCGACCGTGAGGTCACTATGAAGTCATTATATGAAAACACATTCTCAATCATATCTCATTAATGTAATGGAATTTTTCAATGAAATTTACGTCACATATATTTCAAGTTATATGCATTCTACTCATATTCTCAAAATTCATCTCTACCCTTAAAACGTGCGCGTACGCGCGCGTTGAAATATTTGCATACTCCAATCGAGCTCAAAACTTTTTTGCACACGTTTCAGACCATTTGGAGTATTTTTTGAAAAATTGAAAAAATTGGACGGACGCGTACGCGCGCGCACATATACTCACGCACAGCCCATATGGCAAACAAATTCCCCGTTTTTTCAATCGGATCGGATGTCCGAAATGTCAAGGAATATTTATACCAAGTTTCAAGTCAATTCGACTCAATGTGACGTCAATAGGGCCCGTCAAAGTTGAAATTCCGCGCGCGCGTCAATGCCGATATACAGTTCAACTATGCCAAAAAACCGCCAATTTCAAATCTGATTTTACTCGTCGGGATGGACGATGACCCCCATTTTCTTTACGTATTCTGAAAGCTCATGAGTTGTACATGTCATCTCATGGGTTGCCGATGCTGGCAAAATGATTAAAAGGTATCAAATTTCACAATGAAATAAAAAACTAAAATTTGAAAATGACGTCATCAAATTTCAAGTTCACTCGAGCGTATCTCCCTTATCCTTTGCCGATTTACCCCCAGATTTCAGTATGTTGTAGCTCATTAAATGTACTTTCAAAGATGTATAACAATATTTTAATTAGATGATGGTATCACCTTGTACAAAATGGATTGAAAGTAATCTTGTCAAATTTGACCAGTTTACGTGTTATCTCTATGGGAGTGCAGTTTTTCTGGAAATGAAAACTGACATGACTATCTTTATGGAGCACTAGCTCACTTATGCTTCGGTGAATTTCTCCCATATTTTAGTATGTTGTAGCTGAGACTTTGGGCTATCGTTAACTTGCCCTTTATTTTTTCATACGGAGTCGGCATCACTTCCAAAAACTTGGTTGAAATTCAAGCTTATCTTCGATGTATTGAAATATTTCTTTCTTTCTGTAACTTTCTTTGCAATAACTCAAGAAAAACATATCCTATCACCACCATATTTTGCACATGTTTAGTTCATGTCACGTACATTATCTCACAAAATAACAACTACTTGATCAGACACCATCTTGGGTATGTAAATTAGGGTCAAAGGTCATAAATGTTTCATCCTGTATCTTCGTGAATACATGTCCTATCTTTCCCATATTTTGCACATGTAAAGACCATGTTACAAGAATCATTTCACAAATTTATCATTTTTGGCTCAGAGGCCATCTTGTCTGTGCAAAATGGGGTCAAAGGTCATATGTACTTCTTCCTGTATCTTCGTTATGACGTGTTATCTCTATGGGAGGGAATTTTTCTAGATGTGAAAATTGACATGATTGTCTTTATCGACAACTAGCTCACTTACCCTTCGGCGAATTTCTCCCAGATTTTAATATGTTGTAGCTGAGACTTTGCGCTATCGTTATATGCCCTTTGTTTTTTCATACGATGTCGGAATCACGTGAAAAATCTTGGTTGAAATTAAAGTTTATCTTCGATGTATTCAGATATTTCTTTCTTTCTGCAACATTCTTTGCAATAACTCAAGAAAAACAGCCCCTATCACCTCCATATTTTGCGCGTATTTAGTTCATGTCACGTACATTATTTCATAAGATTACAACTACTTGATCGGACACCATCTTGGGTATGTAAATTAGGGTCAAATGTCATAAATGTTTCGTCTTGTATCTTGGTGAATGCCTGCCCTATCTTTCCCATATTTTGCACACGTAAAGACGATGTCGCGAGAATCATTTCACAAAATAACCACTTTTTCCTCAGATGCCATCTTGGGAGTGTAAAGGTGGGTCAAAGGTCATATGTATTTGTTGCTGTATCTTCGTTATCTAGTGTATACAGAATAGTACCAAAGATGGCAGACATGATTCCCTTTTCTAAATGAGAATCCAAACATCACACGGCCAATGTCTCTAAACACAGCTAAAACCTGTATAGTCATGCCTATTGCGATCAGGACTCAAATCATTGATTAAAAAAAAATCGGATCACCTTAATTTGTCAGTGATGACAAATTACAATCTCTAGTTATTATTGTAGGGCTCCGGGTTCACTCACATATTATTAGAGGCAGTACAACTGAGTGGAAGTTAGGAGGCAGCTGACACAGGTCTTGCTTGTACGAGATCTGCTGGCGAACTGTCCTTCTCAGCAATTTTATTGTATAACTGATTCTTGTTCAGGCACTTGCCATTCAATGAGTATTCATTATATACAAATAAGTTAAAAAAAGATCTGGATATTCAGGAGGCTCAACTCAGGATCTCAACAAAAGGGTAAGTTACTGCACAGATAAATATTCATGACAGGGAAAACCAATCAGGAGAAATGGAGGGAAATTCAAACAATAGCTGAGGTACTGGTAGGACATGGAGGTGTGCCTTGGAAGGTATAGGAGAGTGGAGTGTACCATTATGTGAAAGAGGTGTGAATGGTATAGGAAGAGAGAAAATATGAGCTCGCTTAACACAGGGAAAATAAATTCAGTTCAAAATACGTCTCTACATTATTATTACTATTATTATTATTATTGTTATCATCATCATCATCATTATTACTAGTAGTAGTAGTAGTAGTAGTATTGGTTATGTTATCGCTGGCTGGGAGGACTATAAATTGGCAGTTTGTGACGCTAGTGTAGAGCAACGATATGAAGGAATACGGAATGAAATTCCACAGATGTCCCTATTTTCAAATGGAAAGTGCACTGTAATGCTATTATGTATGTCACAGTAATGTCACTCCACTACTCCCACAATACATACAGCTCACGAGTTTGTTGTTGCTGTTGTTGTTTTAAGTCCACGAGTCCTACAGCCCATAAGTTCGACACTAGGCGGATAAGGCCCGCGAGGTTGGCACCAAGGTTTTAACACTACTTAAAAAGGGGTGGGGGGGGGGGGTGGTTAATGATTCCGACATTACATGGAAATATCTAGACTGACAAATGGAAAATAACGACCACGAGTGCGACACTGGGCAAATAAGGTCTGCGATTTTGACTGGATGAACAGCGCCATCTATAAATGTAATTTCATGTGTATTTTGGACTCTGTGCCGCATTAATGAAATGATACACAGGGAAAAGACAAAGGGGAAAATAACATATGGCGGCACTTTTCGTCACGTTGTCGAGCAAGAGATTGCAACTGACTGAACAGCGCTATCTGTATTATATCAACGACAAATACTGTATGAATATGTGTAGGGTATAACATTGCTATCTAATCTATCATAGGGAGAGGAAGATTGTAAACAATATGTTACATATTGTGTTCCATGATAATGAACAATTATTGCCGTCTTTATGCCGCCACAAACAAACAAACAAGCGGTGTATGGTTTCAAGTCATGTTTTTGATAATGACATCATGCAGTGTGTTTTTTCAGAACTTTCCCATTTCAAGTCAGAAGACAGAACAAAACGTCAGATACCCCCTTTTCCCTCTCCTTTGATAACCAACCAGACTCTCAAGAAGTATTAGAGAACCAATCAGCAATCATGCTGTATTAAATTATATAAGGTGATGATAATTTTCTGTTTGAGATAATCACCCTGAAAAAAACACACCAAATTTTGAAGGTGTAAACATTGTAAATATTTGTTGTTTTTTTTTCACACGGATGCATCATTATTTCCTGAATCATAACAAATACCTTGATAGACGCTTTCATTATCTGCCTTGAATTCATACTAAATCCACACCGTCCCTTATGATTACGCTTCCTCTACATCATGTTAGGCAGGTGCGCATTTCGACATGGACCCCTTTGTGAAACATTTCCCTATTTCTCAAAGATTTATGAAAGTAGCGCAACAAAATAGAGGCAATATGGAATGCTTTTATTATCCAAATACATCATATAGAAGACAAACAAAATCATTACAAATCTTCTTTATTATCTAAAACAAGGGATGTAATGTTATTAATGGTTTGATTCTGTCATTCATTCATTCATTCATTCATTCATTTATTTTTCATTTCCAACAAAAACATATAAATATATTACAAAAATTGAATACAGTGCATAAATTTCATCATACAAAGTAAAAAATAAATTTACAGAAAACTTGTAGGTATAGGAAAATGTTGGAAATGGGGAGGAATGCTAAAAAGCTGAGCTTGTAGGCTGCATTCCCCCCACACGTAATTCAAGAAATTATATGATCGATTGACTGATAAACATTGAAAATGGATGAAACAAAGAAACTAAGACAAAAAGACCTATAACCTAACTTATCCGAAACAAAAACGCTGAACAAATCCCTAGGACTAAGTCGCTGTCATGCCGGAAAAGAGAGGAGAGAAACAAAGTAGTATGTGTGTGTGTGTGAGTAAGTGTGTGTGTGTGTGTGTGTGTGTGTGTGTGTGTGTGTGTGTATAAGAGAGAGAGGGGGTGAAGAAAGCAGCTTAATGCGTGGAGTGAAGATAAAAGACAAAAGAAAAATAGGACACGAGAGGTAGTGGATGGATGGAGCCGCTTAGCTGTAATTTCAACAGAATATAAGGTTGGATTTTACACTTCTTTGCAACCAATAAAGAATCAACAATTCTTATAATTATTCAAAATATTTTTCTTCAGATTACTCTTAAAAGAACTTAAACTTAGAGATATCCTTAAACTGTTAGGAAGGTTATTCCAATATTTGGGTCCAGCAAATGTAAATATAGATTGTGTAAACATAGTTCTAGTTAAAGTCGTGTTCTGCATAACTATAGTAGGCAGTATGATTCGTGGGATACACGAATCGAGGGCTGCATGACTTGTGGTGTCTTGTGACATGCACGCACTGTACTCCCCTTGTTGCTCTTGAAAAAAAAGTGTATTATTCTCTTATATTACTCTTGAACGTGAGAATGCGCTGAAATATCTATACATTTTGTTTTTCTTTTATGATATCGCGTGAAATTCTTCTACAAAACCTGCTTTCAAATGCGTCAAATGATATGAATTACAATGGATCTGCATCTTAGAAAGCATTATTCATCGTTCTCATGGTATCCAGAATGACTTATCAAGTTAAGTGCTCTGCTTTGCTGTTGGCTTTTCGTCATTCTGCCTATTCTCTATTATGAAAGTTGACCTACCTTGACGCAGGACCTGTGACCGTTCTAGGCAGAGTGTCTAAGTTTCAAAATTTCAATACACGTTACAGAATTGATACGACCTGCTTGACAGCATAATAACCTTACTGTACAAGAGTGGAAAAGAAAATACCAGTATAAACAAAACGAAAACAGAAGGACAACAGTGTTGGTAATAAAAAAAGAATAATTTTACTTAGTTTGCAGTTAAGATAGTTCATGACAATATGTACCTCCAAAGATCAATATAAAAAAAAACCAACCCTAAGTTAATAGATGAGTTACTTTCTCCCAGAGTCTGGCAAGGTCATGCAACGTTTTGACCTTTCAAGAAGACTAACCGAACTATCGGAAGTAACATCTTTCTTAAGTTGAAATTGAGAATTTAAAAAATTGTCTCCTTGCTTGGCCTTTTGATATATTATTACGTGACTGTGCATCACAATCCCAACAAAAATCGCACGCCATGATTTTACGTGAGGATCAAACAAAATTGAAACGGATCAACAGAGTCAATGCTGAGGTGTTTTTTTTTTTTGTATTTTCTGAAAGAGCAACTGTTTCTCCACATTATCCTAAGCTTTGGATCGTAAAACAAATGGGAATTGTTTTTAGCAGTTTTTTTTTAAACACTTCTTTGTAGAAAAGTGTAATAAGATGTGGCTTAGAGACCCCTTCTCATTTCTTAAAAAAGAAATGCTACTTCTCCGAGAGTTCGTATTAGCCATGGAGCATTCTTAATTTGAACTTAATCGGATTTTTTTTTTATTGTTCTCGCTGGGAAGTTTTACATCATTGTTGTTGTCCCATTCGTTGCGCAGATCACCAGGACACGTTGCTGAGTAAGATTTAACACTCGAGTATACCCTAAACTTCTGAACCTCCTTGTAATATTTAGATAGATTATAGGAGAGAATATTTGAATCGAGGAATGTGTCATTCTAAAGATTAAAATCTGCTCGTTCAGAATCTGCCCTTAGCAAAAGAAAAAAAAATCCCTGTCTGGCGACTGTTGGTTGGTTTTATGATGTAGGGTCACATATAAATTTATTCTGCCACATAACGGTTATCTCTCTCTCTCTCTCTCTCTCTCTCTCTCTCTTTCTTCTTCTTCTTCTTCTTTTAGGGGGAGGGGGGTTCAAAAAGACCAAAATAGACATGGAAGAATATCTCTCATTATAGGCTCTAAACTGCATCAAAGTGAACCCTTTTCAATAGAATTGGTCGACAAGTGCTGACAACAGAATTAATGTTTCAGTATTTAACTGATATTTAGCTGATAGCCTAATTAGTTCATTACGAAATGATATGAGAATATATGCAATTACATGACACGTTAGTGTGTTAAATATTATACCACATTAAGCTCTCTGTTCACCTCAAACGCTATTAAACTTTGTGATTCACATGTACGTACATGCATATATCATTGTCCGTTGGGTGTGTGTGGTATATTTTTCCGTTGTTTTAAACTTGTTCTTTTTCAACAGGCCCTGCAGATGTGCAGCAAACTATGCCTGCAGGACCTACGTTCCTCTTTATATTATTGTCATAACCAGGCCTGTTAAAAAACCAAACACATATCAACTTTGAGATTTCAATTGAGGGTACATGATATCATGATCTTATTGTATTTTTGTTTCGCGTTGGTTTTTTTTTTTTCTGTTGGCGTGCATGCACATGCACCTTGTACTGCAGAGCAGAGAAAATCACATTTAAAACACTGAAGAGAAAACAAAATTAACATTGTTCACGACAGGTGTCGATGGCACTATATATTTCCCTACAAAGAATGTACCATATGTGACAGTGCACCTCAAAACAAACAAAAAGTCGCCAGACATGAATTTTTAGTTTTAACTTTTAAGTTTTTTTAACTTTAACATTGAAAAGCTTAAAATATACCAAAAAAAGAACCTTACTAATTATCACTATTAATGATAAACAATAGAAAAATAATACGAACATAATTCAATCATCAAAATACAAATTACTAATTACATTTCTATCTATATATTCCCTAGATCAACAATTTAAAACTTAAGACATTATATAGCTGATGGCATAATTGCACATATTTCTATAATAAACATTCATGTAATCACTATTGAAAAAAGCAATATCTAGTTTATATAATACGCTCAAAGCAATCAAAAATAAACTGAATTAATGACGAAAGCATAAACATACAATTATAAAAGATATAATTATACGAAGAATAATCCATATACTATACTCAATGTTTGATCACAAAAATAATTGGGAGGCAGAAACTTGTAGAACGATAAAACACTGTGATCTCTGATTAGCGTGAAAAGATAAATGGCGGGTCACACTATGTCATTTAGGCTCGCACAAAGTGGAAGTTAAATCGTCAAAAAAGAAGTTTGGTTAGAATTGAAAAAAAAAAGTAACTTACAAATTCCATTTGTCTCTGTTGATCTCCGTTTTTATTCTCTTTGATGCCGTGTTCAATGTCACCACTCTTAAATTATTGAAGTACGTGCTAGACTGGAGTTGCACTGTAGATTTGCAAACGATTTATTAATGTGTCATCGCATAAGGCGTGACCAATCCCAACATGAAAGACATGTCTTTCGATGGTAATTGCTTTTCGCCGATCTCCCTCATAAAGAAGTGATGAAACATGAGCGGCACATACGGGTATAAGCATGGGAATGCGGTTATCAAAATTGCGCAAAGATTTATAGAATAGAAATAGAAATTACTCGACATAATCTGACATAATCATAATGAACTATATGAAAATTATGAATGAAAACTTCCATCATTTGGGATATCCAGAGAGTAGAAGTTTCAGGCTTCTACAAACCTGATACGATATTTAAGTTTCATTTGTCGGAAGGGATCGCAAAAGTTCTAATAATCGATTTTCCAGTTGCTGCCACAACCTACTGCTATTATTTACCCTTTTTTTCACATAAATCCGGACGGGATTTAATTTTGTTTTGTAAGCTTTTAATGAATTAGAATTATAGAACAAGTTATGTTGGCCTTCAAAATAAATTTTCAGATTGCCCAGAAGGACAGCGATATGGAGCCCCCATCTTTGAAAGGCACAACTGCACCTACGGATTTCATTTATCCATCCACATCAAAATAAAATTTTGAATGATAGTAGTCAGTTAGAAATCCATTGACACATTGACACACTGGAATATGATATTGAATCACACCCCTCTCAAGTAAAATGGAAAAACATCAAGTCATTTTAATCTATCATTATCATGTGCAAGCTATGGCGTCCACTTTGATGTCCATGTCAATCAAAGATAATAAAAAGTTTTGGTACCTCAAAAGCTTCCCTGAATTTCCTTGTCTTGGTTTGTGTTTCAGGTTAAAGTACGTTGTCTGTGAGAATTACTCGCCCCAAAGTGCTCTCATGTCTTAGTAATCATGCAATAATGGTTTCGTACCAGAGCCAACGCTGTACAGCGTCGATAAATATTGTACGAAACCACTGACTGCGACCAGCAGCGTGCAGCCCATTGTACGCATAGCTAACTGCGACCAGCAGCCCCATACGCATAGCGTAATGGGGCTTCGCATTGTAGCATTCAGGATCATGACAGAATTAGTATCGCGGGTAAATGTCAACTTAAAATCCAAAAATTTCTTCGATTTGAAGACTTACCAATTAAGTTGAAGTATTGAAAACAGGCTTCGAACAACGTTTGGTTCTGTCAATAGTCCCTTTCTGTTCGAATTGATGACTGAATGTGACTCGGTCGAGAGGACCTTGGGAGAGCTACATACACTGGATACCATGGCCAGCGCATGCGCACACAAACATCTTATCCGTTCATGGATTTGAAATTTGTGTGCGGGCTGCATGTAATGTGTTCGCATGCACTGGCTGTAGTATTCAGTGTACTGTATGTAGCTCTCCTAAGGTCCTGTCGACCGAGTCACATTCAGTCATCAATTCGAACAGAAAGGGACTATAGGCAGAACCAAACGTTGCCCGAAGCCTGTTTTCAATACTTCAACTTAATTGGTAAGTCTTCAAATTGAAGAATTTATGGGATTTTAAGTTGACATTTACCCTGCGATACTAAATCTGTCATGATCCTGAATGCTACAATGCGAAGCCCGATTACGCTATGCGTATGGGACTGCTTGTCGCTATGCGTATGGGGCTGCTGGTCGCAGTTAATTGCATGATTACTAAGACATGAGAGCACTTTGGGGCGAGTAAGTCTCACAGTGTTAGTTATATGAAAGGTACTTTAACCTGAACCACAAACTAAGACAAGGAAATTCAAGGACACTTTTGAGGTACCAAAACTGTTTATTATCTTTAAACGAAGTATCGAGTGGATACTACATTACATGAATGTTAGATTGACAGAGCCACCATCTGTGGGCATTAACCCGAAGTTGGTGTCAGAATGATGGCGTCTGCTGATTTGATCAGAGTAATGTTCCTGTTTTGGAAAAACTGCCAAGTAATATCGGTTCACCAAAAGCAAACACCAAAACATTAATTACTCTTGTATATGTGATAGAAATGTGATTAAAAAATGAACACATATATAATGAGCAATAATTATTCATGTTTTGGTGTTTGTGAACCTATATATATATGTGACCCTGCACCTCAAAACAAACAAAAAGTCGCCAGACATGAATTTTTAGTTAAGACCATATTCTGCAAGAGCAGACTTTAAGCTTTAAAATGATGTGTAACTCAAACCAAATGGACTCTCCTAACCTATCTAAATATTGGAAAAAAGCGCAAACTCAGGAAAAGTGTGAACTGAGAAAAGAGGCTCTGAAGTACAGTGTCTATTCAAGCGCTTAATCTTTACCAAACAGTGCTGGCTGTGCGATGAATGGGACAAAAAACAGGAAGTAAACCACCAGAGTAACAACAATCAAGGGATTATCAGATTAAAATGAAATTAAGCATGCCTCATTAACACATTCTGTCCATAATTAGTGCCAACTTTCAAAGCAGTAGCACTATCCTTTCAAAAGTTATTAGAGTTGAAAGTGAAGAGTATGGACAAGGTTTTTCAGAGATGAAAAAGGGATTCTAAAGACACACCTAATCACACTGTTCCACCAAAAATGTTCGAGATAAACTGCTAAAAAAAACACTTTCCTGCCCGTTTTATGATACCAAATTTTAGCATAATGTAAAAGAAGACCCGCTCTTTCAGAAAATATGAAAAAGTCAAGTTCGGCTAGGTTGACCCATTTCACTTATTTTCAGTCCTCACGCAAAATCAGTGTGTGCGACTTTATGTTCGTTTTGAGGTGCACTGTCACATATATATATATATATATATATACACTGGACAACAAAAGAAAGTACCCACTTCTGTCAAAGGCCGCCCACAAAAATTCACCTCCTAGAAATAAACAATATTTGAAGAGTTTGTTCGCAAAAACCGATAAGTCCATCTTTGAACATTTTGAAGTAAGGTCTCTGTCATAAAGTACAAAATAATACCTTTTAAATGATATTTTGGTTTACTACATATAAACGTACATTTTTGAATTTATGGTCAAAAGAAGCAAACATTTTCTTATTATTCTCTGTATTTTCCTTGACCTTTAATCGAAAATATCTCCATTTGGCAGATATGGACTTATCGGTTTTTGCGAACAAACTCTTCATTTGTTCGCATGTATGCTACAATATTCATTAGTAATCGCATACCCAATAGCAAGTAATTATCGTTATTACAAAGAAAAAAATGGCATGCACAGCATCTTGGTCACTGAATCAAAAGTCACAAAATGTAACAGAATGAGCCTTACAAGTTTTACTGAAAAAGTCGGTGTCACAGGACGAGGAAAAGCAGTCACAAACATCAATTTTCAATAATGTGTATGTCCTCCTCGTGCCTGGACACATTCCAGGCATCTCTGATGCATGCTCTGGACAAGCTGTCTGGCGTAGTCCTGGGGAAGTTCTATCGATTCCTCCTGCAGAGCTTCGATCAATGTTGGTTGTTTAAAAATTTTGTCCATTTAGTGGCCATTTTTGCGTGCTGGAAAGTGCTTTTATGTTTGACTTTTGATTCAGTGACCAAAATGCTGTGCATGTCAAGTTCCTCTTTGTTATGAAGACATTCACTTGCTTATGTGCGTGTGATTAGTAAGGGGCATTGTAACACACCTGTATACAAAAATTGTTTATTTCTACGGGGTGAATTTTTGTGTGCGGCCTTTGACAGAAGTGGGTACTTTCTTTTGCTGTCCAAAAAGTATTCAATTCAATTCAATTCAATTCAATAAAGGTTTTATTCAGTCATGTATCGCAGCCAGTGCCTGAATTGCACATGTTTACAAAGATAAAAGATACAATCATGATTATTAATTCATATAAAACAACAAGAAAATTGAATATCTTAAAAAAATACACTTAACTCTTTATGTGCCACGTTCGCACGTCCGGCTCAGTCGACGGCGTGCCAACTTCGTATATTCTGCTCAACAAACAAAGCCGCCAAAACCGACCGATAGATCGCTATTGTAATCCCGCGGTACAATCAAAGCGTTTCTCGCGCATTTGTTCCTCTCATATACGGCTTGCATTCTATGTGGTGATTGACCATCAAACGGTGTTCCCAACTAGATTTGCGTGTACATTCTAAATTTCTGTCACTATTTTATGTGCGAAAGTCATGCCTTAACAGTAATGTAGCAACTGGTTATTCAAGAGAAAAATTGAAAACAGAATTGTTATACATTGTATATAAAAGCAAAGTTTGACATTCCTCTTTAACTTTGCTCACTATTATGTCCAACTTAACAGAAATTTGTAGAAGTTATACAAATTGGAAAACCAGAATTCTTTCTCAAAGCATGACTACCTTCGTGTCTCAAAATAACGTGGCACACAGGGGGTTTTCACCATGGCACATAAAGAGTTAACTAAAGCTGAAAATATTAACTTGAACTTTAACATTGAAAAGCTTAAAATATACCCAAAAAAAAAAGAACCTTACTACTTATCACTATTAATGATAAACAATAGAAAAATAATACGAACATAATTCAATCATCAAAATACAAATTACTAATTACATTTCTATCTATATATTCCCTAGATCAACAATTTAAAACTTAAGACATTATATAGCTGATGGCATAATTGCACATATTTCTATAATAAACATTCATGTAATCACTATTGAAAAAAGCAATATCTAGTTTATATAATACGCTCAAAGCAATCAAAAATAAATTGAATTAATGACGAAAGCATAAAAATATAATTATAAAAGATATAATTATACGAAGAATAATCCATATACTATACTCAATGTTTGATCACAAAAATAATATGTGACCTTGCACCTCAAAACAAACAAAAAGTCGCCAGACAAGAATTTTTAGTTAAGACCATATTCTGAAAGAGCAGACTTTAAGCTTTAAAATGATGTATAACTCAAATTAAATGGACTCTCCTAACCTATCTAAATATTGGAAAGAAAGCACAAACTCAGGAAAAGTGTGAACTGAGAAAAGAGGCTCTGAAGTACAGTGTCTATTCAAGCGCTTAATCTTTACCAAACCGTGCTGGCTGTCCGATGAATGGGACAAAAAACAGGAAGTAAACCACTGGAGTAACAACAATGAAGTGATTATCAGATTAAACTGAAATTAAACATACCTCATTAACACACTCTCTCCATAATTAATGCCAACTTTCAAAGCAGTAGCACTATCCTTTCAAAAGTTATTAGAGTTGAAAGTGAAGAGTATGGACAAGGTTTTTCAGAAATAAAAAAGGGATTCTAAAAACACACCTAATCACACTATTCTACCAAATATGTTCGAGATAAACTGCTACAGCTAGATAAACGGCGTCACTTATATTTCACTAGGAACAAAATCAATATTGAAACGTGAATTATGTATTTGAGAGTGTGTGCTTGTTTGCGCATGTGTATGGAAACGGGGTAGGTGTGTGTGAGTCAACGGCGTAAATCCGTACTGAGGAGTGGGGGGATGATCGGCGATAGTCACCATCACCACGATTACAAGCCCATAACCGGACCGGCGCAGCCTTTTTTTTTTGGAGGGGGGGGGGGGGGAACTTCGTGCCCCCCCCCCCCCAACACACATACACACACTTTACAAGGATCGGATGTTCCACGCTTTTGCATGAAATATAAAGTGGGAGGAAAGTGACACCAAAAATATGAAGAATTTTTGTTGTTGTTGTTGGTGTTGTTGTTGTTTTTTTTTTGCTTGTCAGATGACTTTCGGCGGAAAATCAGACCTTAAAAGTATGAAGGCATTTTTTTTTGTTTTTGAAATATCTGTGAGAGGGAGCGGAGCGACCGAACGGGGGGGGGGGGGGGTGTGGGGGGGTGTATCCCTCTCCGAAACGAGGAAGATTTTGCATTTTCAGACCTGAAATTCAGCGATCTGGGGGCATTTCATGAAGCGTTTTGGTCGGATATTTTTCTGACAAACTGTTACAAGCTATCGAAATCCTTGCATCTGATTGGCTAAGAGCAAATTTGTCCGACAACTTTGCCGGATTAAATGCTTCATGAAATGCCCCCCTGGTGCACACTTTTGGTGAATGTTTTTTTTTCCTTAAAAAAAAAACAATAAGAAAATGAAATATTCACAAAAGATTATTGAATGACTAAATCGTGGTATTTCAGCTCTTGCTCCGCCTGTGCGACATCACTGTGAAGGCCTACTAAATAGTGGGGCCTATCACCGGCGTAGACAGGATTTGATCTTAGGGGGAGCGGTTATGAGAGGGAGCGAAGCAAGCGAGGGGGAGGGTATGGTACTGGGGTTTCCCCCTCCCACGGTGAAATCTTTTTGCATTGAAAATTCTGACATTTTACAGTCCAAAAATTGCCGTTTCTAGCTATATTCTTCGCTTTAAATTAAGAGGGCGCACCGGGCGCAACTGCTGTAAATCACTGGCAGCGACACGAGGAGAATGGCATATCGATTAAATGCGAGCGAGCGAAGCGAGCGAGCTTGAAAATGTTGACATTTTACAGTTTTAAAACTGCCGTTTGTAGCTATACTTTTTCGCTTTGGAAATTAAGGGGGGCGTACCAGGCGCAACTGCTGTCAATCACTGACAGCAACATCAGGAGAATGGCATTGCGATTAAATGCGAGCGAGCGAAGCGAGTGAGCTTGAAAATTTGGACATTTTACATTCCTAAAACTGCCGTTTTTGGCTGTATTTTTTCGCTTTGGAAATTAAGGGGGCGCACCGGGCGCAACTGCTGGCAGTTACTGGCCGCAACATGAGGAGAATGGCATAACGATTAAATGCGAGCAAGTGAAGCGAGTGAGCTTGAAAATTTTGACATTTTACAGTCCTAAAAACTGCCGTTTGTAGCTATTCCTATTTGCTTTGGAAATTAAGGGGGGCCGCACCGGGCGCAACTGCTGTCAATCACTGGCAGCAACATCAGAAGAATGGCATAGCGATTAAATGCGAGCGAGCGGAGCGAGCGAGCTTGAAAATTTTGACATTTTACAGTCTAAAAACTGCCGTTTGTAGCTATACTTTTTCGCTTTGGAAATTGAGGGGGGCCGCAACGGGCGCAACTGCTGTCAATCACGAGCAGCGACATCAGGAGAATGGCATAGCGATTAAATGCGAGCGAGCGAAGCGAGTGAGCTTGAAAATTTGGACATTTTACAGTCCTAAAACTGCCGTTTTTGGCTGTATTTTTTCGCTTTGGAAATTAAGGGGGCGCACCGGACGCAACTGCTGGCAGTTACTGGCAGCAACATGAGGAGAATGGCATAACGATTAAATGCGAGCGAGCGAAGCGAGTGAGCTTGAAAATTTTGACATTTTACAGTCCTAAAAACTGCTGTTTGTAGATATACTTTTTCGCTTTGGAAATTAAGGGGGGCCGCACCGGGCGCAACTGCTATCAATCTCTGGCAGCAACATCAGAAGAATAGCATAGCGATTAAATGCGAGCGAGCGGAGCGAGCGAGCTTGAAAATTTTGACATTTTACAGTCTAAAAACTGCCGTTTGTAGCTATACTTTGTCGCTTTGGAAGTTAAGCTCCCTCATTAACTTTTGTTAAGTTAAGTTGCACCGGGCGCAACTGCTGTCAATCACTGGCAGCGACATCAGGAGAATGGCATAGCGGTTAAATGCTAGCGAGAGAAGCGTGTGAGCTTGAAAATTTGGACATTTTACAGTCCTAAAACTGCCGTTTTTGGCTGTATTTTTTCGCTTTGGATATAAAGGGGGCGCACCAGGCGCAACTGCTGGCAGGTACTGGCAGCAACATGAGGAGAATGGCATAACGATTAGATGCGAGCGAGTGAAGCGAGTGAGCTTGAAAGTTTTGACATTGTACAGTCCCAAAACTGCCGTTTGTAGCTATATTTTTTCGCTTTGGAAATTAAGGGGGGGCCGCACCGGGCGCAACTGCTGTCAATCACTGGCAACAACATCAGGAGAATTGCATAGCAATTAAATGCGAGCGAGCGGAGCGAGCGAGCTTCAAAATTTGGACATTTTACACTCCAAAAACTGCCGTTTGTAGCTATATTTTTCGCTTTTGTTTGTCCCACTTTATTGGGGAACCATCCCCCACCCCCCATCGACGCCTCTGCATATGAGGGAGCTTTTGTTAAGTGAAAGATCTGCTGCACACTCTTTGATAAATCAGGGAAATATACGTCAATCTCAAAAGTGTACAAAGTCTATCGAAAGGGATCCAGTATAGCGAAGCTTTTGCATGTTTATGATTGCAATTCAACGATCTGGTGCATAGTTCTGGCGGTATTTGGACAATTTTCCATTAAGAAAGTTCTAGATTTGTCCTCATCTCGGGAATTGTCATCACTCACCGTCGTTTCTAATGAATGATTCAGGAAATGGAGGGGGTTCAATAATGGCGATATAGTTTTTGTTATTGTTTGTTTCTTTGTTTCGTACATATTTTGTAGATGGTCCCCAGTTACTCGCGTCATAGCATGTTTACATGTAGGCCTATTATACTATTTGACGTTGTCAACGTCTGAGCCATACCTTTCAGTGTATGTCGATGTTATGTACTTCGCGAGCGAGCGAAGCGAGCGAGCGCTTGTGAAAATTATGTAATTATGTATACATTTTCATACAAGATAAAACACTGTTCAGCTCTGTTACCTGTCTGAAGGCCGGCGTACAAACTTCATGCAATATGCCAAAATTGATACAATCACATTTCTGCTTCCTCCATTTTTCCCCCAAAATTCAGGGGGGGGGGATGATTGTACAGGCCATCCCCCCCCTCCTCCATTTCAGGGGGGATATTCCCCCCATCCCCCCCCCCCCCGGGATTTACGCCCATGGTGTGAGTGTGTGTGGGGGTATGTGTGTGAGTGTGTGAGTGTGTGTGGGGGTATGTGTGTGAGTGTGTGAGTGTGTTTGTGTGTGTGGGTGTGTGTGTGTTGTGTGTGTTTGTGCGTGTGTGTGGGGGTGGATGGATGTGCGTGTTTGCATACCCACAATCAATGAATCAAAGTTATATGATAAATTATATCAAAATAAGAGCATTTGAAACATTGCCATAGTCACCTAAAATATATAAAGTACACAATCTTTAAGTCTTGTGCATTGTATCAAAAAAGATTGCAAATCCATTGATACGCTATAATGTATTGCTTATTCACCATCTAATTACAAATGACCCATTATGCATACATGTATCTGAGTATATAAATGAGATGAACAAACCAAAAAAAAGGGGGCATACAAAATGATATTGCATATTTTTCCAACTAAGAAGATATATATGGGTCAGAATTTTGAACGATGTACAATTGAGCCAAAACAAGGCAAAATTTAAAAAGTAGGAAATTCTCCAAATCATTCATCTTACCTGAAAGGGTATAACTCAAGCTTTAAAGGCAGCCGATCGCCATCCCTAATGGTACGTAAACTCCGAACAACCGAAGTTTGTGCACGCAATTGCGCAATGCCAGACTCGGTGCTATATCCATAAACGTGTGGGACAATGCTGCCACTGAGACACGTATGTGTGTGTGCGTGTGTGTGTATGCATCATACACAAACGTCACCGCGAGCTGCGGTGATTGGAGGAGAGAGGCCAGAAGACGCGTGTGTGTGTGTGTGCGTGTGTGTGTACGCATCATACACAAATATTGTCACCGCGAGCTGCGGTGATTGGAGGAGAGAGGCCAGAAGACGCGTGGCTCTTTTGGCCTCTCTTCATGCTTCATGCCCATTCGGAAGCTCTCGTGGCTCGCTCGGACAGCCATTTTGGGTTAGGAGATTAGCACAGAGAGCTCTCTTGTATCCTAGCGTTTTGTTCGCTGACCCATTGAGCCAGCGCTATTCTCATTCGGGGTCACTACATTTGATACAGAATGGAGGAGGCAGCGTGATGCGTTCGTCTCCGTGCCGCACAAACCACTCGCCACGATTGAGTGCCTTTAATATGAACCCAATTATACTAGGATTTTCCCAGAGGAACAAGTTTTTATTCACTGCTGAAGTTTACCATGTCCAGAGCAGCGAACGTCCATGAGGAATAGTACTGCACATACATTTGAATACCATTTAACATAGTTTTCAAAGATCTGATTCAGTTCAAAATCCTAACGCAATGTCTTAAGGGACATGTGTACGTGATTGCAGAATATCAAGCTTGTACTCTAAACCTGTAGGTAATGGTAGACAACTGATGATTTAACTAAATTCGTCATTTCTGTGGAAATATTGCTCTTCCGCTAAACACTTTCTTAACTTTACGCGCATTTTACAGAAACTCAATATTTTCACCTCTTATTTCACTATCCCATACTTTAATCCTCACTCCAAAATAATAATATACCTTTTTAAGATGTTTCTCATCTGGGCAGTACCTATAACCCAACAAACATAGCATAGTTTTCATCACGGAGGTTCGCGTGTAGCTCACGGACGTTCGGAACAAACAAGATATTGAACAATGCAGCTCTCTTGAGTTGGAAACGCATTCTACTCACAACAAACAGCAATTTCATGTCAAGAACAAACTCCTCTGCAAAATCCTGAATAGATATTACCAATGCTCAATTATATAAGCTTGTTTATCTTCTCATACTGAGGAATCAAAGAAAATAATTTTTCCATCTCTCGTAAATTAACGTACAAACGTACGTGTAATCTCAGTGACGTAGTCCATCCTTGAGAACGAATATATTTATCAAAATTTCGTTATCATGAAGTAAATATTCAGGTCCTAAACTTGTTCAGGTCCTAAACTTTTTATATAACGAACATGGTCACAGCTAAAATTATGACAAAGAATTAATATAGAAAAACAACAGAAATGTGCTCCGTTATAGAGGGCAAACGAATACGTTAGGAAAAAATCCCTCTGTGTTTGCTCCTTGTGTTACACACTGTTACCGAGGAGAATTTGTGTTATTATATTAGTCAGAAATGATAATAGGTTCGATACTGTGAAGTTTCGTCATAACAAGACACAAAAAGTCCATATAGCTTGGATGGATGTTTGTGACTTCGATATTATACAATAAGGTTTGTTATAACAAACCTTTTGTAGCGCATCATTTCGGAGGCTCGTTACTCATACAGTTTGTCAATACGAAAATTGATAGAGTTCGTATAATCATGAAGCTTTTTTATTCGGTAAATGATAGGAATCTCCGAAGGTTAACCGAAAGGCTTATTAATTGGAACATGAAAAGTTATTTTCGCTTATCCAAATGTGGAGAAACAAGTTAGCAACTAAAATCCTCCAATTTCAAAACCTCATAATAACCGTTAAACGAATATTAGGCCCATTCCACTTTTAGAAGAACGGACCTAAAAATAATAATCCTTAATATCTATTTTTCGAAGAACAAATAACAAACCTCCTGAATCAACTACAATTTTTTTTCCATTTTGGAATAACAAACCTTTGGACGTCGGAGTAACAAATCTTTGGAAAATCGAACGTATCAAATTGCAACCTTAAACCTATTCTTTATCATTACTTTTTTTTAACATGTGTTTTCAAAGTAAGCACAAAAGCACAAACTAATTGAAGATCTCTCTGTCTCTTAAATGTAAAATGAAAAAAAAAATATCTTGGAAAAAATTACAAATGAATATTGCTTTTCATTGATGAGTTTAAAACAACACCATGTGATGATAAGCGGAGGATTTGTGTGTTTTCATCAGACAATAATTGTATACTGCATGATTTTTGTTCGCTTGTGACAGCATTTCGATGAATAAAAAACATAAACAAACAAACAAAAACTTCTCCAGGAATTTGGTATAACGGGAGTGCACTGGCAATGCTTTTCTCTGTGTGTTGGAGCTCGATCCCTTCTCTGTTTCTCAGTCATTTTCATTCAACTGCTTCCACGTCCTTTTGAAACTTTTCCGTTTCTTATTCAACACATGCTCATTACAGACTTCTTCCGTCATTATCCTGAATGTGATTGCGTAGCACTTTTCGGATTTATTTTGGTTTGTTTTGTTTTGTTTTTGTTTTCTATTTGGTCGCAGCATGTTCAGGCTATTAAGGGAATGAGAGAAAAATCGTCATGAAGAGAAAAATAAGAATGAATTAAGGCAATTAATATCATGACAATTACAGCGAACGTCCGTTATGGAGACCAAAACTGGATGTGTTCTGTTTGAGACGGCAGCTACCATACTCAAAAGATAAACACTTTGAGCACCTGTCACTAAAAAGTGGCACTGATCCTCTTTCTCCTACTATGTAATCCACGACTTATTCAACCAACCAACATCCGTGAAAAAAAACGTTTTCCGTTTGTTATTACAGGTAAATTGAGTGCTGAACGCTATTCACTTTCGGGTATGAGCGGCTCGGTGATTTGGTAATATTTTCAACTAACATTAATCTTATGTGCAGTGATATATTTGTAATTGTCAGAAATTTCCTTTCTCGGATAGAACGTCCGTGAGCGAAACTTTCAGAACCTGTAACAGTACAAATTGTCTCCAGAACCTCATTAGAAAGAAATTTAAACGCACAGAAATTACAGATTACGCAAAATTCCATTTTCCTATAACTTTGTTTTAAGTGTTTAGCAGTTTTTTTGTATAATTAGAGGGAAAACAAGCGTAAAATTGTGAGTAGATTTTCAATTGTTTGTTCATCATGATCACATAACGCCTTAAAAATTCTGAAACTACTACTCTAAACTCATTTTCTACTTTGTAAAACTTTATTTGTCGCTATTCGAGCCAAAAGTTTTAAAGAATACAGGACACTTTCGGGACAATGTATCCCTATCGGAGGGATTGCATACGTCACGGACGTTCTCTGGAATTATCACGGACGTTCGTTCTACTACTAGGGTCATGTTCCAGGACGGATAACTAAGCGGCAGAGAGTACCTAGCCTTCCTAACTCTTTCAAAAATTTGAAAAGGTATTGTCAATGCAAATTATAAGAAATTTGACATCCTTACAACATATGTATTGCTAAGAGGGGGATCAGGAGGTGAATTTTCAGAGAAAATATTAATTATTTGCTTGGTTTTTGGTGAATTGTATGGTCCAAAAACTGCGGACGAACCTCAGTCCGCTCCAAAAATGGCATGCAGCTCCTCGGCTAGAGAGCCAAAGGTAAAATGCACCTTCGCCATCAAAGCAAGATGGTGTCCCACTCGAAAACGTTTTAATCATCACGGACGTTCTTTTTTTCTTGGAGGTTCGTCTAAAAATATAATTTCGGTTCCTATTTGACAAAGGATGGACAGAAACTCAAAACAAACATATTATCGTGTTGCTAGATCTTAGTTGATTACGACTCAGAACAATATCGCCAATAACGTTTCATGGGCTACGATCTTTATTAGAAAATAGCGGAAGCACGTCCGTGACGAAAACTGAGTATAATTTTGCATAAAAGAATATTACGTCCCATGTACAGCCAGCAGACGTACAATTTTTGCAGAATATGTTCATTAGGTGGAACACCAAATTTTCGTATACGTTACAGTTGGGACAACAAAGTAGAATTTGCAGCAGCGATAGAAATAAAAGCACCACGGACGTTCGTCAGTTTAGGACTTTGATATTTTAATTGTTCTCTGTAATTTTATACGTGCTCATAAAGTTCTTATAATTTTGTGGTACATACCCATGGTATGTCGGATCCAGAACGTGGTCAGATATTAGATGCCACGTACCGTTAGAAATGCACATCATTAGTTTGAAAAACAAAAATTATTGTGAAAATAGCGTTTTTACCGTATTTTTACGCTTTAAGTCCTTGTGAAATGAAAAATATCAGGCAAAAGTCAACCAAACCATATATTTCCTGAAAGGAAATTTACCAATCTTTGAGATGACATGAAAAAATCTGGTTTCTTAGATCATCCTGGCGTGTTCTAAGGGAAAGAATGTCATAAGGTACGAAAATTGGCAATTGTACATCGTTCAAAATTCTCACCCATATATGTATATCAAACATACAGACCAGACATACAATGATTGTGGGTTTATATTGTTTTTCCTGATTTCCCAAATAATACTTATGGTTACAATACACACATATCAGCAGTGACTGTTCTATCACTTTAGAGATAAATTCCAAGAGAGATAAAGAGATAAATTAGATAAAGAGATAAATTAGAGATGAATTGCAAGATGTGGCTCTCCCATTTGAGATTTGCCTGTACCACAACACCTTGTATCTTAGCTTCAGTTACCACACTCAACTCAACATTGTCTTCGGGTAGTGGAGGATGTTTGCAAAATGTTACTTGCATTGTACAACATTTTGTAGGATTCACTTTCATGTTATTGTTACCAGTCCAACTACTAAAGTCATTGAGTGCATCTTGAATGAGGGGTTGTTGAGTTAGCTTTCTGCTTTCGAGCAAAATGAGATCATCCACATATTTGAGGTATTGGACAGGCGCTGTTTCACATGCATCATTGATCATTATTAGGAAAAGTATGGGTCCAAGCTTAGTGCCCTGGGGCACACCTGCATCGATGGTGTTCCAGCTGGACATGCTTCCGCTGTACTTTACGCACTGTGCACGATGTTCAAGGAAACTTATTATCCATGAGACAAGGCACGGTCTAACACCCATGCTGAGCAACTTGTTGACAAGGACATTATAGTCAGTTTTGTCAAATGCTTTCGAAAAATCACTGAATACAAGTGTTGAAATGGTCTTCGGAAGTTCCGCATTTTCCAGGATTTGGTGAAGTAATTGTATGAGATATTGGTTGGTGGACAAGCACTTCCTGCCTCCGTATTGCTTACTATCTATGTGCTTGGAGATATCTTCTAGTAACCATTATTAGCCATGAAAGATTCAGTTATCTTAGCGAAGTAGCTTGTAAGAGCAATCGGGCGGAGATTCTGAAGAGTTGGTTGTTGACACTTTGGGATGGGGACAATCTCAGCGCACTTCCATATGTGGGGTACCACACCTTGCTGGAAAGATGCGTTCAACACATTGGCAAGAAGTGAGGCCAGTTCGCAAGCAAATTCCCGCAAGATTCGAACAGGTAAGTCTCCGGTGATGCTTGACTTTCGTTGATTAAAGTTTTTCAGCATTCTGTAAACTTCAAAAGGCTCGACCTGAGGGCACTGATCAGGGGCAGCCCTGAAGGAAAGTTGGTAGTTTGTTCCTGTCTAGCGGAGGTAAGTCTGAGGCAATTGAGCAGAAATGATCATTGATATGATTTGCTATTTGAACAATTGACTGCTGGTCTGATTGATCAACATCTGGAACAATGACAGGGGTGTGATCCTGAGGACCATGGGTGATGAGTTTGATCCTCTTGTACCATGCTGCAGGATCACTAGCCTTCAAATTCTGAACTCTTGTGTTGTAGTAATGATGTCTCGCTTAAGCCATAGTTCGGGCGCTTTTGTTTCTGAGGCAGCGCCACAAAGTCAGCTGCTTTCCAGCAAATGCTTCCTGTCTCAGATGTACAAGGGTTTTCACCTCAGCAGTGACCCATGGTTTGTCAGATTTATGCAGGCGCATACTTTTAGTGGGAAGGTAAGTATCTAAGCGAGACTGTAATGTTTTCACGAACGAGATACATTTCTCAGAAGGATCATTGATGCCTGCAATTTCTTCCCATGTATGATGGGTAATCCAATCTCCAAAACTCCGGAGTCCGCTTTCCTTCAAAGGACGAACTGTTCGTTTCCTTGTGCCATTGTGATGTTTCAGGTAGTTTTCTGGAACCCAATTTACACAGTTATGATCACTAGACGCTATAGGTGCGAGAATGCTGATACGTTGATATAAGTTAGCATGAGTGGTTATTATCTTATCAAGCACATTTTCACCCCTTGTAGGTTCTGCCACTACCTGTACAAACCGATCACTTGTCAGAATTGGGTCAATGTTCAAATCATTCAAATCGCCGACAATCGATATCCCTGCGTCAGGATATTGAAGCAATAATAAGTCAATAATGACAATGATATGATCGACATATTCTTCAGCATGAGGATCGCGAGGTGGGTAATATATGACACAGATGATCAAGCATGATATCTGGAGGGGTAGTCGCTTTGGTCTTAGCTATATCCACAAGGCTTCAATGACATCCGGTACAGTAACTGGCAGCAATCTAGGTCGATAGTCATGTTTGGCATATATCGCAACTCCCCCACAGGTTCGACCACTTCGATGTTTCGAGAAGAGGGATAGATCTGGGAGGGAGAACCGGTCGAGTGGAGTGTGGTCATCAAGCCATGTTTCAGTTAAGGCAATAATGTCGACATCATTTTCATCAGCAACGACTGCTAGGTCATGTATCTTGTTTTGTAAAGATCTGACATCCGTGAGCAACACTTTTATAGGCAGTTGTAGCGACTTTCACAGTGTTGGGACTGGTTTCTCGGGAGTTATGTGAGATAGCGTTCAGTTCTAAGACTACATTGTGACAGCCTTTTCCTTGATCTTGGTGTCACAATTACTGGGATTTTCTGGCCACTCTCATTATTTGAACCAAATATTGTGTTTGTTAATGTTCGTGTTGCCACCCCACCACGTTTCCCTCTTGGAGAGGCAGGTTTGGAATTTATACCAAGGTCTTTTATAACATTCCAGGTCACAGGGGAAAGTTTAATATCAGTACTTTCTTCTCCTACTTTGTGCAGAAACTCGCAAAATGCGTTTAGTTTCCCTATTTCTTGACCTACCAGGTTGATAGCCAATTGAATTACCTTTAATATGGTATATAATACACTACTTTAAGCCAAATATTCTATGAGAAAGCTAGACTTGAAAAAGCATTTACTTTCTTTTTTTTTGCTATATATATATATATGTATATATATATAAATGAGTTTATATATATGTATACATATATATACATACATATATATGAAGAGTTTGTTTGAAAAAAAAAAATATATATGTGTGTATATACACTCAGCAAAAAAAAGGAAAGTAAACATTTTTTTAGGTCATATTTTTCATAGAAGATTTTTATGAAAATCAATGTGTTATATACCATATTAAAGGCAATTTAACTAGCTATTAAGTTCATAGGTTGATTAAAAAGAAAACCTTACGCATGGGTGAGCACATTCATTTTTGTCATCCACGGCACAAAATTAAAAATTGCAAAAATTGACATGTTCTCTTTCATTTGCAAATGCCCTTCACGATAATATTGACAACAAAAGACCAGTTTAACACAATGAGAGACGTGTATGAAATAGGAAAAATAAGTTTTTGTTCTCTTTATCTCTTTATTACCTTAAAGAAAAACAAAGTGGGAAACTGAAGGGGAAAATTAAGAATTTTCTGTCAAGTCAAACTTCAAATGACATAGGGAATAAAAAGCATAAAGATGGTTAAATGAGCAGAACTTCTTTATTCATTTCATTTAAACTAGTGATTTGAAATCCATGTGACAATTTCAGGAGCCAAACATTATTTACAATTTCCTAATTTGCCAAAAAAAAAGCTAAAATGTGTACCATATTTGTTAATTCTTACTTCTCTTATTTCATTGAAATTTAGATTTGACATAGGATACTTTATTTTCTTCCATTGTTTTTAGCCTCCATTGGTCTTTTGGGTTTTAAAGATATCATAGAGATCAAAGGTGTGTTTTGCAACTTAATTCATGTTTCTTTTTGTGTGAAATTCGTTGTTGGTTCTTATTGTTCTATAGAAGAGCACATAGGCATGAATGACAACTTGTTCAGTTTTGCAATTTTTACTTTTGTGCCCTGGAAGAGAAAAACAATGGTGTTGACGCATGCGTTTAGTTTCCCTTTTTGTTGACCTGTCAGGTTGATAGCCAATTAAATTAACTTGAAAAAGCGTTTACTTTCTTCTTTTTTTTTTGCTGAGTGTATATATGTATATATATTCATATATATATATATATGTATATATATGAATATAAATGCTTATATATATATATATATATATATATATATATAATACTATGAAAGTGAACGCTGCCCTACTTAGGCAAAAAGAAGCAAGTAATATCGTGTACAAAAGCTACGAATCAAGAATAGATGTTTTTGGGTAGGCCCTCCAACATGGAAATTTGTGATGAGAAATGATGTCGGTATTCGTGCAAGTCATATGGTGATGCATTTATGACAATTCGAAGAAATTCGATATTCCCATAGAATCTTATCATTATGTAACTTGCCAAAGTATTTTAGATTGTGTAGAAATATAAATGATTTAGCAAAGGGAGGCAAGTGACAATCATAACATGAGGTTGTAACTTGCTTCCTTTTGCCAATTTTTCATGCAATTCCAAGCAAGAAATGGGTCAAAATTGTAACTTTTGGATTTTCCAGATAAATAGAGCATGCCTTAAATAATATGCCACATCAATAAAAAGTCAATATGCATAAGAGTATCACTTGCTTCCTTTTGCCAGTGTTAGGGCAGAATGTTTCATCACATGCAAATCACGCAGAGCAACAAGAGAATCACATTTATAATCATAACAGTGCTAGAAAAATATGAATTGTAAATTATATTGCTAGAATACAAAACGTACCCCATAGTTGACACTGTTTGGTTTACTACGTATATTCTATGAGACGTTCTTGTTTGTTTGTTCTTTTTTTTTTCTGTAATAAGAATGATCCATATTCACGGCTAAACATGTCTACATATCACACTCCAAAACCATTAATTGGGAATTTCAATTCTCTTTTCCATCAAAGTTTGAATTGAATAGATTGTCACATTATACAAATCTCTCTTCTCCGTAAAGGCTCAGACATGATTGACTTCCTCACAGGATTTCCTTTTCTGTTCATCACAAAATTTATTGTTACTCCTTCCTAAAACGTAATGCAGCATATTTCTTCATGTAAACGACCCTGGATGGAAGATCAAGTTTGCTAAGATGCGTACAAGACATTCATCATCCCACGAGTGAGGCAAAGTCGAAAAAAATAATCTACAAACAGGAATATAAAGAAGCATTTTGAATTCTTTTTTTATATAATTGCAAGTCATACAAAACAAAATAGAGCGTCCATGAATGTAGGCACCTAAATAGTTTCGTTGCATAGCATCATGGCATGAGATAGAACAAAGAGGTTCGCTCTATGCATTTTTTGTTTGTCTATGCGTTTGGTTTGTTTTGTTTTTCTTTGCTTTTTTTTTGGTCTCATATTGTCTAGCCTCAGTGGTAAGCACTGCCTCCAACTTTGTAGGATGGAAAGGGGAAGACATCAGTTTGCCATGTGACTTCCAGGAGGAGCCTTATGCTGTGTACTGGGTTAAGGAGACGACCTTAGGTCAGCAAACCAAGGCTGGCTTCTTCGATGGGAACTTCCAAAGCATGGAGGAACGCTTCAACATGAACAGAAACTTCAGCCTCGTCATCACCGACATAGAGGTGGCAGATGAGGGTCTCTACCTTTGTCAACTGGCATTGATCGATTTTGAGACTTTCGAGAATTCGACCATTGTGACAGTTTACTGTGAGTATTTCTTCTTCATAAAGACGTTCCTGGGATAGGAAGAGAACCCCCCTCCCTCCTCTAGTAATTTACATTCCATCTCATCTAAAAGGAGAAGTCCATTTCCTTTGTATTTAATGGAGTATACAAAGTGAAAGGAAAGTGCATGATGGGTATTGTGAATTTTTACAGTCTACCTGAGCTCAGACCTGGTCACTTGGCAGCAGATACTGGTAATGGTACTTTATTCCTAAACCACTCATGCAAATCATGGCTTCGAGGAAACCTCGCTATTTTCCGGCTAAATTTAGCATCTCAGTATTAGAAGCCGAACTGGTCGCCTCATTCACAATGATATGAAAATGACAATCAAATTGTCTGCCCCTCCCATTTTTTTTCCATTCACAGTAAAGAGCTAGGAGCGTAACGCCGCGAAATGGTGTCCTCATTCACAAATCGTGATCGCTACTTGTTCTATGGCAAACCGTAATTCTCAGTGGACTGGGTGTCGGTATATCTTATAGTGCAAAATGTCATTTTGAAAATTGCAAGGGTTCACAATAATGGTCCTGAAATCGTAACGCATCAACCAAAATTTAAGAACTTGGTGTCATTCTATTGGAAAGAATAGCTTTTAGAACAGTATGCAAAATAATGCAATATAGTAATAATGCTGAAATCATGATCTTATAGGTGTCCCATTCTTTCCGGGCCACACTGTATATAGACCGTTTAACAAAAGGACGATAATAACTGTTGTATTCCTTATATTGTTACAGATCCAACTGATAGAAAAAGGCAAACGAAAGCTAACTTGACGTAGTTTAAACGTTATTTTCTTATTGTAGCAATGGCTTCAAGGCATGCGATCGAGGAATGCGTTGATGAGAGCCTGACAAATCAGGGCCTGTGTTCATACCAAACTCCATCAAACACCCTTTCATTTAACCTCACGTGTGTCGTGAGTGGTTTCAAGCCTAACATTTCGATGCTGTGGACCGACGAGACTGGAAAGAGACTAGTTTCCGTTGTTTCGCAGCAAACAACACTATCTGACGACACATACGAGAGGTTCGAGACAATCAATGTTTCAACCATTCATGAGACAGAGCAAATCTACATGTGCATAGCTACCGGTGACTCTGTGAATGGAACGTCGACGTTGGGAATCACTGTTCTACCTGAATCAGGTTTTATGAAACGTTGCCAATGTTTCAGACAAATTTCAAATTAAAGAATTAGTCTTTAGTACTGGTGAATAATATCGGAGTGCAATAGATAAAGAATGGAGAAATGTAATATTTGAACAATCTCTTCTAACGTTATTATCGAGTCAGGAAAAAAAAAGTTAAAACCGTGTTAAGTTAAAAACATAAATACTCAATCAAAATAGTAAGCTCCCCTAGCATTTTTGGATATATCTTTAAAAAAGTATTTTACCGATTTTCATAATTCAAACGGAAATGGATAGGGAATTATATTACTAATAACATGAATGGCATATCATTGCCAACAAATATCATTATTCGTGTGAAAAAAAATAATCTATGTCAAAATGCATGGAAAATAATTGCACTTTAGTGATTTGCATTGACTCTTACACAAATACTATTGGTCGGCCACTTTGTGGCGGATCTTTGACCTCTCCAGTTTCCATAAACTTTGCTATAAGTTTCCTTATGGCATTGGGCGAAACCCCTAGTCTGCTGGCCACCTCCTTCACCATAACCCCAGCTTTAAGATACACTGTAGCTCTCCCTCTTTCAAAAATTTGCCGACGCGGCATAATGCAAAATGGCCATAAGCACATTAATGTGATCAACCCAAACTGGAATTAAAAAGCACATGACTTCGTTCAACATTTTCAAAAAAAAAAGGCCTATTGAAAAATATGCAGAACATTTGTTTAATAGGGAAGCATATTGTACCTGAAGAAATTCCTGAGAATTACATAACAATTTGAAGAGGTCACCGTGCACCTCAAAACGAACAGAAAGTCGCACACACTGATTTTGCGTGAGGACTGAAAATAAGTGAAATGGGTCAACATATCCGAACTTGACTTTTTCATATTTTCTGAAAGAGCGAGTCTTCTTTTACATTATGCTCAAATGTGGTATCATAAAACGGGCAGGAAAGTGTGTTTTTTTAGCAGTTTATCTTGAACATTTTTGGTAGAATAGTGTGATTACGTGTGTCTTTAGAATCCCTTTTTCATTTCTGAAAAACCTTGTCCACACTCTTCACTTTCAACTCTAATAACTTTTGAAAGGATAGTGCTACTACGTTGAAAGTTGGCATTTATGAACAGAATGTGTTAATAAGGCATGATTAATTTCAGTTTAATCTGATAATCTCTTCATTGTTGTTACTCTGGTGGTTTACTTCCTGTTTTTTGTCCCATTCATCGCACAGCCAGCATGGTTTGGTAAAGATTAAGCGCTTGAATAGACACTGTACTTCAGAGCCTCTTTTCTCAGTTCACATTTTTCCAGAATTTGTGCTTTCTTTCCAATATTTAGATAGGTTAGGAGATTCCATTTGATTTGAGTTGTACATCATTTTCAAGCTTAAAGTCTGCTCTTTCAGAATATGGTCTTAACTAAAAATTCATGTCTGGCGACTTTTTGTTTGTTTTGAGGTGCAGGGTCACATAATATGCTTCATATTACCTTAAGTGCAACTTTTTTCCCCATGCATTTTGCCATTTAATGCATTTTTTTCACACCAACAATGATATCTGGGGGCAATGATATGCCATGCATGTTATGAGTAATACATTTCCCTATCCATTCCTCTTAGAATTATGAAAATCGATAAAATACTTTTTGAGATATATCCTATATATATATATATATATATATATATATATATATAAGTATTGGAACAAGTTTACTCGTTTGACAGCAGGTTCATCCGTATTTTATTGCTACTCGGAGTTTCATGCCACCTCCATGAGGGGCAATCATCAGGCATTGATGATTGCCCCTCATTTGCCTGATTGCCTGATGATTGCCCCTCATGGAGGTGGCATGAAACTCCGAGTAGCAATAAAATACGGATGAACCTGCTGTCAACCGAGTGAACAACAATGAAGCAACGATGAAGGGATTATCTAGACTTTCTAGAATTGAGTAGGCATTATAAATATTTTCTATCAATGATTAATGCCAAATTCCAAAGCAGAAGCCTCATCCTTTATTAATTTTCTAGAGCTGTTATAAGTCAAGATTATGCAAAGGGTTTTTTTAAGAAATGAAAGGGGACCCTACATTGTATAAGAGACACATAATTGCACTATCTAAAACAAAATAGAATAGATGTTCGACAAAAACAGCTATTGAAAAGATTCAATGTTCTGTTCGTTTCATGATCCCAAGATTTAGCAAAGTGTGGAAAAAGACTTGCTTTTTCAAAAAATAGGACAAACTCAAGATTGGTCTGGTGCACCCACTTCACCTATTTTCAGTCCTCACACAACTTCTGTTGGTTTTGCGATGCACTGTCACATGCGAAACACTAATTTTCAGCCAAATATAAGTTTTCCCTGCCGATTTCGAACCTTGTTTCAATCCAAATCATTATTGCTGCATTCAATTTAACAAAAGTTAGCCTAGATGACATTTTCGATATTTCATGTTAATGATCTGTTCATTCAAATCAATTTTTGAACATCCAAATTACCTCTAATCTCATTGTAATTAACATTTTTTATGAAATTCATGACAGAAGCACCATCTTACTATTCGTTCATTCAGTTTAGAATGATATAGTCACGTGATTGCGTATATGGTTAGCTCGTTCATTCAAATTCATTTTGGGGCCATCGAATTTAACTATATCTGCAGTCAATTTAGCAGACGTGTCTGTGCCTTGGTTATTTCTTAATTTCATTGTATCATAGTTATTGTTTTGTAAGCACCATAACATTTCATATTTTCGTATTCATTTCAGAGATTTTGGCAATCGTTTATTTCTTTTAATGTGCTTAGCGAGTGTCCAGTCCGACGATAGTGCATGTGGCCCCAACTTATCTTATTCCGAGTGTGTCTGCAGGTTCTAGGAGTGAGGATTATGATCTTCATAAAGATATGTATGAAAAAAGGGGTGTTACAAACAACCATCTCGAGGTATATAGGGTCAAAAATAAAATGCTTTCACAGCTTAACAGTATGTGGATGAAACAAAAACTCATATGGAAATACAGGTTTAAAATGTTCCCACTTTTTCGAGGAAAAAAATATATCTAGTATGGCGTAAATTTGAATGAAAATGTTTCGAACTTGACTGCACATTCTTGAAAATGAATGACTCAAGTACCTTTTTCGGCGAGTGATCACGAATTTGAATGAACGTAGAGATCCAGCCAATTTGAATTCCAATTTTTCGATTTCGAATGACAAATTTGCAGCTTTCACTGATCAAAATGCTAAATTGAACGCACAAGTTACATTTTTGAAAGACAGACTGTGCGATAACGATGGTTTATGCTTAATTGAATGAACATTTCATTAAATTGACTGACAAAAGTGCGAAATTGGCCAGGAAAGCCTATGATATTCGAGAAATATGAACTTGAAAAAGTTTGTTTTTCCTGTCATTACAGCTGTATTTGTTTGAAAAGAAAAGAAAAAGCAAATTATTAGTTAATGAGTAATTGAACTCTTCGCGGACACAATAAGTCAGCATCTGCCTGGCAATTAAAAACAAACGAATTGGAGTAGAGACGAAGAACAGAATCAGTTTTGCAACCTTTTCCGCTGCTTTAAATAGGTATTGTGTATTACTGTTGTAGTATAAAGTACACCTTTAACACTCTGTATACATGTCGAATACAGCACCGCAATTCTTGTTAATCATGAATGAAATATTCAATTTATGTGTATTCCATATTTCAGAAAAACGTGATAATTTGGGTCTCATCATTGGACTAGCTATCGGTCTTCCAGCCATAATCATCCTATGTCTCCTTGTTGGATTAATTTTGCAAAAATACCGCTCGGACTGCCAAGGCAAAGGTATGACATTTTGATTTTATAATAGTTGGAAATTAATGCTAACCAAATTACAGTGTATAACACCTCATGCAACCATTGAAGACCTATCAGCACAAGCAAAATATAATGTACAGCTATGATACCAAGTTCCATTTAAAATTATCTTTAATTCACAGTATGAATACTGCTAAGCTACAGGTTCTACTTAATTACCCGATGGGTTTCCTCTCATATAGAATTAGCAAGACAAATATGGAAAATGGAATACATTATAGTATCACATATGTGACCGTGCATCACAAAACGAACAAGAAGTCGCACACACTGATTTTGCGTGAGGACTGAAAATAAGTGAAATGGTTCAACCTAGCCGATCTTGACTTTTTCATATTTTCTGAAAGAGCAAGTCTTCTTGTACATTATGCTAAAATTTGGGATCATAAAACTGGCGGGAAAGTGTGTTTTTTAGCAGTTTTTCTCAAACATTTTTGGTAGAATAGTGCGATTAGGTGTGTCTTTAGAGTCCCTTCAACTCTAATAACTTTTGAAAGGAGAGTGCTACTGCTTTGAAAGATGACATTAATTATGGACAAAATGTGTTAATGAGGCATGCTTAATTTCAGTTTAATTTGATAATTCCTTCATTGTTGTTACTCGGGTGGTTTACTTCCTGTTTTTTGTCCCATTCATCGCACAGCCAGCACGGTTTGTAAAGATTAAGCGCTTGAATAGACACTTTACTTCAGAGCCTCTTTTCTCAGTTCACACTTTTCATGAGTTTGTGCTTTCTTTCCAATATTTAGATAGGTTAGGAGAGTCCATTTTATTTTTAGTTATACATCATTTTAAAGCTTAAAGTCTGCTCTTTCAGAATATGGTCTTCACTAAGAATTCATGTCTGCCGACTTTTTGTTTGTTTTGTGGTGCAGGGTCACATATGCAAGTGAATTTTCGGATATTTACCAGCCATTGTCAGAGAGGTGCCTATCAAAAACAGAATATATCAAAACGTTATGTTGATTTAATCAGCGTACATAACACCCACACATATTGTAAAATAAGTACATTAGAACAGTGGTTCTTGATAGTCGTTTCTGATTATTACCGTGCATAATCTTGTCGTTAATATTGTTCTGTTTCACAGCATGTTGTTGGACTTCCTACTGGAGACGATGCAAAAGACAGCAAAATGACCAGGAAGGATTGATGATGGGTATGATAAACTTTCACAGGACTGTCCTACTTTACAAAATTCTTTCATTTCTTGGAAATGGAATGGGCGGTTAAACAATTGAGTATATGAATATAAGAACGACCAAAGTCCATGGAAGACCATTTCGAGTAAACTAAAAAAAACTTCATATCTTTTTTATTTGTCCAATAATATTCTATTTAACTGTGATGGGAAGGCAACATTGTATATACAAATTAGAACATATATCATTATGACAATTAACATTTACATTAATTGTGGAGAGGCCATTTTGTGTGGTGGACTTGGGTCGTTCTTTGATTCATATGGACTTGGGTCGTTCTTTGATTCATAAACATGATATTCTGCTATAGAGTACCGAAGTGATGATGTCACAGTCTTTTGTGTTAGCCTAGTGATGGTTCTACACAAGAGCTCCTTGCGCAAGGCTTCAGGCGACGGACTGGAACTGGGTACGTTTATTGTTAGCAACCGTTGAGTCCACAGACTCGTGGGCTGTGTGGGGATGTGTAGAACCAGTTTCCATGGTGATGAATAGCTATGACGTCACACTTCGGTACTCTATAGAGATGAGAGAAGGATGAGAGAGGGCGCTATTATATGAATGTAAGAATGACCCAAGTCCTTCATTCTTACATTAATATAAGATTTAACTCATTCATTTCAGGCACTTCCGGGGGTAATTAGGATTTATCATTTATACACAAGATGAGTCCATGCATAAGCTACAATTTCCCATGTCAAACTGAATTTGGTCAAAAATTGGACTCGGGTCGTTCTTATATTCAGGTCTTCAATTTTTAAGAAGCCACGGCTACTTTGGATTCTGATCAATTTCGTTTATATTACTAGCTATAACATGAAAGAAAATGGCTCACATGTCAACAAATTCGAAAAAAAAAAACCATTTTTTGTTTAATGTTTTCTTCAGATGTGTATCTAGTCATACAAAAAAAGTATTTATATAGAGGAGCAAAAGCACACTAAATATTTTCTTTTCTTTTCCTTCAGGTAATTTGATGTATGAATACTTACCTTACATTTAACATTTGATATTGTTGGTGCACGTAACGAGCTCGACACCCACTAGTCATACAGCCTACGAGACATATAGGCTTCGTGTAAATCACCTCACGAGTCATACATCCTACGAGTATAGCCATTAGGTGAACAAGGTTCCTGATATATATGTAAATAATGTGTTCATACACCCCATGGTACTCTTAAGTCTTTTTAAAGGAGAAAGTATTTTGGGTTTTTTTGGAAGAAAAAGAAATAGGGCTTGTAAAACCCGGGGATCAACATGTTACTTTAATGTCAATGTCAATGTTTTGTGTGCAAAAGTCATGCCTTTACAATACTATAATAACTTGTCCTTTAAAAGAAAAGCGAAGTGTCATACAAATTATATCAAAGCAAAGCTTGAAATTTTTGTTTACAACTTTGCTCATTACATGTCCTGGGTACCTAAAATCTATGGAACTTACATAGATTTGAAAAGAAGAATGTTTCCCCTAAACATGAATACATTTCTTTCTCAGAATAATGTGACACACAGGGGATTTACACAATAGCACATAAACAGCTAAAGGGGATGTCTAGTAACTGATCAGTGGGAATCAGAGGGAATGCTGGGATGATTGTTCCAATCTTTGTGGGATTCATTTAAGAGAGCATTATATATCTATTTTTGTGTCAAAATTATTTGCTTCAGGATGGTCTTATATCCAAGTAATGTGCAGTTTAATGTTTCCATGTTAGCATGCCTGTACAGTGACGGGGCATTAAACTGCACATTCCTTGTATATGAAACCATTCTGAAGCAAATAATTGTCACACAACAATAGATGTATAATGTATTTTTAAATGAATCCCACAAGGATTGGAACCATCATCCCCAGCATTCCCACTGATTCCCACTGATCAGTTACTAGCCAATCCCTTTGCACGCACTTTGAAAGACATACACTTTTGTTTTTAGTGTTGTAATTTTTAAAAAAGGTACGAAATTATTCAAATCCACACTTGACAAAGTAGGTCCATGAACTCAAGATTAGACCAATAAAACTTATATTCCTTCACGGGGCTTACTGTAGTGTTGGGCTTGCAGGCCTTATTTTCAAGTGTGTTGATGAACAACTATCGTATGTTGTACTGTAATGCAAGCTGCACTATAATCAATGCAAGGTATTCTTCTTAGCTCAATCCACCACCTAACTAAGCGTCAACTGTCTCCATTCAAAACGCTATGCAATATCAGAGTTTAGTGGGACATTAAAATCTTGGTAAAACAGCTGATATGACAATTCGAATTGTCTTGGTTTAAGAAGTTGTTTTCCTGTAAGGCTTTCGTAAGAATAACCAAAGAAGTAAATTTTCTTTTCATAATGTCATAGATTAATATTCGCTTGTGAATGTTATTAGTAAAGACTCTCCTACCACCCTCTAGATCCTGGGTAATATATATTATGTATATTGCTTATATATGAAGAGTTTGTTTGCAAAAACCGATAAGTCCATAATTGCCAAATGGAGATATTTGCGATTAAAGGTCAAGAAAAATAAAGAGAATAATAAGAAAATTTTTGCTTCTTTTGACCATAACTTCAAAAATGTACCTTTATATGTAGTGACCAATATATCATTTAAAAGGTATTATTTTGTACTTTATAACAGAGACCGTACTTGAAAATCTTCAAAAATGGACTTATCGGTTTTTGCGAACAAACTCTTCATATATATACATAATGAAATATGTAATATATGTGACCCTGCACCTCAAAACAAACAAAAAGTCGCCAGACATGAATTTTTAGTTAAGACTATATTCTCAAAGAGCAGACTTCAAGCTTTAAAATGATGTATAACTCAAATTAAATGGACTCTCCTAACTTATCTAAATATTGGAAAGAACACAACTCATGAAAAGTGTGAACTGAGAAAAGAGGCTCTGAAGTACAGTGTCTATTCAAGCGCTTAATCTTTACCAAACCGTGCTGGCTGTGCGATGAATGGGACAAAAACAGGAAGTAAACCACCAGAGTAAAAACAATGAAGGGATTGTCAAATTAAACTGAAATTAAACATACCTAATTAACACATTCTGTCCATAATTAATGCCAACTTTCAAAGTAGTAGCACTATCCTTTCAAAAGTTATTAGAGTTGAAAGTGAAGAGTGTGGACAAGGTTTTTCAGAAATGAAAAGGGATTCTAAAGACACACCTAATCACACTATTCTACCAAAAATGTTCGAGATAAACTGCTAAAAAACACACTTTCCTGCCCGTTTTATGATACCAAATTCTAGCATAATGTAAAAGGAGACCCGCTCTTTCAGAAAATATGAAAAAGTCAAGTTCGGCAAGGCTGACCCATTTCACTTATTTTCAGTCCTCACGCAAAATCAGTGTGTGCGACTTTCAATGACTTTATGTTCGTTTTGAGGTGCACGGTCATATATATATATATATATATATATAAATCTTACATATATATATATATACATATACATATATAAATATATATATATATATATATATGTACATGTACATATATATATATATATACATATATATATATATATATATATACATATACATATATACATATATATGTGTGTGTGTGACCGTGCATCACAAAACGAACAAAAAGTCGCAGACAGTGATTTTGTGTGAAGACTGAAAATAGGTGAAATGGGTCAACCAAACCATTCTGGCATTTTTCATAATTTCTGAAAGAGCAGGTCTTTTTCTAAGTTACATTAAAAGTTGGGATCATAAAACAAACAGGAGCTTGTGTTTTCAGCAGTTTTTCTCAAATACGTTTTGGTGAAACAGTGTGATTAGTTGTTTCTCATAGAACCCTCTTCCCATTTCTCAAAAACCCTGTCCATACACTTCACTTTCAACTCTTATAACTTTAGAAAGAAGGACGCTACTACATTGAAAGTTGACAATAATAATGTACAGAATGTGCTAATAAAGCATACTCAATTTCAGCTTAATTTGATAATCCCTTCATTGTTGTTGCTCCGCTGGTCAACATCCTGTTTTTTGTTCCGTTCACCCCACAGCTAGCATAGCTTGGTAAAGATTAAGCGTTTGAATACACTCTGTACTTCAGAGCCCGTTTTCTCAGTTCACACTTTCCAGAGCTTGTCCTTTCTTTCCACTATTTAGATAGGTTAGGGGAGTCCATAGTTTGAATTGAGTTATACATCATTTTGAAGCTTAGAGGCTGCTCTTTCAGAATTTGCCCTTTACTAAAAACCCATGTCTGGCGACGTTTTGTTTGTTTTGTGATGCAGGGTCATGTATATATGTATATTATATATATATATATATATATATATATATATATATAGATACATATATCCTATTCAAACGTTCAAACTGACTACTCACATCTGCAATACAACCTTGACACTATTTCACGAGGAATATTTTTTTAATGTTGTCGTTATCAGTAAATTATTAATATCAGTTTTATCTCTATATTTCCCCAATTGCTGACGTCATTGTTGTTGATTAACTTTTTCGTTTTCTTCGCTTAAAGATTCATTGCCTAGCTATCTGTCGCTTACGGACGAACAAGTAAACCAATGCAAAGAAGATTTGAAGGCATATTACCAAAAGACAAGACGCAATGTCACAGTTAATCCACTCAACTTTATGGAACGCGTTAACCTTGATGAAATCTACACAAATTTGAGTTTAATAGATAGAAGTGGCATGCGTAAGAAACCAATAACCTACGAGGATCTTTTGATCCGTGATGGAAGTCTTTCAGAGCGCCTCCTGATCCAGGGTGAGGGAGGTGTCGGTAAAACAACTCTCTGCGCAAAAATAGCCTGGGACTGGTGTCAGGGTAGGATTCTTAAGGATCTGGACATGGTGATCGTAATTCCTCTCCGAGATGTTACTGTCGACACAACTATTGGTGGTATTGTATAGAGATATCTTTCTGACTCAAATGAAGCAGCACCAGCCCAGATAGACGACTACATTTCAAGAAATCTAAGTAAAGTTCTCCTCGTGTTGGATGGTTTCGACGAGTTCAGCGGGAAAATAAAAGCAAATAGCACTAGTGAGGTCATTCGCATTCTGGGATTTGAACAATATCACTCATGCAATGTTATTGTGACCTCAAGACCATGGAGAACGGAAGAGTTTAGGTTGTACCAGAGTCTTGCAGAAGTTTACACTTTTATAAGCCTCGAAGGATTTAACAAGGAGAATTTATGTACGTACATCAAACGGTACTTTCGAATAGGGAATAGGGACGTTCTTGCAGGAACCTTGCTAGATTTCATCGAGGAAAATGATGTTGTCCGGTGTAACATGGCTCCGTTCCCTATCTATTCTGCAATGCTTTGCCTTATGTGGAACGACTTCAGTGAAGAGAGACGAATAGAACTTCAAAGAATGCAAACTTTTTCGCAGATTTTCACTGGAATGATACACACAGAGAAATTAGGGTTCTATTACGGTTCATATTTTCACCCTACGAGCAAATCTAACTAAAAGGCACCTTATAGGGTTCGGGATGGGTGTAGGGGTGCAAATCCGAACCCTAAAGGGAGCCAAGTCTTAAGGGTTCGAATTTGGAACCATTCCATAGTCTTTCCCGAAAGCTGACATGTGGGTGTTGAATGGTGTTTGCTTGAAATGCCACACTATTTTTGGATATTATCGTATATTTTTATTTGAAAATATAACTACACGTTGTTAAAGAGTAACAGTGTCATCAGTAATACTGTACTAAAAAAATTACTACTTGAATTAAACATTTGTTTTTTCTTCTCGCACCGGGATCAAGAATATCATTTCAATGACGTTATCATAGAGTACACGTATTATGCGTGCACGCGTGGACCGTTCAGCACTTGGTCAATGGCAAAGCTAAAATCGCATGCGCACGCCACGCCGTTGGTCGCGCGGTACACGTACGTACGTCCATACTACTGACGTTCCTCGTTTGAAATGGACAGACGACCGTGAGGTTGGGATGATGAATTAATCTTTTTGATGAGCCAAACGTTGTGAGTAGATAGTTGTACTATAATTCCGTTGAATATATTTCACAGTAATCGATGATGATATGTGTGAATTATATGCTAATCGAATGCTGAGTGGTGAAAACTGATGCGAAAGAGTTGTATCGAGGTACATGTGTACTTACATGTCAGAAGTGCGATCATACATATCAGGTACATACAGTAAAGCATAGCGAATAAGTCAATGAAAGTGCACGGTAATACGGAAAGCCTCAACCAAGGTACTAACTACGACCAACAGCCCCATACGCATAGCCATAGCGTAATTACGCTATGCGTATGGGGCTGCTGGACGCAGTTACCAAGGTACGTACGTAAATAGGTGACCGGATATAGTCGCATCATATTCGTTAATAGGAATTATTACGTTTGAGCCGAGTTGAGGCTCAGTTGGATATTGGTTTCTGTGAAGTTGACACGAAGAACGATGTAGGCATGTATGATGTGCCTAATGAAGAAAAATAGCGTTCCTGGTTCATTTAGGAGAATTTAAGACATGTATGAAGATTGAAGTCAGAAAATTTAGGTTGGCCTTGACTCCTTGTTGTCTATCAATGAAAATAGAATGTGTGTTATAAATTAGCAATGCCATAGTCACAGAGCATAAGCAATGATACACGATATGTGAATTTAGATAATATCTACTGGAGAAGTTGCATGTGCTAGACATGACATAAAATAAGTCACACAAACAAGGTATGTAAACGGTAAATCACTTCAGAAGTACAACTACTTGATCCCATAGATATTCCAATATTGATTGTATGTTGAACTTTGTTTTATTCAATTACAGGTTGAGCCTTGCTGATCCATGCTGATGCATGGTGTTAGCTTGGTCTCATACTGGGCCAAAGGGACCTGTGATTATTCATCATCGAGTTCACTATGCATCAAGTTCAATAATGGTCTTCAGGATGAGTGATGCAGGTCAACATCGAGAGACTGGTGAGCCATATAGGACGCCAGAGCTGGAGATGGAAGATGTTCAGGATGTCAATCCTGGTTCCTCGTTGAGTCAGTGTGGAAGCCATGCCAGTCCTTCTGAGAGTGATGGCCAGAAGGGCATACTATTTGGCAGCTGAAGCAGGTGCTATAGAAACGCATCAAAAACTAGAGCTCGAGGAGTTTCGACTTATGCAGCGTAAGATGAGATTAGCTATGAAGACCAAGCTGCAGGTTGCTGAAGCAGAGGATCAGATATACCTTGACTACGAGAACAAGTTGGGAGTCGGCTTTCCTGTGAAAGCAGAGGATGAAACCTTGCTGTACCCAACTGAATGCGCCAACTAACCAGTACACACGAGTACACCGATTTCCCTGACTAGAGAAGTAGCAAAAACGTTATTTTCAAATTTTCTTTGACTTTTAGCAGATATAGTCCAAAAGCCAATAAGATCATCAGCATCATGTAGTATCCCTGAACCAGGTTTGATGAAAGCCCATCAATTTTTCCGTAGATACATCCGCACAGACCGGGAGACAGACAGGCAACCTGAAAACATATGCCTCCGGCACCATTCAGGGCAGACGCATAATAATGAGACTCCTATGTCATAGGCTATGTCATGTATGTTTAAACCATATAAAATTTGAGACGGGTCACATTGAATCCCCCCCCCCCCCATTAGAATTGCTAAACACCACGGCTCTAGAAACATCTTTCCATTTTAATCCAGAAAGTAATCACCTCCCTGTTTTTAGCCGAGGGTGAGCATGAAGCCACTCCATGAAATGAAGATTAGCATTTTTTTTATTTTTTGCAAAATATATGTGAAAATGTCTAATTTCATAGATAACGATAACTATTTATTCTGTCTTCTAAACTGTTGTCAGGTTATTCCCTTTCTTAGAATGCACTGGGCTTGAATATTTACAAGAATACTCTAAAGAAATATATAATAGAAAAATACAAGAGAACGAACTGGCAAATTACAAATTTAAACACAACCTAAAGAGAACTTGACTTCTATTCACTTTTATCTGTTTTCTTTTTTTTTTTGGGGGGGGGGGTGGATTATGGATGAAAATATGAATCTGCTAATGGATATGAAATACTCAAATTATGCTTTCCATTATATTTCATACTAGATGGGGTTAGTTTGTATTGTTCATATATTAGATATTTCTTCACCATCGATAGCCTCAGTGCTTCAATAACACATGCACACTTTGAATTGATTGTTTAAGTAGGGAACAAAAAAAAAAAAAAGTCGCCTGCTGTTTTTTGTAGTAGACAGCCACACAATGTATGTCAATTTTGAGCAATCTCTGGCAATGCAATGTCATAAGTGGAGTAGCTTTGTGACACTTGACAGAAGCATGATTTTCTCACAAACCCTTTATGTATATAAGGATTGAAAAATAGAGTTTGTTCCAAAACCTGAGAAAACTCAACATATCATATCTACTTTTTTTGCATATAAAAGAACACTGGACTTCACTCTTTAAGAAGGCAGAAACTACATGTATTATCATTGCCCTTACATACGTCAGTGACTTGTTGAGGAAATGTGCATGTTTTACCTAAAAGAAAAAAAAAGTGAAATTCTCTTTAGGTTTTCCTTGAATTGTTCTACGCATGTGACATCATAAACTCTTCTCACTCTGCTGCGACTGCACAAATGATTTAAAGATTATTAACTTTTGAACTGAATGTCCGCTTTTCACTTTTTTTACTGATGTGTTCTAATAGTATAAGCCAGTTCGGGGTACCAGTTTGAGCATGTGCGGAAAAAGGTTATTTGTACCGAGAGACAGGTTGGTTTTTTAATTTCACTGAGATAAGCATCTGTAATGCTAGGATTATTCATGGAATCCTTATAAATGGTGCCTGCCAGTACATCCACTTGACAGCAAGCCTGGTATTTGGCAATGTTAACACAAAAAAAAAGTTTGTTAACATATTCAAAACAGCACTTGATAAAATAGATGATTCCCTAAGTGTTGATTGACGAACCATACTGGTCACTTCATCTACACTGGTTAGGTTCATTCTTTGTTTGAATATGAGTTCCATAAATGGCTATGGTGGGCAAGCTGCTACATTATGTCACTTTGAATTGAGTGAAGTGCCTAACCAACTGAGAAAAATGAAAGGTCAGTTGTACCTATGTGCACATGAGCTATCTCCGGACTGGCTTATTGCTGCGCATTCACTCAATCCACATGTAGGTCTATATGAAGGTGGACTTGCCCTCTAACTCTGATTATAATTTTAAGCTTTCTTTAAGTAGGTTGTATAAAGTGCTGATATATTTGTGTAAGGTTTGGTGAAAATTAAGTGTTAAAATGATTAAAAGAGTTGTGAGACTGTAACATCAACACTTGAGGTATTTCTCATGCATGATCATAAATCTATGTAAAATATTGATGGTAATACATGTAGTAATAATGATAATGATAATAATAATAATAATAATAGTAATAATAATGATGATGATAGTAATAATAATATATTTTGCTTCTGATCATTATGCTTGTGATGGTGCCAATACCAATACCTGCTTTATGAATGTGAAAAATCGACTGCTCTTTACAATATTTTGAATGTTGGGGCTAAACTGCATACATTGTGTAATTATATTTATGGTCTACTGAGTACAATGTGCTTCTTGTTTCCATCGCTTGAAAAAACAACAACAATGTATCAAAAAAATTGTTTTTAAACTTGTCTCACAAGACATATTCCTTCCTCTTTATGTCCAGTTTGTCATACCACTGATTGGTTAACTTTATTTTCCCTTTCTGAGGTTACATTTTCTGTGGAATTGTTAAATGTTAATTTGATGCAATGAAAAGTGTTTTCAGATGTGCTATTCTGCCCAAGATTTATAACTGGGACATATCTTTAGCTGTGTGCATAAAAAAGTAACCAAATTTAGATGTGCATTCTTCATTTTTTGATTCTTTTTTTTCACCTTTTTTATCATTGGTGTAATTGTATAAATGAAAAACAATATGTGAAGTATACTAATTGTATAATGGCGCACATTCGCTAGCTCTCAAGTTTGGAATTGGATGGAATATGTCAGTACAAGTAGTGAGTTTCAAATATATATGACAGAACTTTGCCATACCCTTCATTGTTTTGGCAATAACTTGTGTACGAGAAATCAGAGTTGACATATCGCTGTTAATGTCTAAGAGCGTCATAAAGGTGCTTTTGATTACACATAAAGGTGCTTAAGATGTACCGGTAAATTCAAGGTACATATCTATGATCCATTCTAGAAGTAGAAGGACAATGTGAAAGATGTTTGTCACATAGTTTACTATTACTCTGCACAAGCTTCAGGGATTTTTTAAATAAAAAGAATTAGTGCTTTTTGTCAATGTGGTAACTTCCTTTAAAAGAAGAAAAAGTAATCATTTGATGGAAAGAACAAATATTTTTTTCTTTTTCAATGTACTGACCAAATTTCATACATTTTTGATTTACATTGCCCTTTTTATGACAAAATATGCATCTCGTATTAGAATTTGTAGAAATACAATGTATATTTGATGTTCACTTTAAAGTAAACCATGAAAAAGAAAATCGCTGTTAACTTGTCCCTCTTCCATTAGACATATATTAAAATGTTAATCATTTATATGTAAGTATGCACTGTATTCATCATGTTTATGTTCTATTTGTTGTTGAATTGAAGTCTCTGACTTCATTTTTCGAAAGATTGTGGATTTAATTGACTGAGAAACTGTGTGTAAATCTATGCATGCTATTTTGCGTCATGTCTGGAGTGTTGCCTTAGGTAATTGTTTGTGAAGTCAGTGAAGGCATCCAGTAGACATTAGGTAATTGTTTGTGAAGTCAGTGAAGGCATCCAGTATATAATTATTTTGGTTTAAAAAAAAAAGGTTATAATTTTCACCATATGGGGTGCAGAAAGGTAACCCTATATAGAGACGTGTGCAAATTGTATTGCATCCTATATTGCGGTGACTTTATCACCCCATAGGGTGCAAAATTACAACAATAACAATATGAACCATAATGGGTGCAGGTATGAGGTGCAGAAAGGGAACCCTGTATAGAGGTCCATATTTGCACCTTATAGGGTGTTGAATATAGGGTGCTAAATAAGAACCCCCCAAAATAGAACCCTAAATGGAGCCGCTGGTGTTACAACGATATGAACCAGAAAGGGAGCAAATTTGCACCTGAATTTTTGTTCACCATATGGGGTGCAGAAAGGGAACCCAATGTAGGGGTGCAAATATGCACCAGATATGGTGTTGAATATAGGGTGCTAAATAAGCACCCCCAAAAATAGAACCCTAAATGGAGCCGCTGGTGTTACAACGATATGAACCCTATTGGGTGCAGAAAGGGAACCCAATGGAGGGGTGCAAATATGCACCATATATGGTGTTAAATATAGGGTGCTAAATAAGCACCCCCAAAAATAGAACCCTAAATGGAGCCGCTGGTGTTACAACGATATGCACCCTGTAGGGTGCAAATTAGAACCGTAATTTCTCTGTGTGTAACTTTTCTGAAAGAACACTACGCATCGAAATTTTGTGAAAATCTACAGACTCAGAACGTTGTTGAGGATATAAAAGAAGCTAGTACTGCAATTGAAGCCATAAGTGAGACAGCACTAAATGGTTTATTAGAACGGAAGCTTTCATTTCCTGAAAAACAATTTAAGAAATGCCAGGATGCCATGGAAACATGCTGGAAAGTAGGAGTTTTGACAACAGAGAAAGATATCATCGACAAAAAGCGTCGGAACGAGGGCAAGATACCATCAACAGTCTCGTTTCCCCATAAACTGTTCCAAGAATATATAGCCGGTGTGCATATTGGCACTGTGTTCGCCGCTGACCGCCCTAGGTATGAGAAGATGAAAAAGAAGCTTCTCCGTCAATGTGAAGAGTTTCGGTACCTACTCTACTTCGCCTCAGCTTTCCGGAAAAAACTTGGCCTTGATATCATCGACTGCTTTATAAAAAAAGATGAGCAGTACTTCTGCATTGACGTTGCGTTTGAATGTCATACAGAGGAGGCCGCCAAAGCAGTAGGAAAACGTTGGAAAGAATACGAAGTATCAAGGGAAATGTCAGAACATATGAAGTCAGGAGTTATTTTCATGGGGCACTGTAACCAAGTGGTGAGTTATATACCTTCGATATCAATTTGAAAAAAAAAAAAGAAGAAGAAAGGATAAGTGTAATGACGTTAAAATTCTGGTCGACTACCGTAGTTTGGTAATTTGTTTATTTGTTGTATGTTGGTAACGAGTGAGAGATCGTAATCGTTTAAATTTAGATAGGAATTGGGGACAATATCTGAGAAAAAGTAATTTTGTGAAGAATTTCACTATAGCCAGACACATTTATTAGTTTGTTGTGGTCCAAAACGAGTTCCAGTCAAAGTGCAGTTGTACAATAAAGTGCATTTATACGTGTATGTGTTTATTCGGAACTGTTGACGAACTTTTAATGTATCGTTATCAAAGCAGAAAAAAATCTTTGTATAATGTGTCTGGTATATTTTCACGAGTCTTTTTTGTAAGGAAATATCAAGTCAAACAATAATTTGTATGGAAGATGAGAGCAACGCAGCTATGTTTTTCGCTCGAGTAAAATTAGACTTTTTTTGTGAAAAAAATACAATTGCCAAACTTGTACCATGAGATGGCGAGTAAAAATCGCGGCTGTGCAAGTTGTTTATTGAAGCGAGATGTTATGCTGCGTAAAGTGTCTTAGGTTCATGGCATTATGTTGATAGTGACAATCACTTCCTTTATCATCACTTTCGGGTCCTAATTTCCCCTCTAAAATACTACATTTACATGTTCCAATTGTACTTTCCTTTTCAGTACTGTCAATCAATGTTCTTTTCCCATTAGCAATTGTTATCCATTGACAATGTGAATTGTGGAACAACTGTGTCACGTGACTTGGCAGAGGTAATGTGTTCTAGCAGCGTACTGCGCAACGTAACAATAGATAGCTCTCAATTACACATTGACTTCTACAGGATCCTCGGTGAAAAAGCTTCGAGATGTCAGGTGAGACCTTATGATAATAATTCCACATCACGTATGCTACATTATCTCAATGATTCAGTTTGATATTCTTAACGTTTATCTTTTTGATATTAATAACAAAGATAATAATAATGATAACACAATCAAACGTGAGAAACTGATAAATTGTGATAACACTCTCAAACAAGGAATGTAAGTTGCACATGGAAATTTTACATGAATTTAATTCATTGTCATTCTATTGCACACTGGGATGTTTCTATTTCACTCGGTGTATACATATTCACTTGGCAATGTATGTGATTGAGGAGAAGACCTTAACCCAGGTTATAGAATGCGCTATGTCTGATATGAAATTTGTCAAGAAAGAAAGAACTAGTACATAATAACAAAAAACCAGGAAACACGGTCATTGGGACAAAATGAAAAGTGGAGAACGGCAGGCCTATACACGTATGGCTAGCTATTTAATGTCAAATGTTAAGATTACCCTTGTGGAGCGGATAAAAACACTCATTAGGGGAGAGTATTCCTCAGAACCTAATAATCGGTACTCGAATAGGAACCCTTTGAATCTGTTAATGGTATAAATGCTTAACTTCACTTTTTATGATTTACATATACTATATTTGAGTACCTGAGGGAGCATAATAACAGTGGGAGATTTAGATCTGTTGTGAATGATTTTTCTTTTTTATGGAACTAAAAACATGAACCCGATTTGTTTAATACCACGATCAACATTTCAGTATTTATAACGGTTGAAATAATTACCCACTTATGAGTTTTAAAAATATACTGTTGAGTTGGCAGCGTTAAGTATTACAATTTGTCAAGAAATCTTCGGCTGTCATCCGGACTGTCGTATATGCAATTTTCGCATAAAAATGACATTTCGAGATAATCGCGTCTTACTCACCTCCCTGATTAAAGTTAACCATTTTTTTCAATCTTGATAGCTATACCTTTATGTCTGGTATTTTCAAATATTTTTGTGACACGTCAGACTTTTACTTTCATTCTAAGACATGTTTTCTCGGAAATATGCGAGAAATCGCAAGAGAGCTACCCATTCCTTTTTCTTTTTGGGTTTTGGTTTTTGTTTTGTTTTTGTTTTTGTTTTGTTTTTTGTTTTTGTTTGTTTGTTTGTTTGTTTGTTTGTGTGTGTGTGTGTGTTTCAGTCTGTAAGAACCGTTGTCATTTAAGCCACGTGTCTCCCCCATACGACAATTTGGTTTACCGAGCGCACAGTATACTTGCGATCACCGAGCCGTCGTATGCCCCTGGTATTACAAGCAAGGTCAATGTGCCCGATATACGACGGTTTGGATTATGGGAGAGGCCTGCATAAAGCTGTTTTTTTTTTTTGGTTTGTTTTGTTTTGTTTTGTTTTGTTTTTTCTTCTTTTTACACGCGCGTCTATATGTGATCCGCTACAACAAAAGTATCGGAAAGTCGGGGAAGGACAATGTTTAGAAAATGGCATGACATTATTCCCTTTAAACTTTTCTACTTTAATTTCATATATAGCACCACTCATAAGAGTACTCGGTTGCCGAGATATGGATGATTTTATTAGCGCATGTCAAGTAGTTAAGGAAATCAGAGTTTCGAGAAAAACGCCTTCAAAGTTTTCCTTCCCACGCTATCATGATCAAGGGGAGGCGAGACAGTTTTCACCGCTTGACAATAGAAGGCATGCTCTTAGCGACCTCTGCGATGTTCATTCAAGCTTAGTGCCAGTGGTCTACGCACGACCAATCAGTAATCAGGATGCCATGCGCTGACCTATAAGATCACTCCCTCGTTGCTAGGGGTGGAGTCTAGCTGCGGCGCTCAATCCAAATCTTCGGACACGTTTCTGTCACGTTAAAAGTTGGAAAAAGCATGACCCAGGAAAACACTGATTTCTTTCCTTTCCTTTGATCATTTAGCTTCGAAATTTCGGCAGATGATAGACAAAACTTTAGACTACAAAATTATGCCAAAAACAGAAATCCGATTGTTTTGACCAATTTTGATGATGTGACTTCAAACTCGTTTTTCTCGGCTGAGCCGTCAGCGACTTTAGGATCGTTTTGTTGTAGCGGGTCACATATGTGACCCTGCTTCACAAAACCAACAAAATATCGCCAGAAATAAACTTTTAGTTAGGGGCAGATTCTGAAAGAGCAGACTCTGAGCTTTAATATGTGACCCGCTACAACAAAAGGATCCTAAAGTCGCTAATGGCTGGGCCGAGAAAATCGAGTTTGAAGTCACATCATCACAATTATTGGTCAAAACAATCGGATTTCTGTTTTTGGCATAATTTAGTAGTCTTGTGTTTTATCTATCATCTGCTGAAATTTCGAAGCTAAATGATCAAAGGAAAGGCAAGAAATCAGCGTTTTTCTGGTCCATGATTTTCCGACTTATCAACGTAACAGAAACGTGTCCGAAGATATGGATTTAGCGCCGCAGCTAGACTCCGCCCCTAGCAACGAGGGAGTGATCTTATTGGTCAGTGCGTGGCATCCTAATTACTGATTGGTCGTGCGTAGATCGCTGGCGCTAAGCTTGAATGAACATCGCAGAGGTCGCTAGGAGTATGCATTCTATTGTCAAGCGGTGAAAACTGCCTCGCCTCCCCTTGATCATGATAGCGTCGGAAGGAAAACTTTGAAGGCGTTTTTTCTCGAAACTGATTTCCTCAACCTCTTGACATGCGCTAATGAAATCATCAATATCTCCGCAACCGAGTACTTTTATGAGTTGTGCTTTATATGAAATTAAAGAGAGTAAGGAAAAATTGGCATGCCATTTTCAGTAAATTGTTCTCCCCCGACTTTTGGATCCTTTTGTTGTAGCGGGTATTGTATAATTCAATGCATATGCCCTCTGCTAACTAAATCTAAACATTGTAAAACTCGAAAGCACACTCTCTGCAAAACTGTGTAATATACTCGGGGGAAAAAAGGCTCCGAAGTAGAGCGTCTATTTAAGCGCTTATTCTTACCAAACCATGCTCTGTGCAATGAATGGGACAAAAAAAAAACACACAAAAAAAAACCGCAAAAAAAAAACAACAACAAGAGACCCGGGGGTCTCGCGCTCTCTTGAGTATCGCAAGTTCACCTTCCATGCATTCTGGCAGACTCTGGGGTAGCTTTCATAGCTAGGGGCATGGTGTCCATTTGCATATTCCATCACACTGGTAAAAATACCTGCAAGGTGCACAGTATTTTATTGAATGTTGGACCATGAAGTTTTGGGCCCCCTAGGGGCCCCCAGGTGGGGCATGGTGCCCATTTGATGGAATTGAGATTCTATCCCTTGGGATGCTACCTGCCAATTTTGGTGACAATTCATCATGAGGTTTCCAAGAAAAGATGAAAAATTACAATTTAGGTCCCAATTTTGGCCCCTGGGGCCCCCAAATAGGACATGGTACCAATGATGGGAATGAGATTCTATCCCCCTAGGGATGCTAACTGCCAAATTTGGTGACAATTTATTACGGCATTTTCGAGAAAAAGATAAAAATGTGCAATTTTGGCCCCATTAGGACCCATCCCCACTCCCTTCCCCTGGGTCCCAAGGGGGACACCCCTGATTCCGCCATGAACAAACTTGAAACTGCAGTCATCACTCTATCTTCATAGTATTAACTTATAGTATTAACTTAGCTCTATCACTTCTACACTGTAGTTCTAGAGAAGAAGATTTTTTTTTTTAAAGATTCCTTGATTTGGGGGGAGGGATGGGCCCCTCTGGGACCCCAGGTGGACATGATGCCCATTTGAGCAAATTGAGATCTATTCCCCTAGGAATGCTACCTGCCAAGTTTGGTGAAAATCACCCATGGGGTTCTCAAGAAGAAGATGAAATGTAACAAGTTTACGCACGACGCACGACGGACGACAGACGCCGGACGAAGAAAGATCGCAATAGTTCACCTGAGCCTTTGGCTCAGGTGACCTAAAAAAGGATGGACATTCCATGGCAACAACAATGAAGGGATTATCAGATAAAGCTGAAAATGACCAGGCTTTATTATTTCACACATTCTATACATGCTTAATACCAACTTCCAAAGCAGTTGCATCATTCGTTTAAAAGTTATCAGAGTTGAACGGTAGGCGTTTCAAAGGGTTTTTAAGAAATTAAAAGACATATCTGATTGAAATATTCCACAAAAAAAAAAAAAAATTGGTGTAGAAAAACAGCTAAAAACACAATTTGCCTGTTGTTATGATCCGAAACTTTAGGATATTGAATATGTAGAATCGCTCTGTCAGAAAATATGTAAAACTTAACACTGACATGTTGACCCATTGCACCTATTTTGGATCCTCACAAAAAAACAAAAAACAAAAGCAAAACAAAACAAAACAAAAAAAATCGATGCATGCGTCTTTTGGTTTGTTTTGTGACGCACGGTCACATATATGGAGACAAGTGATTACTAGAACAAAATATTATAACTAGTCTCTACAGAAGTGACTTTTACACAAAAATTGCACCCAAATTGAAACTGACAATTTCACAGTGGTCAGGCCTATAACAAGCGGACATGCCTATAACGGCATGTCAAATACCGAAATAACTGAAAATCCGGATATCGAAAATTGGCATATATGATAGTTTGGAATACCACCCACGGCATGTCTGACACAAGCCAGGCCCGTAACTATGTACATGTTTGTATACATTGTTTGTTTGTTTGTCTGCCTGTCTTTTTGTTTGTTTTGTTTTGTTTTGTTTTTTAGCGTAGGCAAAATTTGAAATAGTGGACCTACTCATTAAAAAAATGTATACCTCTTAGAGACCCCCCCCCCCCCTCAACTTTGCGCGGTACGTCATGAAAAGGGTATATGTTTAATTATCAAAATCAATGTATTATTTCCTTCTTTAGAGGGGAACTCCACGCCGGGCAAGAATACATAGGCTGTAAAGAAAGAGATATATTTTGAAGCCCAACAGTAAAAATTTAATTACAATCGAACAAAAATCTAGGTGAGTTATGCGATTCTGAAGTTTCATTCTTTTTTTCACGAAAGCATTTCTTGAAGAGTCAATATGAATATGCTGAAAGAAGTAGACGATGTCATCTTTTCACGACTTGGCATACAGTTTGCACATAAAATCTTCATATTTTCGGTCTCTTATGTCAGATGTGACCCTGCATCACAAAACGAACACAAAGTCGCCAGACATGAAATTCTAGTTAAGAACATATTCTGAAACAAAAACAGACTTTAAGATTTAAAATGATGTATATCTCAAATCAAATGGACTCTCCTAGCCTATCTTATTATATTGGAAAGAAAGCACACACTCAGGAAAGTGTGAACTGAAAAAAAATGCTCTGTGCATTGTCTATTCAAGCGCTAAATCTTTTCCAAGATGTGCTGGCTGTGCGATGAATGAGACAAAAACAGGATGTAAGCACCAGAATAAGAGTAATGAAGGGATTATCAGATTAAAGTGAAATTGAGCCTACCTTATTAACATATTCTGTCCATAATTGATGCCAACTGCCAAAGCAGTAGCATCATTCTGTCAAAAGTTATCAGAGTTGAAAATAAAGACTTTGTACAAGGTTTTTAAGAAATGAAAAGCGGACCCCAAGGACATATCTAATCACACTAGTCTACCAAAAAAAAAAAAAAAAATGAGATAAACTGCTTAAATACACACTTTCCTGCCCGTTTTATGATCCCAAATTTTTAGCATGATGTAGGAGAAGACTTGCTCTTTCAGAAAATATGAAAAAGTCAACATCGGCTAGGTTGGCCCATTTCACCTATATTTTCACTCCTCACACAAAATTTGTGTGTGCGGCTTTTTGTTCATTTTGTGATGCACGGTCACAAATACGATTTAGTTCAAAAAAACTCTTAGCTCAATACAGGACACATTATTGGACGGGAGGAAGCAACAATTGTAGCTTTCAAAAGGACTTTTTGGCTGAGATTCCGGATGCAGCGTATCACCAATCTTCGGTCCAATGATCAAGAAACAAGTAGGCAGTGCTAGAGAAACGGTGCAATCACATGGCCTGAAAAAGGTACACAGGAGTAGATGAAAGATAGTCAGCAGAGCACTCGAATGTGACCCGCTACAACAAAATGATCCTAAAGTCGGGCGAAGTCGATTATTTGAAAATTGCATGATATAATCCCCTAATCTTTCTGCTTTAAATTGATATATAACACATTCTATAAAAATAATCGGCTGCGGAGATATCGATATTTAAAAGAGAGCATGTCGAGACGTCTGGAAAATCACTGTTTCGAGAAAAGCGCCCTAAAAGTCTTCCTTTCGACGCAATCGCGATCAAGGGACACGCAAGTCAGTTTTCACCTCTGGACGATAGAAGGTAAGCCCTAGCAACCCACGAAGAGTTCATTCAAGCACATCAGCGTCGGCGGTCTCCTCACCAACCAATCAGTGACCGGGATGTGAGAAGCGCCTGAGCATAGCGCACCCCGCCCGCACGCACCAGTCGACTGGGCAGTGTGCGAGCTTCACGCTTCGGTTAGCAGCAAGCAGCAAACTGACCAATGAGATCACTCTGGTCGTTGTTAGGGGCGGAGCGTATCTGTGGCGCTCAATCCAAATTTTCGAAACAGTTTCTGCTTCGTTGAAACGCCAAAAAACATGGCTCAGAAAAACGCTATTTTTTATCTTTCCTTTGATGATTTTGCTTCAAAATTTCGACAGATGATAGAGGACATGTTAGACTCCAATAATATATCAAAATCAGAATATCGTAAGTTTTGACCAATTTTAATGCTCTGACTTCAAACTCAATTTTCACGGCTTCGACCGTGCGCGACTTTAGGACCTTTTTGTTGTAGCGTGTCACAAATATTGATAGAAGCCTGGGTTTCCAGGCTCTGTTTAGCTCTCTCTAGCCTGGCGTAAAATAACGTCATGCAATATGTCGAAATTAATACTTCTTCATTCATTTTTTTCAACTTTTTATGGGGGTAATTGTACAAGCCATCCCACTCCATTTGAGAGGGGGGGGGGGAGTGGGATGGGAGGATGGCATCCCATTTCAGGGGGACGATTACACAGGCCATACCCCCTCCACCATTTTGGGGAGGGAGTGTATCCCCCTACCGCCCCCCCCCCCCCCCCCCGATTAACGCCCATGCTTCAGGGACCTTTAGCTCAAAGCCAAATCACAATTGAGTATATGAATATAAGAACGACCCAAGTCCATGGAAGACCATTTGGAGTAAACTAAAAAAAAAACTTCATATCTTTTTTGTTTGTCCAATAATATTCTATTTAACTGTGATGGGATGGCAACATTATATATACAAATTAGAACATATATTGTTATGACAATTAACATTAACATTACTTGTGGAGAGGCCATTTTGTGTGATGGACTTGGGTCGTTCTTTGATTCATATGGACTTGGATCGTTCTTTGATTCATATACATGATATTCTGCTGTAGAGATGAGAGAAGGACGAGAGAGGGCGCTATAATATGAATGTAAGAATGACCCAAGTCCTTCATTCTTACATTCATATCAAATTTAACTCATTTATTTCAGGCACTTCCGGGGGTAATTAGGATTTATCATTTATACACAAGATGAGTCCATGCATAAGCTACAATTTCCCATGTCAAACTGAATTTGGCCAAAAATTGGACTTGGGTCGTTTTTATATTCATATACTCAATTATTGTCCTTGACGTTACCATCCTCCAGACCAGGACAAACGTAAAAGAATATCAAAAAATGTACTGTTAAGAATGACAGTTTGGCTGGAAAAAGTTACATCACTGTTTTTTCCAAACCCAGCCGCTTTGCGTCCTTTGCGAGCCAACATGATACAGTGGTCATAGTGATATGTATACAAATGTCACAGAATGCATAATAATGCACCACATACAAAGACAAGTGTAAATGATACATCTTCTTCTTGTTTGAAAGCGGGTTGACTCACTTGCCACGTAGGACATTATTTTTGAGTAGCATTAGCAAGATGTACGTTCATTTTAAACCCTTCGATGTGTACAAATTAGTGAAAGTGGTGTCACGGCAAACATTGTAGTAATCGAAAAATATATAAGAAATGATTATGAAAGAGCGAAAATACGACGATCATTGTGCAACGTTAAAATAATTCTGATGTTTCAACGTGTTTAACCCATGAATTGAATTGCCTTAGGTTTTATTCTATTTTGTTTTTGATCAGGTCACTTTAACCGAAAAAAAAAAGTCCTTGGGTTTACTGGTCACCATATCATTATCAGAGACAATGTCATCATTTAGAAGTAAAAGTGACTCACGAGATACTCATTGAACCATTGAATTTGGCAAAACGCTCCTACTTTTTCATTTATTGGAAAGGAATTGATATAACGAAAGAAACGTATGCCCTACAGCTTAAAGAATAAAACAAGAATGTGAAAATTGATGGGGGAAGGAGAAATGGAATTGAAACTTTAACAGGCAGCAAGAACAAATAGACTTTATACAAAAGGCAAAAGCAAGTGGCCCGTGGTCTTCGCAGCGCAAAAAAAAAAAAAAAAAGTATCACATTTGGTCTTGTGTACTTGTTCACTCATTCGTCTCATATTCACTTAATATGTTTTAACAATACGTTTCTTTTTGTTTTGCTGCAGATTACGGGCCTTGATTTGTCCTTTGCCAATTTGGAGAACTATTCTAGTCAGCAATCATCATTGGGAGAAAGCTTGGCCCGATGGGTGTGTACTATGCCACGTCTTTCGCGCTTTCGAATGCAATGTCCATATTTGCCCGATAATTTCCTCTCAACTGCAGCTGACTCAGCGTCATCATGTCAGGTATGTCATCTTTTAAAGGGAGTGTATACAATACTGGGTGAGGTGGGGATTCATGTTTTGAACATTCCGAAATGAGATAATGAGAAACCTCTTATCAAATATGAAAGAGCATGTAATTTTAAGAACGATTGAAAGTTTATTTTATGAAAATTGGTTTTTCAAATGGTTGAGATATCCAAAAAAGTGATAACAATAAAAGGCGACAGGCGACGTTTTTTTCTTTTTTAGGATCTCATTGTTTCACCTTGTTTTGGGATATCTCAACCATTTTACAACCGATTTTCATCAAATAAACTTTTGATACCCCTTAGAATTGCATGCTCTTTGACATCTTATATAGAGTCACTGCGGTTTCTGAATATCTCGCAAAACGTTTAAAGCTAAATCATCACCTCAACCAGAACTGTACACACCCTTTGATGTATGATCGACATTCAGCTGCGAATATCAATATAGTTCTGTATTATCCGTTATTTCTTGTTTGTTTTTAATTTCATCAATGGGTGTTCCGACGTGATAAATTGTAAATTGCATAACCAAATCTGTAAGTTCTATTCTAAATAATTCTTTTGAATATCAATTTGCATGTCTTCACAACCTAACAATTAGGATTGACTTGAAGAAAATTGAAAGTTTGTTCAACAGGTTGTGCATACAAAATTCAAGGGCAGTAGGTACATATAATTATGTTGAAAAATTATGTGTTAGAATTAGTGAATGTCCGGTGGTATGTTCAGGAGGTCGTAGGTTCGAATCCTGCCCGAGTATGTATGCCCAAAATTGTTTATCATGTCTACTTGAAAACACGTTTTAATTTGGTGCTTATTTTTAGGTCGATACAGAGTAATCGTAAATCAGCTGCATTTACACATATTGGTTGCAAACAAACCGTAATTAATATACAGCAACCATCGAGCAAAATATAACTTTGGAAATTAGTCATTGCCATGGCAAAACTTACTCGACACTGCTCTTTTCAGAATCATTGCAAAATATTACCCAAAGTTATAGTCTAGTAGGAGAAAGGGGTTCCCATGCACCCTATACATATATTTGTTAATCTACTTCATCTAGACCAATTTCGTGCGTAGATTACAAAAATGCAATGTTAAAAGGTCAAAGCGTGTCCCATAGTGGTGAAAAATCCGTTTCAATGGCAACGCATAGTGAAAATGTCAGTATCTCATAAAAAAGTACGTAACATTTGATAAAATTGTTCAATTATCATGACTTTGGTCACAAATTAAAGAAAATTAAATTATCTATATGATGATACCAATTATGTAGGTGGTTTTACCAATCTTCATATTGATTTTGAGGCCAGAATACAATTTTTTTCACATTTTTTAGCAAAAATTCAATTTTACCATAAAACTTATCCATCTGTAAATTTTACCAAAACAAATTCAATTTCTTTGAATATTCTTCAAAATTATACTAAATATGTATGCAATACAATGTGAAAATTTCATTGATATTGCTCAAATAATAAGAAGGTTACGGCCATCCAAAGTTGACATTCAAGCATGTCAAGAATTTGCAGGTGGGCGTGTGATGTACGCCCACTATTTTTGAATAATCTCATTTAAACATTTCAATCATTATAATTTGGTTCCAAATGCATGAGAATGAGGTTGGATGTGATAAAGTGGGTCATCTAGACCAGTTTTGTGAGTAGAATTTAAAAAAAAAAAATCATTAACAGGCCAAAGAGTGTCCCATGGTGGTAAAAGACCTGTTACCATGGCAACGCATGATGAAAATGTCAGAATCTCCTTAAAATGTATGTAATATTTGATACAATTGTTCACTTATCATGATTTAAATGTCAAATTCAAATAAAGAGTATTTTAATTCTCTGAATGATAATACCAATCATCACACTGAATTTATACTAATCTTCATATGAATTTTGAGGTCAGGGTAGTAGTTTTTGCAGCGCGCTGCTGGGGGGGGGGGGGATAGGGGGAGGGGGAGTAGAAAAAAAATAATTGGTTCACGTAGGAGTACAGTACAGTACTAATGTACTATTCGGGTATACGGTGCACATTTTCGATGGAGGGCATGCGAATAGCTTGAATCCAACAATAGGATTTCGTAATATTATATACTAGTAGTTGATTTCAAATGTAAGTCTATAGGCCAGCGGATTGAGGCTGAATTTGGGGGTCAACTGGCAACTATCGTATATCAAACGATTTTCGTAATTTTTTGAAAGTATATGTCTTAACAAACTTACCAGTAGAATTTACCCAGAAGTTCTGCTTTGGAACATGCTGAAATGACGTCATCAACATGGCCACCCCACAAACCAGAAAAATGAATGGAAATTTTAGGATACCTCAAGTGTTCATTATACAACTGACATTACTCATGAGATAAGTTTCTAGTGTATGTGATTTCTTATTTCCTGCCTTTCTTCAAGCAAAATTGGGCCCATTTGTGACCTCTTTTTCAAAAAATCTGAGCCCAAATTAGGTCATTTCTATGGCAACTTTATGCTAAAAACAATGTTTCCCCCCCAAAAAAAAAAAAAAAAATGCAACACCTTCTCAACGATTAACACCATTTTAAATGTACATTAGTATGCAAATTCATAGCTATTTAATTGACTGGAGTTGAGACCTAACCTGTTAGAGACCATAGCTACCATGGTTACACTCAAAATTGCCTGTAGCCATTATAACACAGCTGTCCAGAAATCACAATTTTCATTATTGGTGGTGTATTATGTATATTCCATCCCGGTAGCTGGATTTTTTTGTTTTTTTTTTGTTTTGCATTTGGCAAAATCAAAAGACAAGCTGACATTTCGTTCATGTCAATTAGGCACAGAACATAGATTAAGTCAATTTCTCATAAAATTTCTCTCAATAAAAATGGTTAGTTCATGCCGTTTCCTTTCTTGAAGTCCTGTAGTGTGTTTCACCAAACTTTTCACTTGTTTCAATTTCACTTCACTGGTTTCAGTCTCGCTATCTCACTTTTCTGATTGGTATGTTTCAGTCACGAGGACTTGCTAAGTGAAACTGAAAACACTAAGTGGTACTGATCTCACTGAAACCAATGTTGGTGAAACGGGTCTTGCAGGGACTTCTGTACGATACCAAAGCCAGCTCATTATACTCGATGAACTACTACAACAAATACTGTACTTCTGAAAGAAATGAAGCACTGTTAACAGAAACTGGATACACATTTTGTCATAGATCACATTAGTCCAGTCAACATAGGGTTTCACCCAACACTAATTGCAACAGTAGGAATTCCACTGCAGTACTACTTGTTATGGGCTCCTAAACACTATACTAAAAGTCCCAAGAAATCCAGTGGGACAAAGTGCCTACATTTCCATAATATGCAAATTAGCTCCCATTATGACGATAATACAGTGTTTACATTAAAACTAGGCTTTTAGTTTTCTGATTGGAACACCGAAAGTGTTCAAGTGAAACTTATGTTTACAATGTCACTAGCGCGTGCAAACATTTCACCATGTACATAGTCTGGGCCTCATTTGCATAATATGCAAAGGGTTCCGAGCCAAGGGAATATTCTAATGCATCAAAGCGCCCGATATGAGCATATCAAGAGTGCTCAAATATGATATTTCAGTTTCTCTTCACCAAAAACAAACTTTACAGCATTAGTAAACTAGCATGAATAATATTATAAGATTAGAGTTTGTTATCAGACAGACAATGATAACTTATCTATTAATATTACGTAGAATCAAAGTACGAAATTAAACAAGTGTCAACATCTGTAATTTGTCTACGGTAATTTTGTAATGAATGAACTCTATTTGGAGGGTGGTTTGTTCGAATCTTGATGATTCAGCTCTTGCATCCTTGAGGGTTTTGAGATATTGAAGATGGCACAGTCAAAGGAAACCCTGTGAGCAGTGCCCAAAGTTACCCCAGTCGATCATATTATCCCCACGACCATTTACAAAACATGCATCAACCAACACGATTTCCGTTGTTCTAAGTGTACACGATTTTATTCTGAAGTCGTTTGGCCGTCTAGCAAAGACTTTTTTATTCCCATGAAATACAATCGGCATTGACAGCGGAGACATTTTTCTACAATGTGTATATCTTTAAAAAGTGGTGCACAGTCAAAGCGGCTCGCATGCAGGGAGGTTCCCGAATTCATCCCTATACCCTCACGTCCCGGTAAAAAACATAATTATACACACGTGAATACAGCTGTTGGAAGCGAAAAAAAAAACCAAAACTCTGTGCATAACGTCCTATTCATTTCATTTCCATTAAGATTCGGTTAAAGTTCTAGAAGAATTGTTGTTTTACAATAACTATAAGGTGAAAATGGTTCACATACGAAGACAACCACGTGAAGGGTGCCCAAAATTACTCCACCCTAAGACAGTCGAAGACATGCAATAATCATGTACCAACGCAAATACATGATTATGTTCTATGGGTACATGCCTTTAAACAGTCCTTCTGGTCCTCTAGCAAAGAAACTTTTATTTAATGAAATTCAGTGGAGTCAGCAGACGATATATTGCTCTGCAATTTTTACCTACACTGACATAGTTAAAGTGGTTATCATTCGAAGGGAGCCTACTATATGGGAAGTGCCCACATTAATTGGTTCTATACATGACCTTTGTAACGCAAATATCAGCGCAATTACAGTCGTTCTAAAAGTGCATGTCTCAAAAAAAAAAGGTCGTTCCTTGAGTTTTAGGACTATCACTTGAGTTTTGTGATTATGTATAATTATCGTATGGTGCTATAATCATTGTACATTCTTCTCATTCGACATAATTTTACGCACCTCATTTTCTGTTACAAAGAAAGTGATGTTTATCTGTTCTTGTCGAAAAATGAAACAAAAATTGAATTGAATTCTATTGAATTGGTTTCCTGCCATATAAAAACACTTTTTTTTTTCTATAAAAATTGCCGGGGTAGAGATAAAACAACAACATTGATCCACAATATCTATGCAGTCCAAAGGGTTCACTTGCAGAGACCACCTTGTGGGAGGTGCTCAAAGTAACCCCATGCATCCTAAAGGCAATGAAAAACATGCAGTATACAACCGCGAAAATGTTCCATGGTTACATGCCTCTGAAAAGCTCTTCCGCCTGTGTAGCACATACGCTTTTATTTCATAAAATGCAATTAAGGTGATATAGGAGGCGATGCTTTACAATACCCCTGTATCTGTTGTACAGCAATTGCCCTTTCGTTTGTAAGAAATGCAATTTAATTACAAAAAAGAAAAAAATGCTGTACATTAACTGTATTGTCAAAAGGGTGAACATTCAAAAGCAATCCCGTGGGAAGTGTCCAAAATTACACCGCCGCTCAAGCCCCGTAATTACATCACACGGATACTATTAACGCAAATACCGACGTTCTTTCGTGCATGGTTTTGGAAGTAGTTCCAGCAATACAGCTACACACGTTGATGTCAATGAATGTCGTGGAAATGATAGGAGAAGCATTGTTTCAAAATATCTATTTAGTGGGAGGATGCACAGTAAATGCCAATCCTGTGGGATATGCCCCAAACCCCCCCCCCCCTCCCTTGATCCGCCACCTTCAGTGCAAATTTAGATAAAATTTGGATGCTTCTGTTTTCACCATCAATTTTCACCATCAATTAATTACATAGTACTAGACTCTACCATTACAGATCTATTGTAATGAATACAAAATTATGTAGAGTCTACAGAACTAAGGTCTACACCAAAACTAGTATTATGTTACAGACAATATCATTCCATCAAACTAATCTTGTAATCTGTTACTTTCACACTCAGCAAAGTAACTATACAAATAACAATCTATTCGTAGATGTTCTCTTTAAATATTAGTGAATTCAACTCAATTCAACACAGTACATCAACAAGTTCTGATTTCATGTCATACCTAAATTCTAACACATTTTTAAACATGTGAGACTGAAGTTCACTGAACATAAACTTCTAATGGAAAAGGTTCAATATATAATAAGTTTTTTTTGGTACTTTGCTTTCAGCAAAAATAAATGTACAGTGTATGTTGCAGAATGGTTTTAAGAAATAATATCATGACACAAAATGCAATCAGATACATACCAGAGGTTTGATTTATGGCAGATTTCTTTGACTGATCCCGGTCTGATCCAAACAATAAAGCTTCTCACCAAAACTTTTGTCCTATCACAAGCAAGCTTGTTTATTTCTCCACAATAGAGGGCGCGCATCATCATCCATCTGGAAATTCTTGACCAATTCTTGACAGGCGTCAATGTCAACTTTGGATGGCCGTAACTTTCTTGTTATTTGAGCAATATCTACGAAATTTTCACATTTTATTACATACATATTTGGGGTAATTTTGAAGAAGAGATAGAGATAGATTAGTATTATGGTAAAAATGCATTTTTGCTAAAAAATACGAAAAAATTGAATTCTGGCCTCAAAATCAATATGAAGATTGGTATAACCCCCTACATAATTGGTATCATCATATAGATAATTTAATTTTGTTTAATTTGAGACTAAAGCAATGATAATTGAACAATTTTATCAAAGGTTACATACATTTTTATGAGATACTGATATTTTCACCATGCGTTACCATGGAAACGGATTTTTGACCACTGTGGGACACATTTTCACCTGTTAACATTGCATTTTTTGAAATCTACGCACAAAATTGGTTTAGATGAAGTAGATTAAAAAATATATGTATAGGGTGCACGGGAACTTCCCTTTCCGACTCAACTATTAATTCGTGTACAGTGTGATCAAGTAGATTTTCTGAAACTGACATGACATTATTTCCTTCCTCTTCCGCTTTTATTCCATATGTGGCCGTGTATCACACAACCAACGGAAAGTCGCACCCATTGATTTTTCGTGAGGACTCCAAAAATATAAAATGTGTCAATCAAGTCAATCTCGAGTTTTTCATAAAATCTAAAAGAGCTATTCGTTTTTACATTATTCTTAAGTTTGGGGTCATGACATGAATGGAAAAGTGTGTTTTCAGCAGTTTTTGTGCAACCTTTTTTTTCGTAGAGTAGTGTGATCAAGTAGAGGTCCCTTTTCCTTTCTCGAAAATCCTTTGCACACGCCCTTCAATTTCGACCCTAATAACTTTTGAAAGGAAAGTTCTACCGCCTTGAGAGTTGACATTTATTACGGACTGAATGTCTTAATTCAGCTTAAAGGTATCGTATAGTTTTAGTTCAGATGTAATGTCAGGCTCCTAACATTTTTTGGTAAGATAATGAGAAACCTCTTATGAATTATGAAATAGCATATAATTCCATGGCGAATTGAACGTTTATTTGTTGGAAATTGGTTTTCAAATGGCTAAGATATCCAAAACAGATCGATTTTAATAAGTGTGGGACCCATACTTTATTACAATCGTTATTTTTTATTTCGTTTTTGGATGTTTCAGTCATTCCAAACCGGATTTCATCAAATTAATTTTGAATTGCTCTTAAATGGTATGCTCTGTATATTTTCATAAGTGTTTTCTTGGTATCTCGCAAAAAGTTAAAAGCCCAATTCTCATCTCCGCCAATACTGAACCATCCCTTTAATCTGATAATCCCTTCATTTTTATCATTGCAGGTGGTTTACATCCTGTTTCCCCCCCCCCCCCATCCCCCCCCCCCCCCCCCCACAGCCAGCACAGTTTTGGTAAAGATTACCTTTGGTGTTGAGGCCGGCGACAATCGTGTCAGCCCCGACTCTCACCGTACGGACGCTTCATTTTTTTTTCTTTAATCAAACCAAATAACCAAAAGCCAGTAACATTTACCTTTTGAACATAATTTATTGCCAGAGAATCTGACGATCAAACCGGGTCGTCATACAATATCGCGAACAATGGTTCACGCTTGTAAGCGAGTGTTCCTCCTTTAGTTTCTTCACACTCAACACACGAATAATAATGAAAGTTATTATTATGACGGTGGCCAAGTGAGGGCGCACCTGCATTTGGATGTACTGTTGAATAATAACACACATTTCTTCGTACACTAGATAAGTTTCACTGCACGGTTTCTATCACTACTGTGAGCGTATGTTGTGTGCCTCGAGACGTATGAAATATGGTTTATCAACAACACACAGAGTTAGATTTATCCTGACTTTACCTAGGCCACATCAATAAGAACAGAGTGTACTTACGTGACCTGTGCCCACGGCATATATCGGCATATCGCGAAATATAAGAAAGCAGTCAAACTTGTTCAAAGAGGTGACAAATGATGGCGCTGTGCGCGATTGCAAATGGGCGTGTCCACACTTGTAGTTAACTCTCGAACACTGCGTCGCGAGGGCTGAAATCGGGCGCCGCTAACAAAGGAGGTCACTAGGTACCCCTGCGGCGTTATGGTGTTTCTTCTAGACGGCGTGAAGTGCCAGCCGAGGTCGCGAGCGACGTCAGAAGGACGGCTGATGCCTGGGCGCCATTAGAAACGTCGGGGGCCGGTCCGGACCAACAGGATACAAATGACCCGGCGGCCGGATCGTAGCTGTGCTGGCTGGCGTCGGGGTCAAAGGCGTTGGCGTAGCGGCGTTGACCAGTAACGACCGGCCGAAGTCAGTGGCGTAGTGGCACTGGCCCGTGACGAGCCGAAGTCGGCGGCGCTTGTGCACTCACTGTTGATATCCGGCCGCGGGTCAACTGGTGAAACTGTACTGGCCGAGGTCAGGGCTGTAGTCGGCAGCGTAGCAGCACCGGGCGGCTCGTAGAACTGGCCGTGGAGGTCGCCGTGCTGGCGTATGTTGTTATCTCGAGTATAAACAATGATCAGTGTCAGCTGTGGCGTCCCGAAACATTGTCGTCCTTTGTTGTTGTTGTTGTTGTTGTTGTTGTTGTTTTGTTTTGTTTTTTTGTTTTGTTTTTTGGTTGTTGGTTTTTGGGGTTTTTTTTTTTTTCGGAACTGGTATCTCAACCATGTGTAATGTCAAGCAAAATTGTATGAGTCGCATTTTTTTTTTTTTTTTAATAGACAGTTCCTTCGCGGGACAGCACCGCAGCGCTGAGCTGAGAATACGTCGTTTCCACTGGTGTCTGCCCCGAACGTCCGTGGAGATGGCAACCGCTCAGCTGGTAGTGCCTGCACTTAATAATTTCGAAGGCCAAGGACGTAACCCTGGCCAGCGAGTGTAGATTTCGCGGGCTGACCGGCAAGATCCTCCACCAGAAGATAGCAGCTCTAATTGGTCATTACCGGTCATTAGCGTTTACAGATGTACTTTAAATATGCATAAATAACCAGTCGCGAATATGTCGTTTTATTCACTAGTGGCCTAGAACAATCCGCGACCAGGTCCTTGACCAGCTGACAGCAGCTGATAACATAGTGAAGTTAAACAAACAAGGAAAATCTGTCCGATTCTTGCGTGCCTGAAATTGCGGCAATATCCGAAGCTTACAAAAGAAAGGGAAGACATAAACGCTTCAACCCTATACTTCACAGCCTCTTTTCTCAGTTCGCACTTTTCCAGAGTGCATGCTTTCTTTCCAATACTTCAATAAGTTAGAATTCATATGAATTGAATTATTCATCATTTTAAAACTTTTCTTTCAGATTCTGCCTTTAACTGAAAATTCATGTCTGACGACTTTTTGTTGGTTTTGTAAAGCAGGGTCACACAATATATACACAACTCGTAAAGGTTTTCGGTTGTGGTGAAATTGATGACTTTATGAGACCATGGGATGTCAAGTATCCAGGGAATCGGCGTTTCGAGAAAACCGCCTTCAAAATTTTCTTCAAGACGCAATCCTGATCGAGGGAGGTAAGACAGATGTTACCTCTAATGGCAACCTCCGCGATGTTCATCGTAGTCTAGTTCTGCACTATTTTTATCGATTCTTTTTTCACCCACTATACGCGTTAGGCCGACTGATTGCATGATTCCGAGAACTGCGCAACAAAGAAAAAAACAAAAACAAAAAAACGGTTGCGCAGTTCTCGGGATCACGCCATAATTCGGCCTAAAGCAAAAAAAAAAAAAAAAAAAAAAAAAGGTCCAGATCTATACTATGTTCATTCAAGTTTATCGCCAGTGGTGAACCCCATGACCAATGAGTGACCAGGATGACACGCACTGACCGATAAGATCAGTCCCTTGTTGCTTGGGGCAGAGTCCATCTGCGGGGCTCCATCCAAATCTTCGGACGCATTTCTGTTCAGTTGAAAGTCAGAAAATTATGCCCCCATACATACACACACACACATTATTATGTGACCGTGCACCACAAAACAAACAAAAAGTCACACACGGTGTTTTTGTGTGAGGACTGAAAATAGGTGAAATGGGTCAACCTAACCAATCTTGAGTTTTTCATATTTTCTGAAAGAGCAAGTCTTTTTCTACATTATATTAAATTTTGGGATCCTGAAACAAACAGGAACTTGTGTTTTCAGTAGTTTTCCTCGAACACTTTTTGGTGGACTAGTGTGATTAGTTGCTTAACATAGAACCCTCTTCCCATTTCTCAAAAACCCTGTCCCATACACTTCACTTTCAACTCCAATAACTTTAGAGAGAATGATGCTACTGCATTGAAAGTTGGTTTTAATCATGTACAAAATGTGCTAATTAAGAATTTTCAACTTTCAGCTTAATCTGGTAATCCCTTCATTGTTGTTGCTTCAGTGGTCAACATCCCAGTTTTTTGTTCAATTCATCCCACAGCTAGCACCCTGTACTTCAGAGCCTGTTTTCCCTCAGTTCACACTTCTTTCCAATATTTAGATAGATTAGGAGAGTCCATTTGAATTTGAGTTATACATCATTTCAAAGCTTAGAACCTGCTCTGTCAGAATCTGCTCTTAACTAAAAATCCATGTCTGGCGACTTTTTGTTTGTTTTGTGATGAAGGGTCATATATATATATATATATAATATATAATATATCATATAAATCCCTGCAAAAAGTTTGGAAATCTGAGTTTGATCATCATTTCTCATTTTTCCTTAAAAATGATTCTATTTGTGCTCAGTACCACACAAAGATTGTTTAATTCTCTTTAAAATCATACCATACTTGCTATGATTGTCGTATACATGGAGGTTCAGTGCTTATGACTATGAGGTAAAGGTCAGAATTTAAAAGCTGCAAAATGGCCCAATTTTTGACGTCCCGTAGTGGAGTTTCCTCGTTATAAGTGAGTTCCCCATTGTTTCTTTGGTGTTCATTAACTGTAACATCATCTTTTTTGGGGGGGTGTCTTCACTTTGTTGTTATTTTGTCTTTATATTGTCAGTGAACATGATCTGGGGTCAGTATCTAGTAGACAACTCAAGTGCTTGCACCACCTCCTAGCACCGTGTCCTCATGCTGTTGATAACTGTAGCTTCGGGATTAGCTGCTGAGGAATGGCGTTCCACTTGTCAACCAGTATCTGACAGAGTCCTGCCAATGTCGTTGCATTTGTGACCCTGATCTTCCCCACAGCTCGGCTAAGTTGATCCCATAGATGTTCTATGGGGTTAAGGTAGGGGCTGCATACAGGCCCGTCCATTCCAGTGATGCCCTCTCTCTCTCGAGAAAGTTGCGCACAAGTCACATTCTATGTGGCCTTGCGTTGTCATCTTTTTGAAGCATCTCAGCTTCAATTTGCCCTATGGCGCGGGTTTTTTTGAACATTGCTTACACGCGGCATGATGTACAACCATAAAACTTGATGAGCTATCGAAATTGTCTGGCATGACAGCACTGAAAACTTAAATGTGAAGTTAAGATGTCCATTGAAATTTGCCTTCATGGCTGACCAGTTGAGAGCAAAAGACATAACACAACAGAACGTGTTCGCTATTTAATCTTCGTGACTATTCTCATTCATAAGGACCGTTTTTATTTCATTTTGCAACTTTTCAATGCAGACCTTATCAGACATTTTTTAGTGCAGTCATTTACTTGATAGCATAATCATGATAAGTAGGATATCAGTTTAAAGACAATTTAATAATCTTTCTATTGATATCTAGCATGTATTGTATAGTGCTTACAAACTGGAGAAATTTACAACTGAAGTCGGATTTCCAAACTTTTGGAAGGGTTTTCTATATACACATACTGCTATATAATACATATAATTTCTCGATTTGTATGATTACTTAGTTTTGAAATTTCGGCAGATGTATAGACGAAACATTAGACTGCAACAATGTGCAAACAGCGGGAATTCGATGTTTTCGACCAATTTTGATGATTTGACTGCAAACTCCATTTTCACGGTTCCGCCACAAGCAACTTTCGGCTGCTTTTTTGTGGCGGGTCACATGCATGTGTGTGTGAGTGTGTGTGTATACACACGCACACGCAGTGCACGTCACATTATACGCACCTACACACCATACACAACACGTACCATGCAGCCACCCCCCCCCCCCCCCCACACACACACAGGCACACACAAAGGCTTACACTTCACACTTCATTTGTTCATTGAATCACATTGCCCATTTCCTAAGCTTTACATTGATATCAAACACTTGTGTATTCTCCCGCACAGTAAGTGGTTATATAAAGGAAAATATGATGCACTTTTTGATTTCTTAGCCTGCGAAAATTGGCGAGAAAACGGGCTTTGAAGATGAATCTCTTGCTCAAAGACATTGCCGAGCGGCGATGCGATCACCCATCCGTACGATGGTGCCAATCGAGATTAAGCTCCGCCTTTAGCAACCACAGCGGCTTCTCATTGGCTCACTCAGAGAGTCAAATTTTCCCCGGACACCTTCCTCGGAACTCAGCCTGCGTGCGTATGGAGCCGAAAACACGATGCGTTTCGCTCGGGTTTGTTTACCAGTACGTTTTTCAAGATGGCGTATACGATAATTGTAAGCTTGCTGGTTACGTGTGCATGTGCACGTATTACCTATTGGCATCCACATGCTATGCCTGTGTGTACACGTCACAGGAGCGTGTGACGCATTTGAATCTACATCTTTGCAAATCACATTTTTATTGCGGCTGAATTGCCTTGTAAATCTAATCATTTGGGACCCTTTCGAAGGCAGACAGATGGCAAGAGTCACGCTGCGGCTGCTTCCTGTTGTTGTTTTTTCAAGCCGTGCATGTGTTGCATTGTGCAGTATTTTAAAAACAAACAAACAAACAAACAAACAAACAAACAAACAAACAAACATGACTTTACATAGTTTGCTGCAATTTTGATTATGTGAACTTGAGATACTCATGTGAGCGCAAGACCCCTGGGTCTTTTATTCAGAAAGCCAGGTAGTGACAAGGTACCCTAATATGACAAGAACTTCCTCTACACAAATTTCCAAACTCATGAAACTTTTGTAGAGTAGCTTATGTATAATTATTATCCTGATGACGAGTCTCCCCTAGCCCCTCTTTGGCAAAAAAAAAAGGAAAAAGAAAAGAAGAAGAAATAGAAGTATTGCAACATAGGGTGCGTTTATCAACTCTTTTTCTCGGCAGAAACAGGACTAGTTTTCCAAACATCTTTCAAGGAATTTTTACGAGTTGATAAACGCAAAGCTGTATTGAAAGCCCTTTCAGAAAGCCTTTTCGAAAGTCGCACATTTGTGCTTTCCGAAACAGGTTTCCTAAACAGGTTTCCAGAAACCTGTTTCTAGAAGCCTTTTGAAGCGAGATAAACGCAAAGCTGTTTTGAAACGGCTTTGTACTGCAGTTACGAACCATGCACGCCTACATAACCTCTTCTCCTCGGGTCGAATTGCGCAATGCAGCTGTGCAGTGACAGGCCAGTAACGTGTTCGCGAAGAGTTGATAAACGCAACTATTTTGGAAGCCGTTTCTAAAGGGCTTTCGGCCGTAATAAGGCAAAACAACGTAACTCAAAATATCATGTTCTGAGAAAAACGAGTTTGAAAATTCAATTGGTTCCCATTTTTCCGTCATACGAGTAAAACACTTTTGAAGCAGCGAAGTTTCTTAGGCATTAATAAAGAATATCTCGGCAAAATTTGAGTAAAATAGGACTTCCCGTTTTAGAGTAATTGCCATGTTTAGAATAGATACAGCACTTTACCGAATCACAGCACTGTGCTGATGAGTAATTCTAGTTTGCCAAAAGAGCGTATCCTCACTTACGTTGTGCGAGAATCCTCACGCGGCATCATATCAATTAGGCAAAAGAACGTATCCTGACTTACGGCGCGTAAGCATTCTCCCGCGAAGCCACTTCAGTATGCCAAAAGAACGTATCTTGACTTACAAATATCTGCGCCTCAACCCTTTCATCAATGTAATTAGGCAGAATGACGTATCCCGACTCAATGGCAACAATCTCTATCATTTATATACTTTGACAATTTCGTTAACTGGATGATAAAAGTCCCGTTATACTTTTTAAATATATATTAAGAATAGTGAAACACAGTAGCTTGCAAAATTATCGATGCAATTGAACATTTTCATTTTTTTTTTCTGGAAACTTACCGAGTATATACTAAAATGTAATTAGTTGTTATCTACCAATTACCGTAAATTTTTGTTGTACTTCATTTGCATATACAGTTTACAGTTTATTGAGATGTCCATTCTTTTTTATTATCTTTAAGTGTATGTTTTTTTATCCCTTGATGTAAGATTTTTCATTGGGAACATAATTATATTTGGTTTATCATTCATGCTGATTTAACAAAAACATTTATTTGGATTAACATTCACAACTAAACTACGAGTTTGGGTAAAGTCTGTAGAATGGATTTCATTATACTTCTTATGCCATGTGATACAATTAAGATGAACCTGAAATATGTATAATTTTTAGCATGACAATGCATGAGTGGCAACTATTATGACTGTATGAGAAGTGGCAAAAAAAAATTAAATGGGAATAAAAAAAAGAATAGTATAGACATCTGTACATACGCCTCGTTTCAAAGACACATACACACATTTAATGTGTTAATATTGAGACTCCTATTTTAATTTTTATCTTTCCTTTTATTTATTTAACGATTTCCATTGAGATGAAAGGATTTGAACAGAAAGAATAATATTGTGTACTTTGTTTATCGCTATAAGTTGTTAATGTTTGGTTGATTGCACGAATTGTATCCGTAAGGTTAAAACTTCTAATGGTAATATGGCTCAATTCTTTGAACAACAATAATAACAATGATTTATCAGGTAATTATGAATCCAGGTTTTAATGTTGTTAGGTGTAACTTGACCACACACACACACACACACACACACACATGCACACACACAACCAAGCAAGTACTAAAACACACAAAACACACACACACACACACACACACACACACACCGCAGACTTGTCAGAGGTGCAAACATTCTCTCAGTAGAATAACTTTGAGATAGACATGACAGAAACGTAGATGCAGAGACTAATTTACATCTTCTGAAAGGTTTATAGGGAAAAATGTGTGTACATCTTTTGCTCAAAGACAACAGCATTACATAAATCATTCAATTATTTGCAAGTCTTAAGAATATGAAATAGATATCTACGCTTTCTTTTTACAATCAAAGAGAGAGTTTGATATGCCATTATGCTTTTATCACATTGAAAGCAAATCAGCAGTAACTAATCATTATCATGATGGTAAATAAGAAATAGAAAAAAAAATGTAATTTACTTCCCGAGTAAAGTAGCTTACATACGTACCACAGTTGAACAAAACCCTGGGAACAAAATTTTCAATTTCAATAGAACAGAACATAATTGTGTTTGTTTTTTTTTTTCTGGAGATTAGCTATACTATTACCATATCAGGCCTTCGCATCAATTTTTAACTTGGAAGATCAGAACATCTACAAATTACAAATTATAAATAACACACATAACATTTTAATCCTTACTGTTGTTGAAGAGTAGTAAAAAGTAAATACTTGGGTAAAGAACAATTATTAGGCAGCTGAAACGAAGGGAAAATTTGCAACAGTATTCACTTTAAACATATTTCAATAAACGTCTTATCACAACAGTGATTTGCAGTGCTGCAATACATCTGCGTTGTCTGAGAGCTCCCGGAAGATTAGGCCCAAAATAAATCAAAATTATGCAGGAAATAAGGTTTCTATTTCCCTGGTTTTCTGAAATATGTTGGCATGCTTCAATCGACATGATATTGATTTTGAGGGAAAGCATTTACAACAATATTTGATATGAACAAGTGATAGTTTTACCTAAGTTGATAGTCATCATTTCAAAGGGCAATGAGCCTTCATCATATTTTTTTTTTCGAAATAGAATCTTTAGTTTCAAATCAATATAAAAACAATCTTTCTTGTGTCTTCATAACGTGAGAATAGTCATTAACACTTCACAGTTGAGTTTTGCGAGTTCTTAATTTATCTGTGAAAAATTTACCTGTTCCTATATATAAACAATCCGAGTATTATTATTTTTCTTCTAGAGTTGACTGATCTAGTGCACATTCCACTCCATCTTTCATGAGATTCTGACGGGCGTGCACAGCTGTTCTGAAATTTGTCCAGTTGCTCTTTTCTCTGCTTTTGAACTGCTCGGTAGACCACTGCAGGAAAATGTAAAAGAAACGGAAGAGAATAATTAACACAAAATAAGGCACTCTGCATTTTCCATAAAAGACAGCTAGTGAATTTCAACTCTGTTTTAGTTATATTATGTGATTAAATTCTTCATTAGACATGGTTGTGTGTAACAAATCCTCTCTCAAAGACCCCCCCCCCCTCCAAAAAAAAGCAAAGAAAATGAGGATGAGTATTTATGAAACACACTCACAATATCTATTATTCAACATCATACAAATAACCCCTTGAGGATGTACAAGGCTGTGTGTTTGTTTTGAGAGAGAATGGTGATTATTTAATCAGTTTTCATTTAATTTTATTATTATTTTTTTATCGCTAAGGAATGAACTGTTTAATGTGGTATTCTCAAATTATCAGAAAGTCATCATCATGACTCCTGCCTTTTCTTTTTTTTTGTAATGATTTTTCCAAATGCCGGCTTGTGTCGCAGTGATAATGACAAAGGTGGGGTCCATTCCTTCCCCCTTCTTCTACTTTTTTTTTTTTGTATGAATTAATAGGTGATTATTCAACTTGTGCCTTTTATTGTACTTGATACACTGCATTTCTTTTCTGTGCTGGTCTAGGCTGGCGGTTGGTGTGGACACTGAACAGAGAGACAAGGAAATATGTATTTCAACACGAATGTTAATATTATCTAAAGTAGACGATTGGGTCTTAATATTTGAACTTTCCATAGTATTTGAAACCACCTAACTGAAGAATAAATGTTTGAATTCCATGAGCTTTTGCCCTCAACATTTTTATGGGGGAGGGGTGGAACTTATAGCATGTATAGGATCTACCATGGCTACAATGCATTATATTGTATCGAAATGAAAAAAAAAATAATGTTTTAAAGAATATGTACAGCTGACTAAAGTTGCACAAAGAATAAAAAATAAATAAATCAGGCCTCCATAGGGAGCAGGTACAGAGTACCATTAAATATGGCTTTATTTTTTAGGCTAATTTTAAGTGGGTAGATTCCTGTATGTATGAAAACGCCACAATCACATTCTTCATCCTTTCAAGGAATAACAAACAAGATCTACTCTCTAAAAAAAAAAATCGAGTGAAAATATTCACTCTTAAAAGAGTGAATACAAAAAAGAGTGGATTTAGAGTGAAATTGGAGTGAATTTTGAGTGAAAATGTTTATTTTCACTCGTTTTAGAGTGACCTCAGGGATCACTCCAAAATCTTCGAGTGATCCTTGAGGTCACTCCAAAATGAGTGAAATTGAACATTTTCACTCAAAATTCACTCCAATTTCACTCTAAATCCACTCTTTTTTGTATTCACTCTTTTAAGAGTGAATATTTTCACTCGATTTTTTTAAGAGAGTAAGACTACTTGAACCAAAGATGTATACCAAACATTATTTTTTGTCCTTACTTTTCTTGCCAAAGTAATGATGTTAATGACATTATTAGAACATATCGTCTGCCATCAGTTCATGTTGCCACTGAAGACTAAATGGAATTCATCAGTGTCAAGCTTTATTGTCATTAGCTTGAAGTCGAGTCTACTGTTTACTATAAAGCTGTTACTTTTTTATACTTTTAGACGAAAACTGAATTTGAGGTAGACGACGTCAAGTCGAATGATGTCGATGATTATAACAGTGTATTGGGGTCCACTTAATTTATTTGCGCTTAGGTAAATTTCTTTTGAGAGTCACTACTTTATCTACTAGACCACTAGTATAGTACGAGTATCCTACATTTACATAGTCCTTATTACATTAGTAGAACCACAACCACAACCACAACCACACCAATGAGCCACGTTTTTGCCAAGCCCACCGAAAGGAAAGGCTGTCATACTCATAGCTCTAAGTTTGCTCTTTATCATCATAGCTTGCTGTGTTTTTGTTTATTTTTTTTTACTCATCGTTTTTTAAATGTTACTGAAAACTATTATCGAAAGTACTGGACCCTACACTAGCATAGCGTACTGTCGTCCACTCTGTACAGCCCAATCGCAGTACTTCCACGGCAACTGGTCGGGCTAGATCAAACTTAGACCTGACAAAAAAATAAATAAAACTTACCGGTGTTACCGCTGACTTTCTTTGTGGTGGCATTAACTGGTAAGGAGAATGTCCATTCCATGGCTGCAAAACAGAACAATGGGCATGACTTCATGGATCACACTGCAGCAAAGCTTGCCTGCCAGTCAACCAGAGAGTACTCTGCTGCACCCAGATGCTGCCAGCATCTGTTGTCGCAACCGGCGCGGCAGCAGCGGCGGCACTACATTCACTGCCGCGGCTGAAATGGATCTGCAGCACGTAGCCGTAGGTATTACACATAGAGTTATGCAGCGTAGCGTGTGTTGTGATGGCCAAGATGTTGATACGTTGTTTTGCCGTGCTGACTGTAGCGCGCATGGCCCTGATTTTATACAGCAAAGCGCTGTATGATGACATACATTCTTTTGGCGTCGCAATTTCTTTCTTTTTTCTTGAGAAACCACCTTGAAAAAACAGTGTATGTAAAGATACGTTCATTTGCCGTAACAGCGAAAATGCTTTATTTGTCATTTCTATACGTATCTCAGGTTACGTTGTTTTGCCTAGCTGGAAACGGCAAAGTTGTGAAAAAGGTGTGTGAGATACGCTTTTTATCTCTGAAATGGTAAACATTTGAGAATTGAGACATTCACCATTAAAAAGAGCGCATTTTATTTAGGAGCCATATGCTCATAACTCAAAATGCCCAAATTTTGAGTTACGTTCCTTTGCCTTATCACGGCCGCTTTGCAAACGGCTTTTGAAAGCCGTTTAAACAGGGGAAAGATGATAAACGCAGCCATAGACACAAGTATATTGCTATTGAGCACACTTTGGAAGCTAAGTTGAGATTAAAGTTAAATGAAAATCTGTTCTGTTTAATGCTACTTACATTTGTTTATTGTTATGAGGCTTTATCTTAAGAAAATGTGTGTAATACAATGCTTTTAATCAATTTAAGAATATAAAACTACGTGTTTGGATAATCATTAAGGTTATGAATGGTATTATGATAAATTTTGCCCTTGGAATCTTTGATGTAGACAATACAGTGCAATTAACGTTCTGCAGCTTGTATTCGTATATATCTGACAAGTTATTCAATATTCATGTGACCACAAATCAAAAAGTCATGGGTTTTTAGTTGAGCATAATTATTATGAAAGAGTAGACGTCAAGCTTTAAAATGATGTATAACTGAAATCAAATGGACTCACCTAACCTATCTAAATATTGGAAAGAAAGCACACACTCCAGAAAAGTGTGAACTGAGAAAAGAGGCTCTGAATCACAGGGTCTATTCAAGCGTTTAATCTTCACCTAGCCGTGCTACTGTGCAATGAATGGGACAAAAAACAAGGATGAAAACCACTGGTTTAACCACATTGAAGGAATTATCAGATTAAGCTGAAATTGGGCATGTTCTATTAATACATTTTGTCCATGATAGATGCCAACTTTCAAAGCAGTGGCATCATCTTTTCTGAAGTTATTAGAGTTGAAAATGAAGAGTGTGTACAGGTTTTTTTTTAAAGAAATGAAAGGGGGACTCTAAAGGCACACCTAATCACACTATTCTAAAAAAATAAAAGTGTTCGAGATAAATTGCTAAAAAAAACACACCTTCCTGTTCATTTTATGATACCAAATTTTAGCATAATGTAGAAGAAGACTTGCTCTTTCAGAAAATATTATATAAAGGTGAGGATTGACCAAATTGACCTATTCACCTATTTTCAGTCCTCACACAAAATCAGTGCGTGCGACCTTATGTTCGTTTTGTGATGCACGGTCACATATCATTATAGATTTATATATAAATATATGCAGATTTTTAGTGACTTATCGGTGATTATTCCTGAGTGGAACATGATCTACATCAGTGATTCTCAGCAGTAAAATTAAGACGACAGACACCATCACTGGGTACCATTTACAGATTTAATGGACATATAAGCCTACAGAGGCAATATGGCGGCCATTTTGCATTTAATTATATGCAAATATATGCAGACAATTTATGAAGGGAAGCTTGAAAGTTACTGCTGATGTAAATATTGTATTCCTTGACCTAAAAAACATAGGTTTAGACACCAGAATAGATTTTGTGCCGTTTTTATGTCCAGATACATATGCATAAATAGGTTTGTACGGCGGCCGTTTTGAATTTATGCAAATTAGGCACTGATCCACCACTCGAATTTTAGGGAACTTTTAATAAGTTATTTTAGTAGCTCTTCCAGGTCAAATGCAAGTAGAATAATTTCTGTTGCAATTAGTTGGGGTCATTTCATATTTTGACTAGACTATAATAATTAATAAGCAAAAGAAGAAGTCAAGGTATTTATATCGCTTGGAAGACCTTCATTTTATGCTGTGGGATTCAACGTGTTCTAGCGATGCCCGATGCCCTTGTTCCACGGCCCGTGACGCATATTGTATTTGGCCGTGAGAAATCTTTGAAGCGAGATTGAACAAAACTTGAATAAGGAGAGGAAAGGGGATATCCCTAAAACGGGAACGTTGTGCTAACGTTGCATTAAAAACGTTCCCTGTGCATAAAATTCACTTAATTAAAGTACGTGGGATCCGTAAGTGTCGGAAGCCAGATTTGCTGGGGAACACTAATTTTGTGGGAAGCACTTATAGTGCTGAGCAGAATGGAGTGCGAGTATCCAGGGAATATTTGTTTAAACATGAGACTTCAAAATTCTACATTACTCTCTGTGCGTTTATGGTTAAGGGTTGTTGTTGTTGTTTTTTTTTTTTTGTTCTTTCTGAGGCCGATTCCAGATCTTAAACGCCTTCGAGGCATTTGGGTGATAGATAAACTCAACCATGTTTTCGAACGCGTTTAGAAACGCTGATTTTGAAACCCGTTTAAGGCCTTGATTGCCTTTCTGCAATCAGATAAACGCAATGTCGTTTTGAACCTTCCAAGGTCAACTTCCAGCGGAAAAGGGCGCTAGATTTGTGTTTCTACTGTTTATACGGTAATGATGAGGACATTTAAAAAAAAAAAACAGATGCGCAGTGACTGCGCAGATAAACGCAGCACCCCGAAAATCGCTTTTCAAACCACTTTCGTAACGCCATTTGAAACACGTTTTGAAACGTTAACTCTCTCCTGTTAGATAAGCACAGCCTAAATATCTACATCCCGGCTTGCTTGCTTGTTTATTTCTTTGTTTGTTTCTTGTTTCTGGTATGCTACCACTCTATTCAATGTCTTTTCATTCTCCAATACAGAGACGCAGTGATGACAATGACCTTTGATATAAGAGAAATATGAGGACTATTCCACACTTCCCTATTCTATCAAAAAAAAAAAAAAAAAAAAAAAATTACCAGCTCTCCTCACTAAGAAACGAGCTGAGATGGGAAAATGTTCGATGCTGTGATTTTACACAAAGATCGGGAAAGACACGTGGACATGGTTACACAAGAAAAAAGAGAAGGACATACAAAACAACGAAGTCAATACATCAGAGGAGACCTACAACCCATGCAGAAGACACAACAAGTTAGTCGATGAGGTAGGGAAAGAGAATGGATGACGGAATGGGCGATCCCAGGAAAGTGAGAACACCGGCGAGGGCGAAAGGGTTCATGAAGAAAACACAATAACAGAGAAAAGAGTATGAATGAAAGAAAACCTCAGCCAAAATAAACAGACATTCAATGAACGAAAACGGTGTATTGGACGACACCACTGTAAGTCATTGAGAGTCCCCAACAGAAGTGGACTGTTAACTGTGAGAGCTCGTGGCGATTTGGTGGAGGCATGCATTTGAATACTGATGAAAGTTGCAAAACTGCTTAAAAATGAACAAAACAATGAGTAGACCTATTCTGTGGAGAGACACTAGTCCGCAGTTGTGACAGTGATTTATACAGACATTTGTTTTGGTGTTGTTTTTTCATACGAAGTATGTACTATGGACTGATCTTTTTGGAGGTAACTCTGTATCTCACCTTGTTTCCTTTTTTTTATTTACATTTTCCATTGTTTTAACAGACACGTTGTCTTTAACTCAGTCAATTGCCTTATTCAATCATCTTCGTTCATCTTATATTGCAGGATATTTATTGCAAACACCATAGAAATAAGATGCTAGAAAAGGCCAGTACGTGGCATATCAGGATAGCTGAGGGTGTTACGATACAATGACAGTTTGGTTGCTATGAGCAACGTTGACATTACGTTACATAAAAGATGAGCCCATGCATAAGGTACAATTTCCCATGTCAAACTGAATTTGGCCAAAAATGGGACTTGGGTCGTTCTTGTATTCAGGTCTTCAATTTCAACTCCACTGATTCTTTTCACTTTGTGCAATGGTCGGTAGTCATTACGGGTCAGACATGTAGTCAACCATGGCCTGGATATGCATCCACAATAAGATTGTTAGCTACGTGAATGATTATAGTTTTAGACATAAGGAAGAAAGGTTGATATAATCAACATTTTCAAGCATTATCTTCCTGTCAAATCTAATCAACGGGTCTTGTGACCGAACAACTGTTGAGTAAGAGTTTCAGTAAGTAGTTTTTACGAGGAGTAAATTTTGGTCCTTCTCTCAATACATTTCAAAACATACACACATGCACACACACACACACACCAATAGTACTATATATCATTATCTGACATGCCATCGTCTTAAATCTTATTCATATTTTTGTCAGCAATTTCACGTTAAAGGAAAAATGTGTTCGTTTTGTTGATGCCGTAAGGATATAGGAGTTTCTGTTGATAACATTACGTGTTTAACATAGATTCCATTGAATATACACAGAATAACTTTGTCTGTTGTCTTCCACTTTGTCGGTAGTGCAGGCCCCTCCTTGATAGCGACGGGGCACTCTAGCTTGTGATTTGATGCAAAGTGGCAAGTAAAATTGATTGTGTGCCTTCATATTGTATTACTCTAAATATTTTTGACATTGAAATGAATATGAAAAAAATCAAAACAAACACCCCCCCCCCAAAAAAAAAAAAGCAAAATCCCTGCGCTATATGTTCTTCACATACACGGTGGCAAATTTTGATTTAGGTTGTGTCGTACGTATTCCATGTTTCAGTAAACTCTAAATGTTGCTGGAAAAAGAATCCTGTTTTTCGTTGTTTAGCCTCTCTGTTCCACTCAAGTTGCGCAATGCATAGTCAAGACTTTTTATTTCTTTGTTGCTGTTCCTGTCGTTGTTCTTCTGCTGCCATGTAACATTGGTGTCTTTATATCGATCATTTAGCCAAATATGGATAACATTTTCTCTCCTGATATGCGTGATATTTACAGGAAGTATAGCAGTCTAGCGTGGTGGTATTGTAGGCACTGGATAGGGTAAAATGATGACAATAGTTGACTTGCAAAGCAACAGGATATACTTAGTAATGTACTTTCATGTTGTTGTGTTAAATTGCTTAAACAGAGTGATCATGAAATTATGCGGTCACGACACCAGAGTCATGTGTGACTGTGTGTATTATAGTATTCTGCTGCCAATTGAAAATGTGTAGTCAGACAATGTGTAGTATATACTACAGAGAATGTGCCCATTGGCAACAGAATGTAACTCTCTTTTGATTCTATCAACGGAATAAGAAGATAAGTCAGTAATTCACCTTCATTACTGTCTTTACTTTTTTATAGTTGCCGCATATACGCCCCTTCAATCAACTGTTAAATACATTGGAGAATAAAGTATCTTATCACCATCATAAGCATCGAAATGTGAAATTTGTTGGGTTTTTTTTTTCAATGACGAAAGGGAGGTCTTATTAAGCATTTCATGTATGTTTAATGTGATGACCCCTGCAACTTGGTAAACGTCATGAGATATGTAATACATTAATTTGAATTTTTGTTAATTGTTGCCCATCATCAATATGCCTACCAGTACATTGCGAATTCGTTTGTATAGTGTGCCCTTCCAGACCAAAAAAAAAAAAATAATAATAATAAAACGATTTGAACTGATTTAACTGCAGTGACTGCGGTGATGGAATTCCCTTGATAGCAGCATAAACGGCTGTAAGGTATAAGTCATTTACTTAAAAAAAAACACATTTTTTTTTTTAATTCTTATATCACTGGGTACTTGCATCTATAACAGGCGCATACTACTTCATTACTTTAGCATTATTTTAAAAACTCTGTTTTATTTATTTCATAATCGTTAAAACACTTTATTTGCAAAGTCCATATCACGGTAAGGCTAGTCACTTGTGATTTGTTGTATGCTATCGGATGTTGTATGCTATCGTTTGCATTTTCCCTCATTTAAGTGATTATCACTGTCATCATGGTATTCATTCGTTTTTTCCCCTCACATAAGAATGTTGTAAAAGTAAATGATATCATGAGCAACGGCGTAAATCCGTACTGAGGAGTGTGTGTGTGTGTGTGTGGGGGGGGGGGGGGGGTGATTGGCGATAGTAACCATCACCACGATAACAAGCCCATAACCGGACCGGCGCACACCTGGGGGGGGGGGGGGGGGGGAGCTTGCCCCCCCCCCCCCCCCCCCACCACACACACACTTTACAGGGATCAAATGTCCCACTCTTTTCCACGCAAAGTGGGAGGGAAGTGGCAGCAAAAATATGAAGACTTTTTGTTCTTGTTTTTGTTTGTTTGTTCGCTTTTTTTCTTGTCAGCCGACTTTCGGCGGAAAGTCAGACCTTAAAAGTATGACGACTTTGTTGTTGCTGTTTCTCTTGTCTTTTGATGTTCTTTTTTCTTGACTGACAGGCGATTTTGTTAACCCCCCCCCCCCCTTTCAAAAACGTAGCGCAGCCCTGAATAATGCCCAAATAAATTTAATAAAATGCTGATAAGGGTATCCATTTCTTGAATAACGTAGTAGATACTTTCCTGTAGCTATTAATTGTATTCTTCAGTCTTCTTGATTTCAGTCAGTAAATCAATCATCCCAGGGGCATCGTTCCGTTTTAATGATGGGGGGCAGGATAGGGGAGGGACTTGGAGTTTGAATATCTGTGCGAGGGAGCGGAGCGGTCTATCGGGGGAAGGGTGTGGTATCCCCCTCCCACATCACGAGGAAAATTTGGCATTTTCAGACCTGAAATTCAGCGATCTGGTGCACACTTTTGGTGAAATTTTGGGGTTTTTTTTTCTTATCAAAAACAAGTAAGAATGAAATTCATAGATAATTGAATGACTACATCGTGGTATTTCAGCTCTTGCTCCGCCTGTGCGACATCACTGTGAAGGCCTACTAAATAGTGGGGCCTGTCACCGGCGCACAGTGGGCCAGAGAGATACCAAAGTGCGCCAAAAGTCACTTTGGGCACTTGGGATTTTTTAATTTTTGACATGCGCTCTTGAGAGGTAATGCTTTGAAGAATATATCATTAAAATATTTGAATCAGGTATGTACATTAAAGGGGTATATTTCCTACCTGAAGTAGCAAAATACAATATCTTAAGAGTTTCAAATCAAATTGTAACCTCTTTAATAAATAAATAATTTCAACATGTAGTTTTTGAGATATCAACCTGTAATTTCTCCCACATGTTTCTCAAAGTTCATTTTACGTTATGAATGCCATAAAAATGCAAAGAAACTTAATGTTCATGAACATTTTACGCTAAATATCCTGGAAAAGAGGCTAATTATTTGTCTTTTTAATATACCCTAATGAAAAGTTTAGATTGCCACGGATTTCCAACTAAATTCTATTACCACCACATTCCATGATGTCTCAGCTTTAAGCTGATACCAGATTTGGCTGCCACCTTTTGCCACTTTTTGTGTTAGAGCCGATTTTCCGCGACACATTACGCCTATTTTGGACCTTGCAGCCGCTTAGGAATGCTGTTATATCATACGGGGCCGCATGAGGGCGGCATTTTTTTTTTATTCATTTATTTTTTTCTCGCACGTTAAAGACACAGAAACATGAATAACACGTAAGAGGCAAACAGAGTTATAAAATACATGTATAGGGCTAGTCCGGCACCTAAAAGACCCCTCCTCCGAAGATAAAAGAGTACATAATTGCACATAGCCAAGGCCATGTAGCCATATTGTCCATAATTGTCATAGCCACTACTGTAAACAAAGCTATTCCCACTGCGATACATATTGTATGGACACCTAAATACATGTACTTCGATGCTACTCTTGACATATGCAGATAGACCGTTAAACACCAAAACACAGACATTTTATTCTCATCGGCTACTCGTTGGAAGCACAGACTGTTGCTTTCCGGCCGCTCAGCAAAGTGTATAGTATCGCAGTTTGTGAATCCGATTGCAGGTCAATGTCAGACATTGCTCGCGTGATCCTCATCGGACGATCTTGCCTCATCGGATCATGCCTGACATATCTGACATTGACCTGATAGGCGACCAATACAAGTCGGATTCATCAGACTGTGATCCCATACACTTTGTGGGTTGTCGGAAGCAAAAAAACTTTGCTTCCGACGACTGATGAGAAAAAGAAAAAATCACTGTGGAACGTGGATGAATTTATAATTTCATATGATTGTGATTTCGATAAATTTTTCATTTAAAAAAAATCGTATTATTTTAGCTTTTCCAAGTAAACTTTCATACACAGCAGACTCATTCTTAGCTGCTAAGTCATAACCTTTCATTTTCCTGATTACTGACTTCACAATTTGTTATCCTTCCATTTAAATTAGACAAAATGGTGTTTGCGCTTGTATGAATTGATATGGCATAGGCCTAAGGTTATATATGAAGTAGAGAGGTAAGAACTATATCGGAGATTGATTTATTTATAGCGCATTTATGTCCTGCTATAGAATAAAGTGAATAAATTCACCCAAACGTACAGCGTACATCATAAACTTATATTCTAACTAGTTTACACGGACAACAGTATCATTTTGCAGTACGTGTGTAATATGGAACTTTCAGCATGAATTCGATTCTTTTAACGAAACCCGAATGTTTATACACTTTCTATGACATGTAAGCATCGTGTATTCAGTGGTAGTAGATAAGCAGTGTCAGTGAAGGTGAAAAGATAAATTAATCTTTAAAGAAAAAAAATAACAGCCTAAGATTTGCATTGCTTTATTCGTCATTTACAGACAGATATTTGGTAGCCAATGAAAAAACAGCATCACAGTGACGTCATATGAGTTTGAAATTATGTTCAATCAATTCTACGCCCCTAATTACCCTAAGACACCAAATTTGGGTAAAAAGAAACCACGGAATATAATTTTGGCGCACTTTGAGCTCATTCTGGCCCACTGTGCGGCGTAGCCAGGATTTGATCTTAGGGGGAGCGGTTAGATGCGAGGGAGCAATGCGAGCGAGGGGGGGGGGGGGTGTGAAACCCCCCTCCCACAGTGAGAACGTTTTGCATATTGATGTTGTAAATGGTGCAATTTGATACATTTTTTTTTGTTTTGCGTGTTCTATCGACTTGAAACAGTCCAACATGTTTAGGTAGCAGTACATTTTATGTAGATTATTATTGAACAATTTTGCCTATAAAGTGGTACCATTTAGAGAAACTTTTTGTGTTAATTTCTTACACTGAAGATCATGAACGTTATCATGATTTTTGACATTGTACAGTCCCAAAACGGCCGTTTGTAACTATTTTTTTTTTCGCTTAGGAAATTAAGGGGGGCGCACCGGGCGCATTTGCTGGCAATTACTGGCAGCAACATCAGGAGAATGACATAACGATTAAATGCGAGTGAGCGGAGTTAGCGAGCTTGAAAATTTTGACATTTCACAGTCCCCAATTTGCCGTTTGTAGCTAAACATTTTTCGCTTTGAAAAATAAGGGGGGGGGCGCACCGGGTGCAACTGCGGCAACTGCTGGTAATTACCCGGCGGCAACGTCAGGAGAATGGCATGACGATTAAATGCGAGCGAGCGAAGCGAGCGAGCTTGAAAAATTTGACATTTTACAGTCCCAAAACTGCCGTTTGTAGCTGCACTTTTTTCGCTTAGGAAATTAAGGGGGTGGGGGTGCACCGGGCGCAACTGCTGGCATTTACTGGCAGCAACAAATATCTCGTAAACACATTTATGATGTAATCTGGGGAAATTTCAATCCCAGAAGTGTATACTATTTTTTCAGGGGGGGGGGGGAACCCTCCGTTAATTGAAAGTATCTAGATATCTCCTCCCACCCAAGGAACATTTGCATTTCCTTAAACTGAAGTAACAGACCTAGTGCACACTTTGGATGAAACATTTTGAAATCTGTCAATCTAAAGTGTAAAGTAGAAATGATTGAACGAGGAGGGTATGGGAGGGGTTAGGCCTATCCCCCTCTTACACTGTAAAAACATCGGTGTTAGATTTAACATCACGGGTGTTAAATCTAACACCGATCAAACTTCACTAGAGGACCACACCCACAGGTGTTAAAAATGCACTGTGATGGTGTTGAAAAGTGTTCACCTGACACTTCGTGGTGTTAATTTGACACTGTACCTGGTGTTATTTTGACACTGTACTGGTGTTGATTAAAAAATGACACCACATGGTGTTGATTTGATATTTGTTGGTGTTAATATCAGTGGTTTAACACCCGTCCAGCTTCAATAAGAGACCACACCAGCTGGTGTTACTTTGGTGTAAATTTATTTTCACATTTTTTCAAAAATCTAGTATTTTAATGTAAAATTCATGATTGTCTTGTTTGAATTAAAAATCAACAAGAAGTGCAGTTACTAAGAAACTCTTCAAAAAAAAAAAACAGTTTTAAATTTGGCATTTTAAAATTTGGAATTTTAAAATGACTCCCGGAGGTGTTAATTTAACACCATAAATGAGCACTGAAAATTTAACACCAGCTCGGTGTTCACTATTCAACACCAGACTTTTTGCAGTGTACGCGAGGGAGATTTTGTATTTTCAGAATGGAAATTCAGCAATCTGTGGATGAAATTTCTAGACAGTTTTCTATCAAAAAAAAAGTAAGAACATTTCCACATCTCGGGAGTTACGAGGAGGAGCAAAATGATCTGTTTGTCCCCAATACTTTTATGGGGAACCATCCCCCTCCCCCTCCATCGACGCCTCTGCTTATGAGGGAGCTTTTGCAAGTGAAAGATCTGCTGCAAACTCTTTGATAAATATAAGGAAATAAAACGTCAATCTCAAAAGTGTACAAAGTCTATCGAAAGGGACCCAGTAGCGGAGCTTTTTCATATTTATGATTGCAATTCAGCGATCCGGTGCATAATTCTGGCGGTAGTTGTCCAATTTTCCATAAAGAAAGTTCGAGATTTGTCCTCATCTCGGGAATTGCTTGGAGGACAAAATAAGATGATTTGTCTGCCCCCAACGTTTCCGTAGGGGCGGGGCAAGTGTCCCTTTGCCCCCCGAGATAGATTCGACGCCCCTGATCATCCCTGGGTATGCCCATAGATGTATCAGAGTCATCATCGTTTAAGGAATGATACAGGAAATAGAGGGGAGGGGGTTCATATGGCGTTATAGTTTTTGTTATTGTTTGTTTTCGTAAATAATTTGCAGATGGTCTCGAGTTGCTCGCTTCATAGCATGTTTACATGTAAGCCTATGCTATTTGACGTTGTCAAAGTTTGGACCATAACACCTTATGTCTATATTACTTTCTTCGCGAGAGAGCGAAGCGAGCGAGCGCTTGAGAAAATTATGTAGGTCTATACATTATCCTACAAGATAGAATACTGTTCAGCTCTGTTAACTGTCTGAAGGCGGGCTTACGAACGTCATGCAATATGCCAAAATTGATACAATAACATTTCTGCTTCCTCCATTTTTTCTCAAATTTCAGGGGGGGGGGGGGATGATTGTACATGCCATTCCCCCCCCCCTCCTCCATTTCAGGTAGGATATATCCCACCATCCCCCCCCCCCCCCCCCCCCGCCCCGGGATTTACGCCCATGATCATGAGTATATAGGATATAACGCCTTTACATTAAAAAAGAATACACCCTTTTTTATTTCGACAATGCCTCTATAAAGGTTTGAATGCCCTACACTTTTATTAGATATCTCTGTTGGTGTCAAAGCTCAGAGCGTTACTTATACTTATTTCCTTTTGTATTCGTGGGATTTCAATATTGTGTGAAGACTGACATGTGCGCCTTAGGCTGCGTTCACATAGAAGTATACTATTCGGGTATTCGGGGCTCGTTTTCGAGGGCACGCGAATAGCTTGAATCGAAAGATAGGATTTCCTCACACCGGTTCACATAAGAGGGCACTATTCGAAAGTACCGAATAGCTGCGAATAGTATAGCAAAGTGGGAATCAAGCTTGTTCGATTTTCTTGCAGCGTATACCGTCTCTTGTTTATGAAATAATGACAATTTTGGTCTGGATTTGCCCTTTAGCAAAAATAAGCATGTAGACTGACATTCTGATGCAGTTTAGAAATGGGATGTTATCCTTTTGATATGGTGTAGATTAGCGAATACTACCGAATACCGAGTACTTCTATGTAGAGACACGCAAAGATAGACTATGATCCCCACAATATGTACTATGATCGACCTAATGCAGATCCTTTTCTTTCTTTTTGGACGCCATAAGACCAGCTGAAGTTCATACATTGTTTTCCAAGTCATTTAATACCGCTACAAATCGTCGCCTTTTACACTGTTTTTGACTACGCGACCGACTTGAAAAACGCTCGTTCAGTGAACTCTACCCTTATCTACCCTTGAACTACCTTTACGTAAGACCCAACCCTCAATTTGCAATGCATATTTAGTAATTCGTTTGAGTTCATTGTAGGCAAGTCACCATCATGGTCTGTATTGAGATAGGTTCCCCTTTTTTGTTACACCAGGTCGGTATTTCCGATCCACACTGTAGTTACTCAAACTTGTCTGAATTCTAAACGTGCTTAAAACTCACTACCTTTCAATGTTCCTAAGTCTAGTTAAGGACATTAGGATAGTGTTGGAATGGCCAATGAATACATCGTGTTCGATTTTGTTCAGCTGTTTCGATTCACAGAAATTTAGCATGTCCAAACCTCCTTGGTATGTCGAGCTGATTATTTAGAAGCCATGAGCTATCGAGCAGTGATCTTCGAATTACGTAATATACAGCTATGCCTAATTTTTTCTCTACACGAAAAACGAGGGCACGAATCTTTTGATGGTTATTCATCTCCAGCAACATGTAGCAAAATATTCTATTCCCCATCTTAACCTATGGATTTGGTTGTAATTATCTCTGCATCACGCAAATGAAAAAGCAGTAGGCTTACCCTCTTTCTTTTCTTTGTTTTTGTTCTTGAACTGTTGACGCATGCCTACCTGATTTGTCTTGCTCTCCTTTTGTGACACTGACATGTATAAGCCAAAAGAAGCTCGAGGTCCCACGCAGCACTGCCTGCTGACCTATGTGTATCTGAAGAATCGCTGTTTATTGTATTTTTTTTTCAAACTTTTGTATGCATCTTCAAATATCCGGGTTCTTGTTATTGCAGTACTGGCACACATTACAATACCAGCATTATCAAGTTGGTGCACTATACGATGACTTAATCGAAGTAATGTGTTGTCACCTCATAGTGAATAGTGATATACTTTCGCATACTATTTTTTTGTTTTACTTCATTATATCCATGTTCTCCCTCTCGACAGCTACAGCAGTTCGAGATGTGACTGTTTGGTTTACTTATGTTGAAATCACATGGTGGCGCCAGTGCCGGTCATATATCATTAGTGAAGCATACTCCCCTTTCCTATGCCTAGCTCATATTCATTGATTATCCTTTGTATCAAAAGACGTCTAAACTCAGTAAACTTCTGTTTCTCCTTGGTAAAGCTTTCATGTTTCGAACTGATATTTGACCTCTGATGCGGTTACGTCTCCTTTTTCATCATCCAGAGCTGGAGGAACCGTCTTTAATATCATGATATTTTTTGTTTGGTTTTTTTTTTTTTTTTTTGGAAATTGAACAGTCTGATTGTCGTGAATTTTGTCCATGTGACATTATTTGCTCGCCTTATTATTATGTAAATTGAAAATATCGTCTGCATTTTTAATCAGACACCTGACGTAAAACATTTTTGCGTATACACCCCTGTACTTATGAACGCGTCTGAAGAATTCCATTGTTGTCGATAAATTTAAGGGCGCTGTACTCTGTTTTATGTAAAACATATTTTCGTAGCATCTGCACGAGAAACAGGTTCGAAGCACTTTGTTTTGGTCTGTTTTGTGTTTTTTTTTTTCTTTCTTCTTCGCCGAAATTCACGTAACGCATGACCAGTGCTGTTTTTTTTTTTTTTTTTTTGGAAAATGGCGTAAATAAGTCATGACCTTTCTCTTCTTTACTTTTCTTTTTTTTTTCGAACCTAGATTAGGATGCTCAGAGCAATCATTCAATACATGTATGTTTCACAAAGAACACAACAATTATCCGCTGATTTGTACTTTGAATTCACTAATTTCTCTATTTGTTTTAAGGACCTGGCCTCGCCTCGAAAGTGACTGTACGGTACAAAATGAAAAAAAATATATGTATATTGTTTGTATATTCATAATATCTGATGTATTTAGATGAAATATTTGAATGAATATCCGAGTGTGTGCTTTCTTCATTATGACGACCTGGTTGTCACTAATCATATATTACATTTAATTAACCGAACTTTATTCATGGTATGCGTAATCACATAAATATGTTTGTTGTTTTGTTTTGTTTTGTTTTGTTTGTTTTTTGACAGTGACCTGAGATAAACGTTGGTCACGGTTATCTGAAATTTTGCTGTCCGTCCTAAATGGCTTCAGTTGGGCGTTTATTGGTGAATTTGATGGTATAACATGATTCGCAATATCTGTGGGATGAACCTGTGAATTCTGATGTTTATTGGATTGCGCAACCAATTTTTTTTTTTTTTGCTATTTGTATTCAGAAAATTACGTAACTTTAAATAGGTGCAGTTCTTCAGTGAACTGCGCACACATGTGAGGAAAACTACAGTTTCTAATTTTCTCTCTTTTCAAGTGTTACAGCTGTATGCTAGATAAGGGTTAACGCTTAATTATAGACGTTGTTCATTTGTACATATTGAATACACTGAATCTCCATTATGTGCTGTCTGCATGATCAGACCTTGCTGTCATACTAATGCATACGAGTATTTTTGCTTCCAGAATGGTCTGACTACGGCTTTTTCGTACAACCGTTATTATTGTATACAAGAATATTAATGAATGCATATATGCAAATGCATGGAAACGTTTTAAGTTTTGGGGTCTTATAAATATGCATGCATGCATACTTGGTACATCTGGTAAAAGTATTGTTCAATTGATTCATCAATGGGAAAACTTTGTACATAGATCTCGGTCAGCTTACTTTACTCACTTTCATATCTTCTATCCCCTTTCCTTATCTCCTTCTCCTCCCCCCCCCCCCCCCCCCCCGATGTGCTTAGTACATACGCTGATCAGTACTTTTTTTATACCTTAATGCATTTGGTAAATTGCAACGTATTTCCTTTTCAAAACCAAAAAAAAAAAAAAAAACAACCCAGGGAGGGAGCTCACCATTGTTAGATGCTGGATATACTCATCGTTTGGTGACAGAATGAAGACATTCATTGGCCAACTCGTTTCACTCCTGTTATTATTGTGCATTCTATCGGGGGTAGAGCCTACTGAGACATTAGCCACGTTCTACATCTTATCAATTAATTGTTTCTTATATCTTTTTATTCTCTCTGACACTATCAGCACTTCATTTCTCGTTAACAGCCAACTAGCCTTGTTATACAGCTCGCATGAATACAAAGAGCACGTACCTTTCACAGTCTCGCATGATCGCTGCCCACTATTTTTACCTTGCACTTGCTTTTATTCCACAGTATCCCGTTTGCTTTCGGTCGTGCCAATTTCTACGTTGTGCCAACGTTAATCACGATTACCTTTTACCATCAATGGCGCGGATAATATACCTAGTCAGTAATGTCTCAATCCAGAATGGATGACGGAATAGATGTACTTTTTCACTCTATGTTAGACGATGATTCCTTTGATTTATTCAGACCAACTACGCCTGAATCTGATTCCTTAGAAAAAGAAGTTTCTAACAATCGTGCATTTTTTTATGAGGTCTTAGTCGCTGACAACATTAATTCAGCAGCGGAAGAAATACAGTATGATTTTAATGACTTCACTCAAGCTCCATTGTGTAATTATGACACTTTGAATCAATTTCAAGATATTAATAAGGGTTTTATGAAAGATACATTTTCTTTGGTACATTTGAATATAAGAAGTATTAACAAGCATTTTGAAGAATTACAGTTATTGTTAGACAATCCAAACAAATCTTTGTTTTCAGTGATCGGACTCACTGAAACGTGGTTATCCTCATTTCCAAAACAATCTTTTTCGCTTGAAGGGTATAATATTTTTGCGAATAATAGACCTGATCGCTCTGGTGGTGGAGTCGCTTTATATGTTTCAAGTTGTTATGCATGCACTGTTCATGAAGAGCTTAGCAAAATGAATGACATTGTTGAGTCACTTTTCATTGAGATTACTTTTCCTGGTAATAAAAACATTGTGATAGGTATTATTTACAGACCTCCTAATTCCAACAACAAAGATTTTTTATCGTATCTCACTGAACTGCTTACCAACCCTTTATTTATAAACTCTGATTCCTTTATATTCGGTGATTTCAATATTAATTTGTTAAAACACACAACGGATAATATCTCGGGAGAATTTCTTGAGACATTCTTATCCTCTTCCTTCTTACCTCTTATTTCGAAACCGACTCGCGTTTCCCGTCAGTCGGCCACTTTAATTGACAACATATTTAGTAATGTTATCACCCTTCCAGATTTGTCGATAATTTCATCAGATATCACTGATCATTTTCCAATAATGACGCATTTTAAAACTTAACCATACTAGCAAAAATTCATCCCAGCCATCTTTGAGGCTTAGGGTAACCCAAGAAAATTTGTCTTCATTTTCTGCTTCTTTAGATGATCTCAGTTGGGATAGTGTGTTTGATACTGATGACATCAATTTGGCTGTGAATAATTTTTTTGGATATTTTTAATAATCATTTGGATATTTGCATCCCTAAAAGAAAGGATAAACGAGGGAATTATAAAACAACACCACAGCTCCCTCGGATTTCGAAGTCCATTTTGCGTTCGATAGATAGAAAAAATGAATTGTTTTATGTATCTAAAATGAAAATAACTGAACAAGCACGATTGAAATATACCTCGTATAAGAATACCCTTATTAAGATAATACGTATTGAAAAGAAAAAATATTATAAGCAATTAGAAAGGTATAGATGTGATATAAAAAGTACATGGAATGTATTCAAACAAGCAATGAATGTATCAAATGAAAAGTCTGGTATATCAAAAATAAGATATAATGATGAAATTATTGATAATTCTGTGGATATAGCAAATATTTTTAACACATATTTTACAACAATTGGAGAAAGCATTGCTCAAGAAACTCCTGATACTAATACACATTTTTTCTGTTTTTTTTTTCTAAATCAGTATACACTGTAAACACATCGGTGTTAGATTTAACACTACGGGTGTTAAATCTAACACCGATCAAACTTCAATAGAGGACCACACCCACAGGTGTTAAAAATGCACTGTGATGGTGTTGAAAAGTGTTCACCTGACACTTCGTGGTGTTAATTTGACACTGTACCTGGTGTTATTTTGACACTGACTGGTGTTAATTCAAAAATGACACTATATGGTGTTGATTTGATATTTGTTGGTGTTAATATCAATGGTTTAACACCCGTCCAGCTTCAATAAGAGACCACACCAGCTGGTGTTACTTTGGTGTAAATTCATTTTCACATTGTTTCAAAAAACTAGTATTTTAATGAAAAATTCTTGATCGTCTTGTTTAAATTAAAAATCAACAAGAAGTGCAGTTACTAAGAAACTCTTCAAATAACAGTTTAACATTGGAAATGACACCCGGAGGTGTTAATTTAACACCGTAAATGAGCACCGAAAATCTAACACCAGCTCGGTGTTCACTATTTAACACCGGACTTTTTGCAGTGTAATATGCATTCAATATTTTTTAGTCCTACCACTAGATATGAGGTTATTGATATTGTATCTGGCTTGAAAAACAAACAAAGTTCAGGTTATGATGACATAAGCAATATGATTTTGAAAGGTGTTATTTCTGTTGCGGATCCTCTGGCACATATTTGTAATTTGTCAATGTCAACGGGTGTGTTTCCAGAACAAATGAAAGTAGCTAAAGTTATTCCTATATATAAGAATGGAGATGAGGTAGATATAAGTAATTATAGGCCTATTTCTTTATTATCTTGTTTGTCCAAGATTTTAGAGAAAATTGTACATAAAAGAACGTTGAATTTTTTGAAAATGTATGATGTTTTTACAAATTCCCCAGTTTGGGTTCCGAGAAAAGCATAGCATCTGTCACGCTTTGTTGAATTTTGTTGATAAAGTAGCACATGGTTTAGATAATCACTCACATATGATTGGTATCTTCCTGGACTTCTCCAAGGCCTTCGACACTATAAATCATGATATTTTACTAACAAGTTGTGTCATTATGGTATACGTGGGAAGGCCTTGGAGTGGTTCAGGAGTTATTCAACTGATCGCAAACAATATGTTCTTTTGAATAATCATAACTCTGATATGAGAAAATTTAAAGTGTGGCGTCCCACAAAGTAGTTTGTTGGGCCCGCTGTTGTTTATTGTTTACATTAATGATTTTTGTGTTTCTTCCGATGTGTTATCTTTCATACTTTTTACCGACGATTCAAATGTATATTATTCGCATGAAGACGCAAACACCCTTGTGCAGACAGTTAATTCTGAGTTTAAAAAAAAAATATGTGAGTGAATACGAGCAAATAAGTTGTCTTTAAATATCAAAAAAACAAAATATATTTTCATTCTCAGTAATACTTTAGATAATTTGAATATGGATATTTGTTTTGGTGATGCTGTTTTAGAAAGTGTTTCCCATACTAAGTTTCTCGGAATTACAGTCGATAATAAACTCTCCTGGAAATTTCATATTGATAATGTCTGGAAGAAAATTTCACGTAACATAGGTATTATTAATAGACCAAAATTGTCTATTCCTCAACATTCGTTGTTTACATTGTATTCATCTTTGATATTACCCTATTTGAATTATGAAATTTTAGTATGGGGAAACACTCATCAAATATTATTGGATAGAGTTTTACTGCTACAAAAGAAGGCTCTTCGCATTATTTGTAACACCGTTCCATATTCTCATACAGATCCTTTGTTTTTGATAATAAGATTCTGAAAATCAAAGATTTGTTTTTGTTTCAACTCGGGCAATCTATGTATACTAATAATAATAGCTGCCTTCGGTTTATCTTTAACTCCATGTTCATGCGCAACCGGACATATCATCGATATCCAACCAGACAGTCAAATGAACTTCATTTACCTTTATTAAGAACCGTGCTTGCTCAAAAGACTTTCATTTATGTAGGTCCAAGATTCTGGAACTCCCTTCCCATGGACATAAAAAATGCACCGTCATTGAATTCTTTTAAAAAGAGATTGAAGAGTTTTCTTTTGAAGTCTTATAATGCAACCGAATAAATATAATGCTGTAATGTATCTTCTTTCACTATAGGCAGCGTTCTCTTGAGGCATCGACCATTTTTTACCGCGTTTAGTATTATTGTATTCCTCACGTGCCCTCACTGTGGATCTTTCTTGGCGAAAAAAAAAAAGATGACTGGATCAAACGGAAAAGTTCATTCACGTTCAGTCAAGAGTGTGAGATACCGTGGAACACAGTCTTCTTTGAATAGAGAACAAACCACAACCACCCTGGTTCCCCTTTCTATGTGTGTAAAATGAAATCAAAGCATTTTTGTTTTGTTTTGTTTCTATTTTGTTTTGTCTGATTGTGCCATCCTGTGGAATAAGGAGGGAGAGCACGGCAATTTAACATTCCATACATGCTGTTTTCTTACAATTTAATTCTAATATTTAAGTTGCCCAGTTTCATTAAAGTATATGGCACAAAATGTGCTTGGTTGATACCGTTTGTAGGCCATTGTGACAGCCACCTGGCCAGAATATGGCAAGCAACAAGGGGTCGGCATCATTCGCCCATTTTCAGTTCCTCAGTAGAAGTATAACATTGCACTGACACCGCAGAAATATCTCGGTTGAGAATAGGTGTATGAAAATACTATCAGACATAAACGGCATAACGACCAGAGGACTTTCTTTTTTTCTTGTATGAAAATGAATGGGTATACAGTACTACACATTAACAACATGATATCATTACATGGTTATGGCGCTTGTAAGTAGAGAATATCTTGATAAGTATGATACACCATTGATATTTCAATGTTAAACATTATTACATACTGAATGAAAAAACAAATATTGCGCTCTTTTTGATGTATTGTATTGAGTGAATACATAATATTAATAGAGGGCCCACGTATTTTTTTTTTTTTTTTCAAATTCCAACTCCTTTGCTCATTTTTTTTTTTTCGTTCAGTGTATTGATAGCACTTAGTCAACCATTGCACTCACAGGACAGGCTTGAGTTCTACGTTCATGAAAGTTATAAGTGTAGCATGGGATGAGATACGGAAAAAAAAATATTTGTGTAGTCACAACATAATGGTTCAGGTAAAGAAGATGCAGAGAAAGTTTCGGCATTATCTTCCTCCAGATAATCTCATAATGACTTGTAGCCGAGTAACGCTGAGTTTGAACTACAAATGTTTGTTTCCTTGGGTGAAACAACAATAAAATGCAAATATCACATCATTATGTCAGCTCAAGTGTAATTACTAATCATTTCAACCCAAAGTAAGCAAGATGGATGTAGAATTCAGAGTACTACAAACACTAAGATAAGTGAAGTGGAAAGCAAGTGTGTGGTCATGACAAGACGTGTTTACTATAAAACGCCATTTCAGTGTAGCTGATAAGAATATCTGGTCTTCCACCGATATCGGTAGCGCAAGCCTATAATCCTTGACAGCGTAATAGAAATCTAGCAGTATGATGAGTGCAATTAAGTAAAAATGAGTCGATGAGTTCCCTCCAACTGCACTCATGCATATTGCTGAATAGCTTTCATGATGAAGTTGACAAGTTGCCTTCAAATAATGCATATTGCTGTATATTACAGTGTCGAAATATGAGAGAACACTGCGTTTTATCTAAAATGGAATTACTTTGATGTGACGTATCGCCGTGTTATTATTATTATTATTGAACTACACTTGTATTTCATTTTCATAAAGGAGGTACAGTATTTGGTTGGAAATATCTGTTATAATAATATTATGGATAGGGTGGATGCACACCAATAGGTCCTTTTTCTATTCCTTTCATAAGTTGTATATTGCATTACACAACTTATTTCATTCTTGAGCTGCCTGCGTTGGTCTATTCTCATCGAACGTAATAACTCAATACTGAGTAACGAAGGTTTATATTTTTCCTGATGTCCTTGATGTACAGTGTACAAGTACATAATGCATAGCAGTCTTGATTGATGATATTCTCGACACAAAGAAAAGTTAAATAGTGCCAGAGTATCTTGTAAACCAAATGGATAAATAATTTGTTGTTGACATTGGTTTGTTTTCCTTTTAACAGAGTGATTACAACATTACATGATCATGACACAGAGTGGTTTTCTTTGAGAGTTTGCTTTTGTTTCGCTTTTTCTACTTTGTTCATCGGTCAGTACCTTCATTAACACAGTGATGAAAATTGTATGACATCACCAATGAGAAATATAATTAACATTTGCATGTAAATGTTGTTGTACTATCAAGTGTTAATTATATTTCTCATTGGTGATGTCATACATCATAGACATAACACAGTGCGAGCAATAGAGAATATTTTGGCATATGAAGGTAAGGTGAAATACAACAAAAACAACAAAGTGCAAGAAAGTATAGTTTCCATAATCTTCTTTTATTACAAAGTTTTGATTTTCATCTCATGATTTTTTTTTCTTCAAATGTATGCACATAATATCAGTCAGTAGAGCCAGAGTTAGTATGCTTACTTTGTAATATTTACAAACAGAAGAAATCGTATTTGTAAATCATTTCCCATAAATTATGTCAATGATTTGAAGATTTTATACACAGCAATCAATCACAGACATGATTGCACTGCCAGCAAGTCACTGTGCACCTAAGCCATATTTCATTTGGAACTACAAAGCGGATAGGATCCACAAATTAACTTCACGGAGTTTCCAAAAGGCTTGCTGACAGATGCTCTAGGGACGTACAGTGTACAGGATACAAAGATGTGACCCTGCATCACAAGTCCAACAGAATGTCACCAGACATGGGTTTTAAGGGCAGATTTTGAGAGACCACACTCTAAGCTTTGTAATTATGTCAATATATCCAAACATTGGAAAGACAACATAATTATTTGATGTTGTAAAGAGTTTAATGAGAAAAGAGGCTCAGAAGTATAGTGTCTATTCAAGCACTTAATCTTACCATATAGCTGTGCAATGAATGCGACCACCCCCACCCCCCCCCCCCCCCCCCCGAAAAAAAAGCTGTAAATCTCCGCTGCAACAACAATGAAGGGATTATCACATTATTTAAAGCTGAAATTTCTCATACTTTATTAGCACATTTTGCTATGGCTAATATCAACTTTCTAAGCGGTAGCTTCATCATTTCAAAATTTATCAGAGTGGGGAAGAATGTGTAAGGGTTTTTGAAAAAATGAAATGTTGCCCCGAAGACATACCTAATATATATATATTAAAAAAAAAGGTGCAGACTGAAAACTGCAGAAAGCACACTCTACCATTTATTTTATGATCCCAAACTTATCGCAGAAACAACGTAGAAGAGGAATAGCTCTTTCAGAAAATACGAAAAAGTCGATATTGATTTCGTTGATCCGTTTCACGTATTTTAGTCCTCAAGTAAAATCCAGAGGTGCGACTTTTTGTTGGTTTTGTGATGCACGCGGTAACATTATGGTCGGCAATCCTCTCTGTCCATAGATGTTTTCCATTCTGCAGCAGATAGTTAAAGGGTGTGTACAGTTCTGGTCAAGGTGAAGATTTAGCTTTTAACGTTTTGTGAGATATTCAGAAACCACTCTATGAGATGTCAAAGAGCATGCAGTTCTAAGGGGTATCAAAAGTTTATTCGATGAAAATCGGTTTTTGAAATGGCTAAGATATCCAAAAACAAGGTGAAACAAAGAGATACTAATAAAGTTGGGGCATGTCGCCTTTTATTATTAGCACTTTTTTGGATATCTCAGCCATTTGAAAACCAATTTTCATCAAATAAACGTTGAATCCTTCTTAGAATTACATGCTCTTTCATATTTCATAAGAGGCTTTTCATTATGTCACTTTGGAATGTTCAAAACATGAATCCCTACCTCAACCAGTAGTGTACAGTCCCTTTAAATGTGAATGGTTATACCAGCAAAGAAAAAAAAGATCTACACTAGACAACCTATGCACTTCTTATAATTCAATATGATAAGCACACAAAATCCAGAGATGCGGATATTCCTTGTTTACAACAGCTACTGTGTATAGATATAAAATAATGCTAGGATAGTATTTTTTTTATTTCAGAACATATATGATATGCAAAAGACAGCAACAGAAATATTATGTCTTCCCACATAAAACAGTACAACTGTGTGGCTCACAGGCATATTAACAAGGAGAAATCCCTTACTTTTGGAGTCGTATGAATGGCAGGTAATACCTTTATACATGTATTGTTTGTACAGCAAGGCAATAATCTATCCACCAGTGTTCTTAAAAGACAGAGTTTGTCTGTCTCATACTATTTTGCCATAATCAAATCCATCCTCAGAACCAAAGTGGGCACTTAAACATGCATTTAATACAGGAATTAAAAAAACAAAACAAAACAAATGAAGAGCTGGTAAAATAAAGTAATGTTCGCATAAGCTGATCTTGATGTGATCAAGAAATATACATCAATCTTATAGTCAATATTTAATATTTGCCTGTACAGAGAAATAAAATACACGAAAGGATATGAACCAAATTCGGACATTTCATTCTCCACCTACTCAGCTCATTATTTGACATGATTATGCAATGCTGAGTAAAGTGGTGTTTGTGCACACTATTCAGCCCCAATATTTACAGGTTACAACATGCAAGAAGCAAAAGATAATCAGGAATTACCCAGCTCCACATAGTACTGTACTTCTCAGCAAAATATCCACCATTGTACCTTTTTAAGCCTCATACTTTCAGCAGGGAATATTAAATACCTCAACATCACAATTTGATATTCAAATATCAGAGCAGACAATAACAAGACAGTTAATGACTACACTACAACATGCACAGACACACACACAAACACACATATTGAGAATACAGATACACATATGAAAGTTTACATTATCATGACAATGAAAAAAAAAAAGTTCAGCATTCTTTAAATACCTTTTCAAGGCGGGGATGTGTCAGGTTTAGTCTAGCTAAACATTTCGGTTGTAGAAAAAACTGCTGAAAACACACTTCCCCCATTCATTTCATGATCCCAAGCTTAACCCTAATCAGGCTGGGGGGGGGGGCAGAATCCGCCCCCCCGACGTTTCGCGCAATATCTTCGCAGCGCGATAAGCTCCCGCCGCGATGTTTCATGACTTTTTTCTTTTAAGTATCGCGCAACTTTTGAGACCAAAATTGTTGCGCCCGCGCGTACCGTTTTGACGCGACGCCCGTTCGAAAAAAATTTGTCAACCCCAAAATTGCTCCAAAACGTGATTTTGTGTACAAATCCAATGCAAATTGTGTTTTTTCAATTAATTCACATAAAAATTCATATGTTGACTTAGAATGGACGAAATTAATTACTTTTAGCATAATGAAGCTTCGAAAAATGTCTGTGACAAATTTTGGCCAAAAAAACCAAAAAAAAAAACAAAGAAATACATAAGAAATTCAAAAAACAATCAAATACATAGGAAATTAGTTCCGATACAGATTTTTTTTTATCCTATGTCTCAGGAGAATGATACAAAAAATATTTTTAACTAGAAATGTCGCTACAGTGACTGGTTATACCCCCGCCAAACAACATTTCATAAGCTTTGGTCAAAACAACATTTCATAAGCTTTGGTAAAAAAACTGAGGAAGTAGTTAAATCCGCAAGATCTTTCCTTGATCTTCTGCCATTAATATGCCGTTACCATGGCAACGTACTTTCGGGTACTGTCGAAAAATGCGTCTTGCACATCTACAACCAAAGGCACACATCTGTACCAAGTTTCATGGAAATTGGGCAAAAACTGAGGAAGTAGTTTGCAACACAAAATTTTCCATCATTTTGGCTCATAATATGTGAGATGTTACCATGGCAACATACTTTTTGTCACTGTCAAGAAATGTGTCATGCTGACCTATATCCTAAGACAAACATTCAATATGAATTCCATAAGAATTGGAAGAACACTGATGAAGCAGTTTTGCCATGAAGCATTTTGCCCTATATTTTACCAATAACATGCCGTTACCATGGCAACGCACTTTTTGCCACTGCAGAAATATGTGTCTTGCACATTAACATATTCAGATGAACATCTGTACCTAATTTCATAAAAATTGATCAAAAACTGTGGGAGGAGTTCGCGACGCAAGATTTGTACCCATTTTTGCCCATAATATGCCGTTACCATGGCAACGTACTTTTGGGTACTGTCAAAAAATACGTCTTGCACATCTACAACCCAAGGCACACATCTGTGCCAAGTTTTATGGGAATCGGTTGAAAACTGAGGAAGTAGTTCGCGACGCAAGATTTGCAACGGACCGACCGCCCGACCGCCCGACCGTCCGCTGATTCCTATATACCCCCTTCAAACTTCGTTTGGCGGGGGTACAAAAAGTTTTTTTTTTTAATAGTAGGCCTACACATTATCATTATCATTTTTTTAGTGTACATTTCATGATGTAGGATATGAATCAAATATACCATGCACTCTTTTCCAGGTACCAGCTAAAATCATGGATTCTTAGGTGAGTGCATGATTTGATTATTATTATGACACGGAGATTTCCCCTAAACATACATGTAGCTTCAGTGAATGGAGAAGGCCTATACGTGACCATCCATGATAAAACCAACTAAAAGTTGCACATCTCAATTTTACATGAGGACTCAAGAAAGGTGAAACGGGTCAACCTAGTCAATCTTACAAACGAGTTTTTTAAATTTTCTGAAAGAGCAATTCTTCTACACTATCCATAGTTTGGGATCATTAAAAATGGGAAATTGTGTTTTAAGCAATTTTTCCATAACACTTTTGTTGGTAGTATGGCATGCTTTTTTATGTCTTAAAGGTCCCCTTTTATTTCTCAAAAAACGTTTTCACTTTCTCAACTAATAGCTTCACTTCACTCTTTGCAAATGATTTTTGAGAAGATGATGCTACTGTTGGGAAACAGATTTTCCTGGCTTAATTGTTTTTGTAGGAGACAACTGAGTTTGCAGTGCCCTTGAAAATTCTTTTAGTTGTTTTGAATATAACATTGTAGCACTGACAAACAATGAGGCAAGGGCTCAATTTGAGCTTTATCTGATAATCCCTTCTTTGCTGTTGCTAGGAAGTTGTACATCATGTATTTGTCCTATTCATTGCAAAGAACAAAGCTTGGTATTAAGATTAAGCTGTTGAACAGACCCCTAAGTTCATCAGAGCCACTTTTCTTTGTTTCACAGTATTTGTTTTCTCTATAATTGGCACGAAAATTGGCACACACATTGCCTATGATGTAATCTAAAGTACCATGAAGTTAATTTTTTCAAAAATTATCATTTAACACTAAATTATGCTAATTTATGCATAATGACGCATGAAATCAGACAATTTGGTATAAATCACTAAATAAAGCTCAAAACAGGCACATTTTTTTGTGTAAATATTCGTTTTAGTGTCCTTAGCAAATGTAAGAGAAAAAGATATATCGCTACGGCTACTGATATGCCTCCGCCATAATGCATGGTTCTCCTAATAGGTCTATAGTACAATGTCTTGACAATGTGTGATGACAGTTTCACACAATTGGCAAAATATTAAAATGACAGGTTTGCCACAAATGTGCTGAATGTTCACTTTCCTAGAACTAGGTTCAATTGGATGAATGATTAAAATGTCAGAGTGCAGGTATTTGGGGGAACTTATGATTTTTACTTGACTTTTGACCCTTTTATAAGTTTATGTATTGAGTAATTTTCAAGGTATTGAGAAAAAGTATAATTTCAGTATCAAATGGGAAAATAGCATTATCTAAACCTGGCCTTTGACCTTTGACCTCACAGTTCCAAAGAGAATCACTGTTAGGTTGAACATGCATAAATATGTAAGTTTCATGATGATACCTTGAGTTACTTTCGAGATATGGAGGAAAAAGTGCAATTTAGCACTTTCACTTGACCTTTTACCTTTTGACCTTTGACCTTTTGGCAAGAAACTTCCCCCAAAATATATATTGGGTAATACATGCCATACACCAAGTTTTAAAAAAAATCTTCAGACATATTGCATTTTAAGGAAAGTAGTGATATTTTTAGGAGTTGACCTTGACCTTTGACCCCCCTGACCTTTGACCCATGACCCCCAACTTCCCTAGATAATCACTGCCCATCGGTACAAGCATATATACTAAGTTCAATGAAGATACCTTGAACCATTTGCGAGATATGGAGAAAAACATGAAATTTCACATTTTTTTTTCACAAAATAACCTGTGACCTTTGACCTTTGACCCTGTGACCCTAAAATCCACACAAAGTATTATCCCCCAAGGATATACCCTCATACCAAGTTTGATGTAAAACCACCACACGGTTCTTGAGATATCGACAAAAACAAAACGGGACGGACGGACGTACAGACGGACGTACAGACGTACGGACGTACGGACGTACGGACGGACGGACGGACGGACGGACGGACGGACGACCCGAAAACATAATGCCTCCGGCCACTTCGTTGCGGAGGCATAAAAAGAAATTAGCTTAATTAGAGCATTAATAAGTGATTTAGAGCCCCAAACTGATTTTATGCATAAATTACAATAATTAATTAATATGAAATATAAAAATTTTTTTTTGGACAAAGCAACCATACATTTTGATAGTATACGTCACGGGCGTCGCGTGTGCCGATTTTCGGCGCGATCACGCGTTCCATAGGCGAGATCTGAAGGGGGGGGGGGGAATCCGCCCCCCCCCCCACCCCCCCCCCCCCCCCCCGATATAGCATAGCCAAAAAAGCCCAGCCTGATTAGGGTTAAGAAAAAGATAGCTCTTCAGAAAATATGACAAACTTGATCTGGTTGACCCATTTCACCTTGGGTCCTCACGTAAAATCAAGGGATGCGACTTTTTGTTGGTTTTGTGATGTACGGTCACATTTTGCACACAATAAAGCCACTTATCTTTCATACTGGACCTTCAGGGAAACGAAGGAATGAACTCTATAATCTCTTTTTCAAGATGTGCACAAAAGAAAGACTTTAGAATAAAAACACAATTATAGCTTAAACGCATACTAGTGATACATCCATTTCACATAAAGGTTCGGGAGTAAATGTTACAAAAAGCACACACGCACTCAAACACACACACATTTATTTAAACTTCACTGTAGGGGTTCTACCACAGTACAGCTAATGTGCAGAACACCATGTCCCTACCTAGCAGGCAACTCAGCAACGCATAAATAGTACTATACGTACTCACACAATAACATGATTATTACACATGAAAGTTTCACTATATTTCATGTTCAGCAGAGATTTCCATAAGTCTCCAACTCTCCTCCAAAGTTCCTCACTCTCTGTACATGGTCGTGACAGTAATTACAACTGTAGCAATCTGAGTAGTGCTCCCTCTGGAGTCAGAGGCCAAATATTCTCTCCAGGTATTCGTTGAGAAAGATTCCATGGGGATCCAGCTGCTTCCGAGTATTACAGAACTCGCCCCAGTGTGGGTACAGCTCACTCAGCTCCTTAGGACCCAGAGGATGTTCCTGTATGGTGGTAACCATGGTATTGATATTGATACATCTTTGTTTTAAACACGGGACGGGAAAGCATACATATTTATCATAGTACATTTAAGGGGGTAGGGAGGGTTACCATGGTATTCACAAGGGTGAAGTAATCCGTTAACTCGTTGAAGACTACTCATGAGTATACTCAGTCAGGTGTCTATGGGAAATGTGTGTTATAGAACAATCAGCTTTGCCTAAATGGGATACTAGTATACAGTGGCACTTGGCATACACATGTAACTTCCCACAATATGTCTTGGGCATTGAGAGAACCATTTAACTCTTTATGTGCCATCGTGGAAACCCCCTGTGTGCCACGTTATTCTGAGACAGAAAGGTAGTCATGCTCGGAGGAAAAAAGTCTGTTCTTCCAATTTGTTTAACTCCTACAAATTTCTGTTTAGACGGGCATACTAGTAGGCAAAGTTAAAGAGGAATGCCAAGCTTTGTTTCGATATAAATTGTATGACGAATCTACTTTCAATATTTCTTTTGAATGACCAGTTGCTACATTACTGTAAAGGCATGACTTTTGCACATAAAACCATGACAAAAACTTAGAATGTACGAGCAAATCTAGTTAGGAACGCTGCTTGATAGTCAATCACCACATAAAATGCAAGCCATATATGAGAGGAACAAAAGCACGAGAGACGCTTTCATTGTGCCGCGGGATTAGCGGTGATTAGTGATTGATCGATTGGTTTGGGCGGCTTTGTTTGTTGAGCAGAATATGCGAAGTTGGCACGCCGTTGAGTGAGCCGGACGTGCGAACGTGGCACATAAAGAGGTCAACATGACCTGGCCAGTTGTAGATTTCAATAGCAAGGCTTTTAGCCCAGCTAAATGTACATATAGCAGTGGGCCTCAGACGAACAAGGAGGCCCTAGAGATATCTCAAAGGACGGGATATAATAATTAACAATAACGTACAGTGTGCTTACAGTCAATCACTGCAGTTTACAGCTTTCTGTTCCAATTAAAAAGAGAGTGCCCTAGCATGCATGCCAATGGGCAAAAGCGTATCAAAGTGTAAGGAAATCCATGATTCAAATCTATTTCACAAGATTAAAAAGAGCCATAAGTTACACATCCCCATGTCTTCAGGCATTCATTAGGGGGTGTCTAGTGGCATCCGCAACTTGTTTCAGGTATTGTCAGCAACTGGAATTACATGTTGTTCATACATCACAGACTACCTGGTATTGTAAATTATTGTGAATTTCTGACATTTTAGTTGTTAGTTTTAGATCACTTTTCATATCTTTGGGCTGAATATTCCCACTTCAAAATACCAAAGATGATAATATGCAAGAAGGCACTGAAGTCAGATTGGACATTTAAGAAATTACAATGTGTATTTCTGTATGAATTTCAATGTGCCAAGGCTTATACAATGCAAGCAGCTGATGGTGTGCTCACCTTGGCCCAGTGAGGGCGCCCTCCAGCTTTGTGGACAATGTCCTCATACAGGGCCCAGTATTTTGGATTGGATGTTTTCTTCCCGTATGGTCTGCACAGAAAAAGCACAGGGAACAAAAAGTGAGAAAAATATTGTATGTAATTATGAGAAAAGACATGGAATTATATGAGTGCATCACGTGGTACAACATCAAAACACACAAGCAATACTACAATATAAAATCATCAAGTCAGACAAATATTTATTTTAAAAAAAATATGATACCTTCATGAAATTTCAGTCACATCAAAGGGTGATCATAATTCAAAAATCATGATCATAAATCAAACTGAAATTGATGGAGAAATGGATGTTGCCTTAGAACTATACAACTTGTCCAAAGCTTGCAAGGACAGGCAGTTTTCAACCCTCAGACTTCACTCTAGGTTCACATAAGTAATTGTTGGATTACACAGAGCACAAAATAAATTCACATCATTTCCAATACCAAATATTTCCCGATACAATCACAAAAGAAATAATACGAACATACACATAATAAGAACTTTTTTGCTACAAATAATTTACTTATTGGAAAACCCAGGCCTACATAGAAGACAAGCTTGTAGAGATAAGGGCCATCACAGAATGGAGGTAATGAGGAGAGAGAGAGAGAGAGAGAGCGAGAGGAAAAAAAAGTGACTCACGTGAAGTGAATGATGTTGATGAAACACGTGTCCCTGCCATTGGCTGGACTGATCATGATGTCATCGCTGCGGGTGAAGCGCACCTCTACCGGGAAGTGGGCATAGATGTTCTCTGTTTCGCAGCTCCTTTTCAGTTCTCTTAGAACGGAAGTGGTCTTGTCCCTGGGATGGACATAGAGGGCAGCATTGTGGTAATTAATAAAATCATGGAGCTTTAATACTTGCAGAAATTAGACTTCTTCCCTTAAATTGGCAACTCAAAATTCATGTGCATGTAAAATCAAATCGAGGAAGTTGAACTTACAGAGTGTTTATGTACATTGTGCACAAACGCAGAAGACAGTATTATACAAAAATATGCCAAAAATTTAAACGAAATATTCATCAATCAAATCTCACTGACAGTATTGTTAAAGGATAACAACAAATTGAAAGATATCAAGGTCTTTGATAAATCTGGGGCCAAAATAAACAACTGTTGGAAGAATTTGACTAGCACATGGCTCAATGAAAAATAATATCTTTTCTTCCTGACATAATACTTATAATATGAACACTAAACAATTATAATGATAGGATAGAGCAAGAGACCATACAAATGTGATTTCTGGGACTTTTTGCTTTATAACAAGATGGAAATTTGGTTTCACGGTAGCTGGTGAATCAGTTTATTACTCTTTACAAGAAGCAAGGTAGGATTAGCAAAGTAAACAAATGTATGGCACAAAACTCAAAGGCACCCACAAAAAATCTAAGCCAGGACTGATTCGCTGGCATCCACGCACTTAGTCCTTGTGGTTTTGCAAAAACATGCAAAATGAGTAACACAGCTTCAAAGAGACACAATTCTGTTAGTTTCAATCCGTCCTCGCACTCTCTTGCACTATAAAACCAAACAAATATGTCAGAGGCTGAACTACATGTACTGCTAAAATGTCTGCTGCCCTCTGTGGAGAACAATAAATACATTTCTATCCAGTAACTCACCTAGGTATTGCCCAGTCAGTCACAAGCTGTTTGAACAGGCAGTCAAAGTTGAAGATCTTGTAGCTGATGTCGACACGCTCTCGAGGGAGAGCAACAAACAGGTAGAAGTGAACCTTGTTGATCACAGCAACCAGCGGTGGGAAAAAGGTACTGGGGGAAGAATAAAGACAGAAAAGAGTGGGGGAGAGAAAATGAGGATTCAAGGTTTGATGGTATAGAGTCTCCAGATCAAAGTCTAACAAAATGTTGAGTAACACTGTCTTTACTTGATCTTGATGGACACTCATATTTGTGCCTTTGTATCAATAGAGCTGGCTGCCTTCATAATTCGAATTGGAATTTATCTTAGTTTTCTGCGACCACAAAAGTCAGTGAATGCTTGTAAGCGCACAACCAAGAAACTGAAGGGTTAACCTGTCGAGGATGAGCTAATTTGCTATAAAATGCATTTCCCGCAAACACCTGCCCAAGAATACTCGGGACTAGTTTTTGACAGGATAAAGACCACGCATTGGGGCATAAGGTACAATGGCTGCCGGAAGAGTCTTGAGCTAAGGACATCATGATTCAGTCTATGGCCTTATCCTCTCAGTTACTACGATACAAATGTGTGTCAAAGCTCACCACACAAAATGAACAGACAAATGTGCATATAAAAGCAGACAAATAAACATACTATCATATGTAAATAAACAACCATGCAAATACTTTTTATGGCCAACTCCATTCAGCACTGACAAGTTGCCCAATTCTCCTACTATAAACTAAAGCTGCTCTGAATACTTCCTGATGATAACACATCCCCACTCTGAAGGATTTTGTCTTTTGCATGGTTATTGCAGTTATTCACTTATAATAAACTCCTTTTCCAACTGACAATGACGGCACTGGTGTAAGAATTTGCAGGATTTTCAGATTCTGGATATTTACAACGAAGCAAGAATCCATAACTAACTTCATGGACAATTTCTAGACTCAAAAGATACTACCCTACTTATGTATGAAAAAAAAAAGGTTCCTCTTCTATAAAGAAAATCAATGTCTCCACACCTCAACCAGTAAAAAAACTCTAGGAGGTAGAATCCGACCAACGTATCCCAGAACCACGATGACTTCACCTCTGTCCTCTTCTTCTCTGTCCGGTTGACCTTTGACATCATGACGAAGTCGGTGTGAGGGTACCAGAAGAAGCGGAAGTGCTCACTGCCGGTCACGTACTGGTCAAGATTGTCCAGAACCTGTAATGTGGTCAGTGTTCACAAAGTCCCCCTGTAAGTCTGAGAAACTACATTTTCATGGTTTGTTGGTATTTTTGTTTTCATAAATGTTATCATTCATTGTTAAGAGTTTCAGAAGGTACAGTGAGTGAAGGGAAGTGACTCTGTACCAGAGCTTTTTTGTACACATTTACGTACATAATTATTCATATCAGTTGTAAAAATTGTATGAACCTCATCATAGGTAAATTCATAACTGCTTCTTACTTTGAGAGGTATTTACCCCCAAACACATGTGGGTCTAGTTATGTGGAACTGTTATAAGAACATATTACTAAGTCTGTCACATGTATACACATGAAGAGTTTGTTTGCAAAAACCGATAAGTCCATATTTGTAAATGGAGATATTTGCGATTAAAGGTCAAGAAAAATAAGAAGAATAATAAGAAAATGTTTGCTTCTTTTGACCATAACTTCAAAAATATACTTTTATATGTAGTGACCAATATATCATTTAAAAGGTATTATTTTGTACTTTATGACAGAGACCGTACTTCAAATCTTCAAAAATGGACTTATCGGTTTTTGCAAACAAACTCTTCACATATAACAAAAAAAAAAAAAAAACCCGAAGTAGACAATCAGTTCCCAAGTGAGCATATCCATGTGCTATCATTGCCAAAAGAAGACTTTGTGTTGTCAACTATGAGGATTGATAAAAAGGAAAAAATGAAGAGATTTCAAACGTACTTTCATATGTCCAGTGCAAGAAAAAAAGAGTACTTTCAAACACTTTGCTCTCTCATACAACAGGGTGCATAATACCAATCTACAAAAAAGACAGTAAAAAATAAAAATTAGTGTGTACATGTACCTGTCTTTCAAATAATTAACATGGAATTCTCTTCCTGGCTTCTTTATAATATTGGCCCAATTCTGTGACAGCAGGATCCTGTTTCATAAAGACTGCGTGTAAGCTACAATCAATCGCAAATTGCATTTCATAAACAACATTGTGATTGATCGCAAATATCGCTACATCCACTGAAAGTTATTCTCAATATTTCTTGAAATCAAGCGCAAGTGTCTTTACAAAACAGAACTTACAATGGCTATGCTAAATATTGGAATTATGCTTGATTCATTGAGTTGCCCTCAATAATCTGGGCGTAAGATAAATTGAAATTCTTCATGGAGCAGGCCACTCATTTGTATTCCATCTTAGGATTGAACCTTTCCAGGACATTCAAGAGAGAAAGATTTTTTAAAAAGAGAGAAAATGGGAAACAATGCCAAGAGGGGGAATCTCACATCATCCAGTGTGCTTGGGATGGTTAGATCATGCAGCCAGTAGGTCCTCTCACACTGTATTGTCACAGTAACAATGATGCCGAGTGCTCCCAGTCCGCAGAGGGCGGCGCTGAATAAATCCGGGTTCTCCTTCTCGGAGCAGTGGACGATCTCACCGGAAGACTTCATCAGATCCAGATCCAAAATCTGACACCGGGAGAAAATGCCATGTGATCAGCCCTGAGGAGTTTGCATCTCAGTTTGGTATACAAAACACAATATCTTTATGTCTTTTTATATCAAATATGTCGTTAAAAATACAGTGTAACTTGTGTTTGTTTGATAAGAAGGGAAAATGTAAGATGTAGCCCTTGCATAAAAACAGCAACAAGACACAGGCTGACCAACAATTTATTTCATCACATGAGTTCTGAATCACAAATCACATGCACCCTTGGTGTTGCTCACAAGATAGTAATACTTACATTTAAAATGTAATGTAAACACTCATGCAAGAGAACAATGCATCCAAGTTTCAGTTTCTTTATCTCCAACAATATCGGACCAGAACGTCATTACAGGTGTACATTAAACACAATTCAAAGCTCTGGTAGAAATACATGTACATTAGCAAGTTGTTGGTAAGACAAGATTTAGCCCAAGTCTGGGGCTGCCATAAACCCAGTTAATCATTACTATAAGACAGAGCTTCCAGGTAAACTTTGTACACGTACAGCACAAAATAAAAACTGATGCATGAAAAAAGGAATAACATTTATAGGGCAAAAATCTTATTTCCCTGATAAGAAAACAATAATAAGGAAATATATATTTTTTTTCAATTTGCTTTATACTTCAAAAAAGATCTTTTAATCAATATTGAGGGATGAATAAGGGTTAGAGTGACCTCATTGAATTAAGGTACCCATTTAAACTTACATTGGTTGCAATGATACCATGCTTGTAGCCTGTCCCATGCGTTCCTGTGGATATTGCCCCAGCTACCGTCTGCTCCGAAATGGCACCCAAGCTAGAATCAAGACCAGTCGGAGAGAGAAAGAGGCTTGTGGCAAATATTTCTATGAAATTGCCTCAAACGTAGCTCTGCAAACATTCCCACTCCAAAAGCAGAAAGTTTTAATATAGAGTTACCACAGAGGTATTTGTGTGTTAATACATACCACACAATACGCTGAAAACGACACCCAAGTCAGGGAGGCTTCTGTATTCTATTGCCAAGACATGTATCTCTTAAGTTTTCAGAGAGATTCATGTAAAGGAGATTTAACTGGTCTGCATCATGTCCAGTTTGTGCTTTAAATTACTGTGTAGATACGCTATCACCTCCATAATGACCTCGTTATATGTACGTAACAAACAATGTTGAAGAAGATGATGGCTTATAGAGGATTGGAGGGTTGAAAGAGAGACAATGAAAATGATGATAGAGAGAGAAAGTAGAGGAAAGGAGGGGGCTGGAATTATACGACTGGACATGAACCACCGACTCACAGACTCAGTGCCATGTCGTGCTGGGGGAGGATCTCCTCGTTCAACGTTTCTAGCTTCACACCCGCCTCCACCGTGATGCGGCATCGCTCCTTGTCCACCTGTGCACAGGGGTCAGAGGTCAAGGATCATGAATATCAGTACTTCAAGCTCTGTTGGAAACAGAATACATGACAGTGAGGTGCAAAGGTTTAATACGTAATTTACAATTTACAACTTATCATCTCCTTTTTCTTTTCATTTCTTTTTTGTTGTGAGTGCTGTTGAATGACTACAAGAAATATACTTTCCTAATGGATTTTGAAAGATACTAAATTTGCAAATTTCCTGTCACACATATATTCATCAAGGCCAGATTGGGCAAAGGTCAACAAAAAGAATTCTGTGTTTAAATTAGGGTCATGGACAAAATAAAACATGAAACAGCATGCGTACAAGCTGGTCAGGATGACTTCATTGTTGGGCATACAAGTATGTTACCCTCAGCAATGCATCTTACATTCAAGCAGCCAACTTCATAATCAACCACAATCAACAGTATATATAATAGATGACAGGGGCGGATCCAGGAATTCCGTAAAGGGGAGGGGGCGCAAAAAATATTTCTGGTGCTACGCTGCACTTCCGGGTTTCATCTCATGTTTTCTTTTTATTTCCTTTGTTTTAACAACAAATATTAAGGGGGCGCGTGCCTGGTGTGCCCCCTCTGGATCCACCGCTGGATGGCCATCATCCCCTTGACCGAAAAATGTTTGAAAACACACCCACCCTCTCTCTGCCATGGGTTTTGGACAATATGTACACGTAGAATAATAGCATTTTCTGTGTCAATAAATTCTCAAGTCACAAACAGGTGAAATAACTGAACTGGAAAAAGGATCAGTTTCGTTTGAAACTTTTGTCTCCTCTTACACTTATCACTCTGCTGATATTCTTCATGTTGATCATGAACCCTGTGGTGCAGGCGATGTCAGACGGCGAGTGTCGACTTCCGCAAACCTTGACTCTCTTGCCTTCCTCTCTGGCTCTAGCCAATATCTGTGGAGAAAGATTGAGGGGTAAGAATAGCTCATGATGGGCAAATGCCTCACTTTTGTGTTTGAGTGCCAAAGTGTCATCGATAACAAAGCGCTGCCGACTGTCACGCAATTAGCAGGAGACTCAAGCAAGTCACCTAAATATCAACTGTCTTTACTCTGATGAGAGAATTCAGATCCTAAGCCCGCAAAACAGTAAGCACAAAAAGAAATGTTCCCCAAATTCACATCTTGCAACAAAGTTGTGTACTTTGCTACTTTGAGATATTTGTCATTAAAAATGCAACCCCCCCCCAAAAAAAAAAAACCAAACAAACAGCGACAACACCGAAAGAATTAGAAACTAATTAAAAGAAAAAAAAACAACTACTAAAAAAGTAATTCCTTGTTCTGTGACAAATATAAATATAAAAAGTGAGACATCACCGGAAACTTTTTATTTTACTTTATCAATTCATAGCCGTTGAGGACAAGTCTGGAATATACACTGTACTCAGGCAAGTGTCTATAGGACATGCATGTTGTAGCAAATCAGCCTATCAGAATATTGCTACAGATATTAATATAAATAAAAAGCGAAAAAATAGTTTAGCAATCAAATTCTTCAGTTGAAGATCACAAATCACTATGGGTTCGGTCTACCTGTTTCAATTCTTCAACGTTGTCCGGTTCAAAGTACAACTCTGGCTGACAGCTGAAGGTTTGTGCCCAGTTCTGAAATGTGTAGCCCTCCATGGTGTACCTGTGGTTGAGAATGAAGATAGGTCAAACAGATCAGAAAGGCAAAGAAACAGACAAAAAAAGGAGGGGAAAAAAGAGCAGAATGATAGAAGCAGTTCTCCATTCCACTTATACACAAAAAGTAGAGAAAACAAAATTGTCACAAGATAAATTTTCTTGTGATCATTTTTTGGCCTGTTCTCAGAGCTGGTAAATTTTTCCTATGCCAAAATACTCTGAGAAAAATAAATTAGTGTACAAAAGAAATAGAGAGCTTATTGCAACAAATCGCCTTGAAGACATAAATAAGCACAGTTATAATGTAGTTCAGTAAATTGTATCTAGGAGTAACAATCAATTCGATAAAAAGCAGGTCAGGTCAAAGACGGCAATTCAGCACTGCGGAAAAGTATAACCTTTGCCGTTAATATATAAGCCTTCAGTAGAAATCTTAAAAACACACTGCTGCCACCAGTTGTTCTGTGGCTAAATTAGGTGGTTTGCTGACCAGCATGGCACAGCGTTCAACTTGAGAAGCCTGTTTATAGTGTCTCTTCAGTGTCTGCTCTATAATCAGGAGACACATCAAGGTTTATTGCACAAGTTCATGGAATTGCCACATCTAAACAATGGAAGGCATTCACATAGAACCTACCATTTGACATGGATGGTGGATTGTGAAACACAGTAGGCTATAATGAAGTACCGTGTGTGGGTGTGTTCAGGGATGAGGTTTTAATGCATGTTAATACCTATAGTCTTATGTGCATATTATATGACATCTTTCTTTATGATATGTTTGTACGAATGTTGTGTGCATCCTGGGCATGTGTACAAGTACGTAGGCCTATGTGTGTACTGGGTACTTTATGCTTGTTTCTTTTAACAGTATGACAGAATACAGGGGAATTGATATATCAAACCCAACTAGAAATGTCGCTACAGCGACTGGTTATACCCCCACCAAACAACATTTCATAAGCTTTGGTCAAAACAACATTTCATAAGCTTTGGTCAAAAAACTGAGGAAGTAGTTAAATCCGCAAGATCTTTCCTTGATCTTCTGCCATTAATATGCCGTTACCATGGCAACATACTTTCGGGTACTGTCAAAAAATGCGTCTTGCACATCTACAACCAAAGGCACACATCTGTACCAAGTTTCATGTAAATTGGGCAAAAACTGAGGAAGTAGTTTGCAACACAAAATTTTCCATCATTTTGGCTCATAATATGTGAGCTGTTACCATGGCAACATACTTTTTGTCACTGTCAAGAAATGTGTCATGCTGACCTATATCCTAAGACAAACATTCAATATGAATTCCATGAGAATTGGAAGAACACTGATGAAGCAGTTTTGCCATGAAGCATTTTGCCCTATATTTTACCAATAACATGCCGTTACCATGGCAACGCACTTTTTGCCACTGCGGAAATATGTGTCTTGCACATTAACATATTCAGATGAACATCTGTACCTAATTTCATAAAAATTGATCAAAAACTGTGGGAGGAGTTCGTGACGCAAGATTTGTACCCATTTTTGCACATAATATGCCGTTACCATGGCAACGTACTTTTGGGTACTGTCAAAAAATACGTCTTGCACATCTACAACCCAAGGCACACATCTGTGCCAAGTTTTATGGGAATCGGTTGAAAACTTAGGAAGTAGTTCGCGACGCAAGATTTGCAACGGACCGACCGCCCGACCGCCTGACCGACCGCCCGCCCGACCGCCCGACCGACCGCCCGACCGACCGTCCGCTGATTCCTACATACCCCCTTCAAACTTCGTTTGGCAGGGGTATAATGAGGGGGGGGGGGTGGCAGAATTAATGTGTTATGCATGGATAACAAGTTTGAATTTGCCTGGTAATCTTTTATTCATCCCACTATTTAACAATACGTGCAGAGCAGGGGTGGATCCAGGAATTCTGTAAAGGAGGGGGGGGGGGGGGGTGTGCGAACAATATTTCTGGTGCACCTTCTGGGTTTCATCTATTGTTTTTTCCGGTACTCTTTGTTTTTTTTGTTTGAGCACCAAATAAAGAGGGGGCACCCCCTCTGAATCCGCCACTGCGAAGCAACCCAGTTCTGTACAATTGAATATTCATTGTACAATGCACATGCGTACAGTGTACAGACAACAAAAATCAGTTCCATGAAAAACAGGTCAGGTCACAAACCGCAATTCAGCTGAGGAATTTATATCATTATCTTTTTTTCTTTTCTTTTTTTTTTTCAGAGTAGAAAAGCAAAACTGTTTTTTCTCTCTCTCAGAGCCTGTGATCAATGATCAAATGACTACCATTTAATAACAGCAGATCAATAAATGCATTGCATGAGTATAGGCCAATAGATTGGTTATTTTTGCAACTCCTGGGCCCTGTTTTATGAAGAGTTAAAATTGATTAAAAAAGTTGATTTCTATCATTAAGTCTATGACAGCCTGTGTGTTAACTCTTTATGTGCCACGTTCTCACGTCCGACTCAGTCGACGGCGTGCCAACTTCGCATATTCTGCTCAACAAACAAAGCCGCGAAGACCGATTGATAAACCGCTAATTACTGCTAATCCCGCGGCACAACGAAAGCATTTCTCGTGCTTTTGTTCCTTTCATATACGGCTTGCATTCTATGTGGTAGTCGGCTATCAAGCGATGTTCCCAACTAGATTTGCTCGTACATTCTAAGTTTCTGTCAAGGTTTTATGTGCAAAAGTCATGCCTTTATAGTAATGTAGCAACTGGTCATTCAAAAGAAAAATTGAAAATAGATTGGTGATACAATTTATATCAAAACGAAGTTTGACATTCCACTTTAACTTTGCCTACTATTATGCCCATCTTAACAGAAATTTCTGGAAGTTATACAGACTGGAAAAACAGAATTCTTTCTCAAAGCATGACTACCTTCATGCCTCAGAATAACGTGGCACACAGGGGGTTTCCACCATGGCACATAAAGAGTTAAGGAAATTCAAAATCAATTATATCTTTTGATAAAAAACAGGGCCCAGATATATTGAAAAGAGGGTGCAAACATTAAGCTCTACACATCCATCAGTGTATAAAGGCCTACTCCTGTTTTTGTTATTGTTGTTGTTGTTGGAACTGACGGGTTTTCTTTCGGCATGACGAAATCATGTTACAGGGAATACTGTATGGTATACGCTATATATTTCGCGTGGGTTTTATTTTCGCGAATTTCGTGAGTCGGGAGCTATTCGCGAAATTAATAACACGCGAAAATATTACCTTCCAAAATGAATCCCTTGGCTTGATGATACGAACATTTCAGTACTAGTATACCATGTAACGGCTTACCGAACAGACCATACTGGCTGAGCTTCTTTACGCACGTCCACGTCTAACGAATACTGTAGAGAGCCAATCCATATCGCAAGGGGACCACTCGTCAGAAATCTAGCGCGATGGACTTAACCACTTCAAAAATGTTGAATTCTAACTTACTAGTTCGCAGAGTTTGGTAAGTTTTTTTCATGCAGTGTATAACTAGTATCATTCTTATTTGCTAGTAAGTTGAAAATTCACACTTTCTTTGCCACTTCATATTTTCTCTGGTCCCCTAATCGCGAATTTAACCACTCGCGAAAATGTGTGACAGCGGCAATTCGCGAAAATTTATGTATGCGAAAATTATAGCGTATACAGTATGGTACAGTTCCAGTACAGATAATTTGGGGATCTGAATTTTGATAGTGATCAATGTAAAGAGAATTTCATTCTAAATGTGTTCATTATAATGGGAGCACACTGCACCAAAATTATGGAGTAATCTCCCTTCGTTTGTAAGACAAGCAGTTACAATTAATGAGTTTAAGGCCAGGTTAAAAAGTCATCTTTTGAAGTAATGTATTTTCTCTTTGAATTTCTTGTATGCATGTCATTTTGTGATGCGCAGTAGAGTATATTATTATAGTAGCTGCGAATTTAAATGTTCTCTATTTATCATTCTGCTGAGTTTACAGTGCCAGAGTAAAATTCCTAGTTGCAGCATTTTGGGAATGACCCAGTCTGCTTCTTAAAAGTAAAAAATTGTGCAAACTTATGATACTTGGCTGCACATATTGATCAGCACAGGTCTACCGATTCTATGCATCACATCGTCTGCCCAGTTTGCCACATTTTACACGCTGAAATATTAGGTAGGCCCTAGGGTGTATCACAAAAGAGAAGGACCAATACAAATAAAGGCCCATGTACACAACAAAACAACACGGGTCAAATTTTAAACAGAAAGTGTGCACAAGCGTAAAATGTTATACTTGACTTCCAGCAGAGCGTAGTCTGCAAACCCAGTGAAGTGTGGTTCATTACACACTCTAGAAAGTATGAATATAAAATATGATGATACTTGGTTGTGTGCATGGCATCACTTTGCATGAACATTTTATGGTGGCAGTCAGCCAAAGAGATGTGCTGGCTCAGTGAAGAAAGACCAGGGACTAGTACGGGTATCACAACTACAATAGTACTGGTATCACTCATCAGCTACCGAGCCCCTTGCAAACACAGTTTAGACCAGAAGCAAGGCACTTTATTAAACTCAATGCTTTATGTTCTAAAAGTCACTTGGAAGGAACCTGGACCTCTCAGAATAGGTGCATTTTTGTACCCTGCAATTACTTGCAATTTTATGGGAATAGGAATGTCCATTGCATTTGAGGATGAAGGGGGAAAGAAATTTTAGATGTCAATTAATTGCATCCCAAAATCAGATGAAATAAAAAACAAAACAAAACAAAACAAAGGGTTTAACATTTTTCTCGCGCCACTGCCGAGGTTAATCGTATGGCAAGCCAAAAAACAAAAACAAAACAAAACAAAACAAAACATCCAAAAACAACATCGGCTGCTGTTCAGTAGACAGCCAAACCCTAGATACTTTCTGAAAAAAAAAAAGTGGGGGGGGGGGGCTGAAAAACTTAAGAATTCAGAATTTTTACTTACAGCATACAGGCAGAATGTTTCTCAGACTAATCAAAATTAAAACACAACGTAGTGCAGTGCAACATCCGACACACACACGCAATTGATTGTTTGTGTCCTGGATTTAAAAAAAGAAAAAAAAAAACCTCCTTCAACAGAAAGAGGGGCACAGTATTGAACACTACCTGGTAATGTAAAAAAAAAGAAGAATGTTTTACTGCTGATAACATTTTTTTTTTCTTAGCCAGCCCAAATTGACTACAGTTATTCTCCAGTGCGCACTACATTCTGTTTGTACATGCCGTACTTGATTATTAAAGGAAAAGGGATAATAAAGTGACCGTGCATGACAAACCAACAAGAAGTTGCACACACTGATGTTGTGTGAGGACTCACAATTGCCTTCTCCTTTCCATTCCTTCAAAAACCCTTGCCACTTTCTTTACTTTCAACTCTTCAACTTTTGAAAGAATGGTGCATCTGCTTTGAAAGTTGGAGTTAGTCATGGATAGAATTGTTTGATAGAGTATAAAGGGTTTAATTGAAGCTTAATCTGATAATCCCTTCATTGTTGTTGGTATCAAATTTTACCTTTTAAGCCCTGTTTTTTGCCCCATTTATTGCACAGGGCTTGGCTCAATATAGAGATTCCAGTGCTTTAATAGACCTGTACTTCACAACCTCTTTTGTCAGTACCGGTACCAACTTTCCCAGAGTGTGTGCTTTCTTTCCAATACTTGGGATGTGGGCTCAGCAGAAATACAGATGGAATCTGTCATGCATTAAATAAGAGTTTGCAAAGATCAGTGGGTATAAAGTGATCAATGTGATATAGTATTGTGCTATTAAAGTGGACAAACTTAAGAAGACATTTCAGAGATGTGCAACTCTATGCGCATCACTCTGTTTTGTCAATCACATTCCTGAAATTTTAGGAATAAGCGCCTTCCCGGGCCCTCACCACTAGGGATTTTAGGGGAAGCTGCCTCACCTCAGACTTGGTCAGTCAGGAATGAGTGTCTCCTATCAGTATCATGTTGAGCACCTATCTCAAAATGTGAAGAGCAATCTATACTTACTATGAAAGATCAAAGATCTTCAGTAAAAACAGACAGGATATCTGCAAAGCGACCCCTGAAATCTACTATCACATGTAATATACAGTGTATGCAGAGCTACCGGTACCATCAGTCCGGGAAACCCGCTCATGAGGACCGCCCCCGCGTACGAGGACTGTCCCTCCTCATGAGGACCTCCCCCCCGCCTCATGAGGCCCCCCGGGGAACACCTCATGAGGCCCCCCATTCACTTCTTATTCATCTCACATCTGACGTATAAATTGTCGCAACTTTGCACAGTGATTTTTTGTTACACACACATGTCCACTATCCATGATGAAAAGAAGAAAAAATCCTGTCTGTTTTTTTTTTCAAAAATCGAGTTTTAATCAACCGATGCAGAGCGCCCATCAAAACACGGGCGCCAGCGCGTTCGCACAATGCAAGACTGCCGCACCTAGCGGCCTGATCCGACTAAATATTTTCGATGCTTTTTTCTGCGGCTCTCACCTCTCCGCGCACGAATCAGCCTCGTGAAGCTGAAGTCTGACATCTTTTTACACAAATTCGTAACGAGAAAAATTAAATCAGTACTAACCTGATCTTGTCCATATATTCCAAATTACTATTCCACACTGATAGAGTAGGTGGGTAGATGACATACTCCAGTTTGTTAGCAAAATAATCATTTTGTAGGTATGACGAGTTCACTTTCTTTGTCAATTCCGCCCACGATTCCGCCGCCCGCTTACCGTTTGGGCGCTTTTTCTGGAATCATCCCGCGACGCGACGTACGTCGCATCACATCACGCATCCAGCACATACCAGTCTGGTATCGAAAGCATCGAAAATATTTAGTCGGATCAGGCCGCTAGGTGCGGCAGTCTTGCATTGTGCGAACGCGCTGGCGCCCATGTTTTGATGGGCGCTCTGCAACGGTTGATTAAAACTCGATTTTAGAAAAAAAAAACAGACAGGATTTTTTCTTCTTTTCATCATGGATAGTGGACATGTGTGTGTAACAAAAAATCACCGTGCAAAGTTGCGACAATTTATACGTCAGATGTGAGATGAATAAGAAGTGAATGGGGGGCCTCATGAGGCGTTCCCCGGGGGGCCTCATGAGGCGGGGGGAGGTCCTCACGAGGAGGGACAGTCCTCGTACGCGGGGGCGGTCCTCATGAGCGGGTTTCCCGGACTGCCATGTCTCACGCATTCTGCGTGAGACTCAAGCATTAAGGGTCTGTCTCACGATCTCACGCATGGCACCCATTTTTCTCACGCATCTGGTGAAGTCTGCAATTTGGGCCAAAAATAAGGAGCATAGCTCAAAGGATTAAAGTGATAGTTGCAATTGAAGGTATATTTCCTTTTTGCCTTTCAAAATTAGTCAAAAATAGTCACTTAAGTATGCACCAGATCGCATCATCGCATATTTTAAAGAGCTAATAATTTAAAAAAGCTCCCTACCATTGCCCATGGAAGGGGGTCACCCTCCTTGTTCGCGTGCGCATATGGTGAGCGCCGAGATGCCGAGTCATAAAAATCTCACTCATAAAATATTTTTGAACTTGGCATCTCTGCACATGTACGATGTAGATGTCTTCTGTGTAGATCGACTACTACTGCCTATAACATTGTAGTATCTTGTGTTGCATGTTTTCTGTGAGGAGAGGTGTGGAGTGTTTGCTGTTGAACAGGTTGTATGCTTACATTCGAGCGAACTTATCATTTGGCATCATGTGATCTTTCTCGTATGGGCAACGTGTTGCTAGCTCCACAAGTCATGACCACATCGTACGATTACTAAAAGTACATCATAATTCATACGAGCACAGATCTCTATGCAACAGAGATTAGTGTGCGATGCATGTACGGCCTGTTACCGGCCTCGTTCGTGTCTGTTTTTATTTGCACAGTCTTTTTTGTATGCTTCCATAGAAAGTGTACTGTGGTCTTGTCACTGCCACCCTCGTTCGCAATCTGCCTTAACGTGAAGTATAATTCTCAGTTACCCTCAATTATCAAGATATCTGCTGATCTCTACACAACTACGAATGTGCCTTCTGTAAAAAGTATATTCAAACAATTTTATTACATACTTTCTAAATGTGACCATGCTTCACAAAACCAACAAAAAGTACATATCTTTAGTACTTTACAGGAGCAGGAGCGCGAGCTCTACTAGTCCATCCAACCAGCCCAAGCCGCGCCGCCCCTGCGGCGGCCCAGCCAGGGACAGGGTTTACCTTTACATACCTAGCCGATGAGCCGTAACGACGTAGAGGCGAAAGTCTTGTAAATTTGCGTATTTTCTCACAGAGTCACAGTGATGCGCCTTCTCGATCAACTTGCCTAAAATGGGCTTTGTAGTCTCTCTAAAATATTGCGATTCATGTGGAGTGAAAACAGCGTTGATTTAAACATAGCCTTTCACCACAAAGGTCCATTGTTTGCAGCTCAGCATCATCCCATGTAACTGCGACCAGCAGCCCCAACGTACAACGTACAGTGTTGGGCGGCGGGTCTCCGGGGCTACATCCCATGCTGCTCGCTCACCAGAGTAGGTTCCTGGGCACTACTGCCACTGCCTGCATGCCGCCGCCTTGCACATCACAAGACAGAACACCCCAGATACACTTGCATTACAATCATGGAGCTACTACGAGGGTGTACATGTACATATACATAATGTTACATCATATTGAAGAAAAAATTGAATCATAACTATAAAATGTCCCATTCGTGTCTTTAACAATGTCATCAAGACCACCAATATAAACCAAATAACCAATTTGAGTGTTCATGGATGAAGAGATTAAAACTGCTCATGGATTATAAAGACAGGTAATATGTTGGGTAATTTCAGTACACTTCTCTACATCACTATCACAATATGATTTAGATGAACATGTCTTGTCCATTAATTGTTAGTGTTCAAAACTTATCCATATTATGTAGAGGAAACAGTGTAATATTGCAATTATTCAACCGCATCTGTGGTCTTGAAGGGTTCATTGCTGGCACACTTGTATCGTACCAACTCAAAGATATCCGGTAGAGCTGGTTTCACTGTATATACAGCAAGTTCAAACTGTGCCATTGACGAAAACCTGAAATCTTTCAGTCAAAAAAAAAAAAAAAAATGGGGTAAAGCCATCAATTGTTATCAATTTCTCACCAATTATAAGAAGGAAATACATTAGAGTTTCCGTTTCGGCGGCCATTTTGGCGGCCATCTTGACTATCTCGAGGTGCATCATCCAGATTCGGATTCAGCACCCTCGAAATAGGGTAAAACCATCAATTGTTTTCTATTTCTCACCATTTAAAAGCTAATACATAGAAATTTCCGGTTTTAATTGGCGGCCATTTTGGCGGCCATTTTGGCGGCCATCTTGAATACCTCAATACCCTCAAGGATGCAAGGTTTGCATCATCCAGACTCGGGTTCAACACCCTAGAAATAGGGTAGATCCATCAATTGTTTTTAATTTCTCACCATTTAGAAGGAAATACATGGAAATTTCCGGTTTTAATTGGCGGCCATTTTGGCGGCCATCTTGAATATCTCAAAAAGTTCATGGATGCAAGAGTTGCATCATCCAGATTCGGATTCAGCACCCTCGAAATAGGGTAAAACCATCAATTGTTTTTAATTTCTCAACATTTAGAAGGAAATACATGGGAATTTCTAGTTTTGATTGGCGGCCATTTTGGCGGCCATCTTGAATATCTCAAAAACTTCATGGATGCATGAGTTTCATCATCCAGATTCGGATTCAGAACCTTCTAAATAGGGAGAATCATCAATTATCTTCAATTTCACACCATTTAGAAGGAAATACGTGGGAATTTTCAGTTTTGGCGGCCATTTTGGCGGCCATCTTGAATATCTCAAAACCCTCAAGGATGCAAGAGTCGTATCATCCAGATTCGGATTCAACACCCTCGAAATAGGGTAAAACCATCAATTGTTTTCAATATCTCACCATTTAGAAGGAAATACGTGGGAATTTCCGGTTTTGGCGGCCATTTTGGCGGCCATCTTGAATATCTCAAAACCCTCAAGGATGCAAGAGTTGCATCATCCAGATTCGGGTTCAGCATCCCCGAAATAGGGTAAAACCATCAAAAAACATTGGGTGGACGGTAAAACAAGGTTCAGCCTCTGGCACCCAGACTAATAAGGGACAGTACCTTTCTTCCTGATCCGGGCTGCGCCGCCAAACAAACCAGTAACACACGAACAAACACACGGGACCCCTTGTATCCTAATTCGGCCTAATTGGCGCATACTATATATTGTAAGTGCGTTTTGTTTTATCATTATGTCATACAAGCAAAAAATAATAAAACATGTACATGGCAGACAAAGTAAACAAACCGACAAGACTCATTGCTATCATAAGGCCTATACCCCCCACCGCTCATCAGGTCGTAACAAAGATTAATATAGTTTCCATGAAGTGACCTATAATTGTGGACGTGAAATGACAATAGAAACAAGAAAAAAATCTGATAAGTGCACTTGTGGGTATAATTACAATCGCTGCAACGAAATAAGAGACAATTGAAAAAGTAGATTTTCAAATCATTGGCCTGCATCTGCAAGCTAACATGGAATTCTGTCTGACTTACTATTTTGTCTTTCTTTCTCCACTGATTTTCACTGTAGGCCTATAGTAAGCATAACAGTTTAATGTGTTGTTTATTGATTATCTGCAGACTGCAGAGTTATGCCACTATAAGGGGCTGCGCTACTTTTTTGTTTGTTTGCATGTTTTTGTTTGTTCATTTTTTTTTCAAAGTGAGGGCCAATGGAAACAGGGACGATGATTCGCTGTTATGATTGGATTGGGGCATTTTGTCTACCAAAATCAGCTGAGGTACAAACAACAACAACAACAACAACAACAACAACAACAACAACAACAGCAACAACAACAGCAACAAGTCTTCACACTTTTTAATTCATGGCTGCCACTTCTATGCCAAAATCGGATGACAACCATTCTACCATGAGCTGCAGAATATCATCACTGAAGCTCATCGGTTGGTTCCACTGTGTGCAATGATTATGTGATTATCATTTTTCTGTCACCGACTGTAAACACAGGAAAATATTCCACTCCCCCTCTCATAGATGTACCGTGCAAGCGTCCGTCCAAGTTTAGCCATCAGAAGAGTGGCAGTTTGATTAAAAACGTGTAGCTTAAAAAAAAAGAAGAAGAAGAAAACAGAGGAGAGAAAAAATATGATATAAATGGACTGCTTAAATTTACTTTTTTTTTTCATGAATGAGAAGGACTAAATACGATACCACTGTGTGCACAGTAAAAGAATATTATTGAGGTGATGTCATCACTTTGTATACATGATAAGTTGTTGTTATTTTTTTGGAACTTATTGACAAAGATATGTTGTATGATATACCAATTACAGCTCTCAGTTTTATACACTCACGTATATTGTTACAATCATATTAAAGAACAGTGTATAAGCCTACTGACAGGAGAGATGGAAAATGTATGCCTGCGATAGGAAAAAAAAAGCAGGACAAATAAGTGAAGATGGGTATCCAAGCATTTATAGAAAAACAGTTGACATTCCAGAAAAAAAGGTCGTTACAGAATAACGCTGGTAAATGGGGAAATTCCACGATTCATGTCGAATTACATAAATGTATGGTTCACAATCTACAAGCTTGCTTTTTAGTGGACCTCTCAGTTCTCCTTTTTTTCCAACTGAAACATAGACTTAACCGCGTATACATGCATATGGGTCAGAATTTTGAACGATGTACAATTGATCCAAAACAAGGCAAAATTTAAAAAGTAGGAAATTCTCCAAATCATTCATCTTACCTGAAAGAGTATAACTCAAGCTTTAATATGAACCCAATTATACTAGGATTTTCCCAGAGGAACACGTTTTTATTCACCGCTGAAGTTTACCATGTCCAGAGCAGCGAACGTCCGTGAGGAATAGTACTGCACGTACATTTGAATACCATTTAACATAGTTTCCGAAGATCTGATTCAATTCAAAATCCTAACGAAATGGCTTAAGGGACATGTGTACGTGATTGCAGAATATTAAGCCTGTACTCTTAACCTGTACGTAATGGCAGACAACTGATGATTTAACTAAATTCGTCATTTCTGTGGAAATAATCTCATTGCTCTTCCGCTAAACACTTTCTCCACTTTACGCGCATTTTACAGAAACTCAATATTTTCACCTCTTATTTCACTATCCCATACTTTAATCCTCACTCCCAAATAATAATATACCTTTTTAAGATGTATCTCATCTGGGCAGTCTCTATAACCCAACAAACATAGCATAGTTTTCATCACGGAGGTTCGCATGTAGCTCACGGACGTTCGGAACAAACAAGATATTGAACAATGCAGCTCTCTTGAGTTGGAAACGCATTCTACTCACAACAAACAGCAATTTCATGTCGAGAACAAACTCCGCTGCAAAATCCTGAATAGATATTACCAATTCTCAATCATATAAGCTTGATTATCTTCTCATACTGAGGATTCAAAGAAAACAATTTTTCCATCTCTCGTAAATGAACGTACAAACGTACGTGTAATCTCAGTGACGTAGTCCATCCTTGAGAACGAATATATTTATCAAAATTTCGTTATCATGAAGTAAATATTCAGGTGCTATACTTGTTATATAAAGTCTACAATGCAAAATTTGCTTTTTATATAACGAACATGGTCACAGATAAAATTATGACAAATAATTGATATAGAAAAACAACAGAAATGTGCTCCGTTATAGAAATACGAAGCTTAGCTGGGGAGGACAAACGAATACGTTAGGAAGAAATCCCTCTGTGTTTGCTCCTTGTGTTACACACTGTTACCGAGGAGAATTTGTGTTATTGTATTAGTCAGAGATGATAATAGGTTCGATACTGCGAAGTTTCGTCATAACAAGACACAATAAGTCCATATAACTTGGATGGATGTTTGTGACTTCGATATTATACAATATGGTTTGTACAAACCTTTTGTAGCGCGTCATTTCGGAGGCTCGCTATTCATACAGTTTGTCAATACGAAAATTGATATAGTTCGTATAATTATGAAGCTTTTTTATTCGGTAAATGATAGGAATCTCCAAAGGTTAACCGAAAGGCTTATTAATTGGAACATGAAAAATTATGTTCGCTTATCCAAATGTGGAGAAACAAGTTAACAACTAAAATCCTCCAATTTCAAAACCTCCTAATAACCGTTTTCACCTAAACGAATATCAGGCCCATTTCACTTTTAGAAGAACGGACCTAGAAATAATGATCCTTGATATCTATTTTTCGAAGAACATTTCTAATAACAAACCTCCTGAATTAACTACAATTTTTTTCATTTTGGAATAACAAACCTTTGGACATCGGAGTAACGAATCTTTGGAAGAGCGAACGTATCAAAGTGCAACCTTAAACCTATTCTTAATCAGTACTTTTTAACATGTGTTTTCAAAGTAAGCACACAAGCACAAACAAATTGACGATCTCCCTGTCTCTTAAATGTAAAATGAAAAAAAAAAAAAATCTTGGAAAAAATTACAAATGATTATTGCTTTTCATTGATGAGTATAAAACAACACCATGTGATGATAAGCGGAGGATTTGTGTGTTTTCATCAGACAATAATTGTATACTGCATGATTTTTGTTCGCTTGTGACGGCATTTCGATGAATAAAAAACATAAACAAACAAACAAAAACTTCTCCAGAGGAATTTGGTATAACGAGAGTGCACTGGCAATTCTTTTCTCTGTGTGTTGGAGCTCGATCCCTTCTCTGTTTCTCAGTCATTTTCATTCAACTGCTTCCACGTCCTTTTGAAACTTTTCCGGTTCTTATTCAACACATGCTCATTACAGACTTCTTCCGTCATTATCCTGAATGTGATTGCGTAGCACTTTTCTGATTTGTTTTGGTTTGTTTTGTTTTGTTTTTGTTTTCTGTTTGGTCGCAGCATGTTCAGGCTATTGAGGGAATGAGAGAAAAATCGTCATGAAGAGAAAAATAAGAATGAATTTAGGCATTTAATATCATGACAATTACAGCGAACGTCCGTTATGGAGACCAAAACTGGATGTGTTCTGTTTGAGACGGCAGCTACCATACTCAAAAGATAAACATTTCGAGCACCTGTCACTAAAAAGTGGCACTGATCCTCTTTCTCCTACTATGTAATCCATTGACTTATTCAACCAACGAACATCCGTGAAAAAAACGTTTTCCGTTTGTTATTGCAGGCAAATTGAGTGCTGAACGCTAATTACTTTCGGGCATTCGGGTATGAGCGGCTCGGTGATTTGGTAATATTTTCAATTAACATTAATCTTATGTGCAGTGATATATTTGTAAAGGTCAGAAATTTCCTTTCTCGGACAGAACGTCCGTGAGCGAAACTTTCAGAACCTGTAACAGTACAGATTGTCTCCAGAACCTCATTAGAAAGAAATTTAAACGCAAAGAAATTACAGATTACGCAAAGTTCCATTTTCCTATAACTTTGTTTTAAGTGTTTAGCTGTTCTTGTATAATTAGAAGGAAAACAAGCGTAAAATTGCGAGTAAATTTTGAGCTGTTTGTTCATCATAATCATATACCGCCTTAGAAATTCTGAAACTACTGCTCTAAACTCCTTGTTTACTTTGTAAAACTTTATTTGTCGCTATTCGAGCCAAAAGTTTTAAAGAATACAGGACACTTTCGGGACAAGTTATCCCTATCGGAGGGATTGCATACGTCACGGACGTTCGCTAGAATTGTCACGGACGTTCGTTCTACTACTAGGGTCATGTTCCAGGACGGATAACTAATCGGCAGAGAGTACCTAGCCTTCCTAACTCTTTCAAAAATTTGAAAAGGTATTGTCAATGCAAATTATAAGAAATTTGACGTCCTTACAACATATGTATTGCTCAGAGGGGGATCAGGAGGTGATTTTTCAGAGAAAATATTAATTATTTGCCTGGTTTTTGGTGAATTGCATGGTCCAAAAACTGCGGACGAACCTCAGTCCGCTCCAAAAATGGCATGCAGCTCCTCGGCTAGAGAGCCCAAGGTAAAATGCACCTTCGCCATCAAAGCAAGATGGTGTCCCACTCGAAAACGTTTTAATCATCACGGACGTTCTTTTTTTTCTTGGAGGTTCGTCTAAAAATATAATTTCGGTTCCTATTTGACAAAGGATGGACAGAAACTCAAAACAAACATATTATCGTGTTGCTAGATCTTAGTTGATTACGACTCAGAACAATATCGCCAATAACGTTTCATGGGCTACGATCTTTATTAGAAAATAGCGGAAGCACGTCCGTGACGAAAACTTAGTATAATTTTGCATAAAAGAATATTACGTCCCATGTACAGCCAGCAGACGTACAATTTTTGCAGGATAATTATTATGTTCATTAGGTGGAACACCAAATTTTCGTATACGTTACAGTTGGGACAACAAAGTAGAATTTGCAGCAGCGATAGAAATAAAAGTATCACGGACGTTCGTCATGTTTAGGACTTTGATATTTTAATCGTTCTCTGTAATTTTATACGTGCTCATAAAGTTCTTATAATTTTGAGGTACATACCCATGATATGTCAGATCCAGAACATGGTCAGATATTAGATGCCACGTACCATTAAAAATGCACATCATTAGTTTGAAAAACAAAAATTATTGTGAAAATAGCGTTTTTACCGTATTTTTACGCTTTAAGTCCTTGTGAAATGAAAAATATCGGGCATAAGTCAACTAAACCATATATTTCCTGAAAGGAAATTTACCAATCTTTGAGATGACATGAAAAAATCTGGTTTCTTAGATCATCCTAGCGTGTTCTAAGGGAAAGAATGTCATAAGGTACGAAAATTGGCAATTGTACATCGTTCAAAATTCTCACCCATATATATATGTAACTTTATTATTGTATCATTTGATATAATTTCCAAGTTGTGTGTATATCTACGATTGTGATAATAACCTAAGTGTTGTGTTCTGTTGGATAAAGGAGAATGAAATAAAATGAAATGAAATGAAATGAAATGTATGATGCCAAACGAATAAAAGATTGGGCTACTCAAAAATAGATCCCATATTAGGCCTATTAAAATGTTGTACCTCTAAAAATTCCGCCATGATGGGACACTCCCTTTATACGACATGATAGTTTTCAGTGCAGAGATCCCCACTACAGGGTACTCCTAGTAGCCTACTGAATTTGAAAACACCCATAAAACTATTCCCTTCGTTCTTTTTTTTTACATCTCAATAAACCCTGTTATTCACTGTACATTCTAGCTTATTTTCTATATGTTTATCTTTGATACTGGATATTTGTGACCCTGCATCCCAAAACCAACAAAAAGTTGCCATACATGGATTTTTAGCCCTAAGGACAGATTCTGAAAGAGCATGAATCTATCAGCTTTAAAATGATGTATAACTCCACTGAAATGGACTCTCCTAACCTATCTAAATATTGAAAAGAAAACACACACGCTGGAAAAGTTCGAACCGAGAAAAGAGGCTCTGAAGTGCAGGATCTATCCAAGCGCCTCACCAAACGGCACTATAAAAACAAAACAAAACAAAAAATACACAAAAACAGGGTGGGAACCAAGGCAGCAACATCAATGAAGGGATTATCATGTCAGGCCGAAAGTATAAGATGCTCCATTAACAATGTCATTCTGTCCATGATCCATGTCCATGATGTCCAAAGCATATTTTTAGAAGACTATTTTAGTAAAGAATACCCTTCTTTGCAAATATGTTTAAACAATACTATTTGCATGGTTCTTGCCTGCTGTCTTACCCCAGGTTCACAGGTTTATTTTGTCATACGTACACTATGTACATAGATTATATAATAGCAGCGAGTCTTTCTATGTTAGTTGTTACCAGAATTGTCAATCTTGTATACCTTTAACTACCATGATGTAGAGTATCCCTCTCACTTTTCTTTCTTTTTCTCTCCTTCTCTCATCTTCCTATATATGAACAATTTGAACGCGCATAATACATTATTTTTTTTATGATGTTTATGTATACATAATGTGTGTACGTTATCCATAACTGGACGTCCCAGTCAAGCTTTTCATAGCTTATGACGATCCAGACAAAATGTGTAATATGTTTCATGTACAAACTATGTGCATATTTGTGAATAATGTATGTATAATTATGCATTTTGTGAATAAATAAAATCAAATCAAATTAACGAAAACTTACAAAGCAGTAGCGTTATACCTTCAAAAATTACTAGAGATTTAAATTAGAAGAGTGTGCAAAGGGTTATCAAGAAATGAAAAGGGCCTCTAAGACATACTTATTGATCTCACTATCTGTACTCTCCCAAAAAGGTTGTAGGAAAACTGCTAAAAATGCCCTTTAACATGGATTTTCTGCTCCCAAACTTAGAAGAAGGGTATTGCTCTTTCAGAAAAGAGTTGACGCATTTCACTTTCTTTTTTCCTTTAGTCCTCACGTAAAATCAAGGAGTGGGACTTTTGTTCGTTTTGCCATGCAAGGTCATTATTTGTTTGCCTTCACTGGATTATTTTTTTGACATTACTTGTTAGAGAGTAAAGAGATGATAACATTATTGGTAGAGATGAGCAATCAGCATATGACTTTTTTTTTTGCAAGATACTTATAATGGAATGAGCATCTTTATTCTAAGTGGAAAAAAAAACGTTTTATTTGATAAAAATTGGTCAGTGAGTGCATGGCTGAGATATCAGAAAATAAAGTAAAACGAAGAGATCCTAAAAAAAGAAGGGTCCAACTTTTTATTTAGGATCGCTTTGCTTTGGATCTTGGCCAGTTTAGAAGTGATTTTTCTCAAATTATTAAACATTTGATTCTTCCGAGAATTATGCGTTATTTTATATTTCACATAATAAAATAGTTTCTAATAATCATCTCGCAAATGTTAAAACTTGCATCCTCACCTCAACCAAACCCTTTAAGCTCACTGATTTCTTTGTAGATATTATAGGGCCGGAATATTCCCCCTTGAAAAAACAAACAAACTACGAAAAAAAAAAAAACCCAGCAATATACGATGCTAAGGGATTCCAGCGATATGTAATATTGAATAATATCTCACCTCCCCTTTGACATCTTTAACATCCTCTTAAACATCTTCGCATATTCTTGCAATATTTGTTGAATAGTTGGTGTTTTTTTTTTTGGGGGGGGGGGGCTTGCTTGTTCTTAAAGGACAAGTCCACCTTCATATACATGTGGATTGAGTGAATGCAGCAATATTAGTAGAACACATCAGTGAAAGTTTGGGGAAAATCGGACAATCCGTTCAAAAGTTATGAATTTTTAAAGTATCTGCGTAGTCACTGCTGGATGAGAAGACTACTATAGTGTATGATGTCATATGCGTACAACCATACAAAGAAAATAAAAAGAGAATTTTACAAAAACTTTACTTTTTGAATTAAGTGCACATTTCTTCGACTTGTTACTGACATATGTTAAGGGTAATATTATTCCCCCTGCCTTCTGAAAGAGAGAAGCCAAGTGTTCTTCTGTTATGCGAGAAAAGTGAGAATATGTTGAATTTTCTTTATTCTTTCTTTATATCGTTGTACTCATGTGACATCACAAGATATAGTAGTCTTCTCATCCAGCCTTGAGTGAGCAGAAACTTCAAAAAATCACAACTTTTGAACGGATTGTCCGACTTTCCTCAAACTCTCAATGATGTGCTCTACTAATATTGCTGCATTCACTCAACCCACATGTCTATGAAGGTGAACTTGTCCTTTAACCGTGATGTATGAAGAGAAATCACATGAAATTGGACTGAAGCTCCACTGAATGAATAAACTTGAGGCGTTTAAGAACAATAATAGCAGTCAATAATTATAATCAGAAACAAGCAAAAGATAAAAATAAATGGACTCGTCATGAAGTTTCTCCAGACATAAGGATAATCTCCTGTTTTTGTATCTATATTACGCAATTCTTTCTAGATCCATCTAAAACATGATACAGAGAAAGAGAGAGAGGGAGAGAGAGAGGGAGTAGGGAGGGACGGGGGGGGGGGGGGGGGGGGACAGAGGAAAAAAAAGAGTAGGGCCACTAACCCAAATGTGTAATCTTTATTATACGGATGAAATACTTTGTAGTAATATTGGGCTGGGTAGTCTGACGCAAGAAAGAGAAATAATTTTGCGTTCCTGGGTAGACTTGACGCCAGAATCACTGCAGGGAATGATGATTTCAAGTTGGTGTGATCTTATTGGGGGGGGGGGGGGGGGGGGGGGGGATCCATACAGTCTATGTATTGTTGAGATGACTGAGGATCGATGACAATGTAAAGAAAAAGCAAAAAGAGATAGCCTTCAAAACATTATAACGAGTATTTAAACACTTTACCAATAATACTAGCCATGGAGCAGAGAGCTGCTGCAGCTGCACCTGTTAGCTCGCAGGGTGCCGCCGCTGCGGCCTGCGGGCGGACCGGGAAGCGTGTTTTTTTTAGACGGCACAGATTGGGGCAACTAAAAATCTATCGGGGACCCTATTCCTAAACCTAACCCTAATCCTAATCCTAACCCTAACCATCAAACCCTAACCCTAACCCTAACCCTAACCCTAACCCTAACCCTAACCCCAACCCTAACCCTAACCATAACCCTAACCATAACCAAAAACCCTAACCCAACGTTTTTCCCATAGGAGGAGGAGAGCGCCATCTCACACATTCGCTCGATCAATCAAGCAATCTGTTCTCTGGAGTCGGTCTGTTGGCCTGCGCCTGGCCGACCGTCGTTCGGCCGTCAAAATGACTCTCAAAGATGATCCGGATGGTGATGAATACGAGGATAAAATGGAAATTGACAAGGAAGCACTTACTGCTCCCGTCAAAACAGTTCAGGTAAATGAACTGAATTATAATCGACATAAACTTGATGAGGCTGGCACGCTAACCATGTGCAGTCCCACGTACTTTATTTGGTGTCAGTCAAGACCATTGAGGTATCGTACACTCGCGCTCGCTCAATGTTTCTCGCTCAACATTTATGTTTTAGATCTATATACTCTCAGAATAGTAATAACACCGAGAGGCAGAGTTTAAGTTTATGGTAGGTAGGCCACAATCTACTTGTGTACCAACTTTCGCGGTTGATAAGTCACAACTAGTTCTGTAAATGGTAAGAAAGATGGTCTGAAAAAGAAGGAGTAACATGCTAAAACTTAGGACGGTCTTGGGAGAAGAAGCGAACCACACTGGCTCCTTATTCACAGACATGAGTAATGGTTAAAGGGACTATACAGTACTGGTTGAGGTGTGAATTCATGTTATGAACATTCCTAAGTGAGATAATGTGAAACCTTTTATGAAATATGAAAGAGCATGTAATTGTAATTTTAAGATCATGGATTCAATGTTCATTTGATGAAAATTGGTTTTCGAATGGCTGAGATACACCGTATGGCCGTATCCCCAAAAGTGATAATAATAAAAGGCAACGGGCCATGCTTTTAATTAGGATCTCTTTGTTTCACCTTGTTTTTTGATATCTCAGCCATTTCAAAACCGATTTTTGTCAAATAAACTTTGGATGCCCCTTGAATTGCGTGCTATTTGACATTTCATAGAGTGGTTTCTGAGTATCTCGCAAAACGTTAAAAGCTAAATCCTCACCTCAACCAGAACTGTACACACCATTTATCTAAATTTAATTAGCATCCCGATAACAAATATGTATGAGTTGGTTTGAGTATGGTATGACTATGAGAACCTTTGTTGGCTTCAGTCACTGTGCATACATGTATGTGTGTATACTACTACTAGTTTATTACTAGGAAAGGAATGTCATGAAAGCAGACGTCTCTGTGGAACAAATCCCTGATTAGATTGGATTATGTAGACTAGATCTAGATATCTACAGCGGTAAATTTACAAGCTGATCTTTTTTATCAATGACAGTGAAACAGACTATAGAGTGTTCTACAATGCAGCTTGGTGGATTTTTTTTTTTTTTTTTTTTTTTTTTTTGGGGGGGGGACCAGATGCATGCCCCCTCTTTATTTTTTTTGTTCAAACAAAGCAACAAAAAGGGGAAAAAATGAGGGGGGGATCGGAGCATGTGTGCACCCCCCCCTTAATATTTTATATGAAGGCGCCTCCCCTTTACGGTATTCCTGGATCCTCCCCTGCAATGTACATTATTTATATGCCGAGGTAGGTTTCTTCATTGATTTCTGAATATTGTTCAGAAAGTGAAACAGCTATAATAGATATTCTTGTAAAGGTTGATTAGTTGGAGAGGTCTATACTGCCCTACTTTGGCAAAAGGAAGCAAGTGACATACCATCCAAATTTGAGTTATTGATGTTTTCATATTTCACCTAATGTGTTCTTCTTCCAGACCAAATTTTATGCATAAACACTCATCCTGCTTAGAGATATGTAAGGTAATATATCATGATATTCCATTGACGTCAGTGCAAATAACAGACACATTTTGCTCTTTTACAAGAAATGTCACTTTTGTCACTTGCTTCCTTTTGCCAAAGTAGGGCAGTATAGTTGCTTACTTGTTGTTTAAAAGGTATCTGAACTTTTCACTCTAATCCACCTTCATAAATATTGTGCACTGGTTTCCTGTAGGACAAATGGAAGCTGCTGCCAGCATTTCTCAAGGTACGAGGACTCGTTGGACAGCACATTGACTCCTTCAACTACTTCATTAATGTGGAGGTAAACCCAGACAAGTTGGGTCTTGTAGTAGATTTCATTCATATCAGCATGCAGTTTGTAACTTCTTTTTTTTTGCAATTAACCCGTTGAGGACGGTTTGATATTGCTACAACACGCATTTCCCATAGACGCTTGCCCGAGTATGCTCGGGACTCGTCCTCAACGGGTTAAGTGTGTGGCCAGATTTCAGTGTATGCCAGATTCACCTCTGAAGAACATTGTGATTTTGAACATACCACGACCACTTTCATTATTTGTTTCAGTTTGAATATTTAGTTATAATGATGAACACTGGTGAGTCTATGAGTATTTGGATCAGTGGTCTCCTGTTGAGGTTTGTACATCCACAATATGTGAATCCAAGTGTTGCAGGCATTTCACTGTATTTTATGGTTTGTAATATTTTAAAAATCATGTGTACTGTATAATAAGGAAAGATTACAACTCGGAAATACATGTACACTGATAAAACAACCTGTTGAATATCCGTGACTCTACTTTTTGGCAGACTTTCAATGAATGGATGGTCAAAACTTTTGTCTCTCTCTCTCTCTCTCTCTCTCCTCTATCTATGTCTCTGTCTGTCAGTCTGTCTGTCTCTCTTGTGGTGGTTTATTTATGTTTACTTTTATTTTTTATTTTTTTTTTTGTCTGTAGTCTCGGATCCATGTAGGGTTTTGTTATTGATAGTAATTTTTTGCCTTTCATAGCAGTGTATACACAAAAAAAACCTGTCTCTCAGTATCATTGACCATGTAGAATAAGAACGCTGAAACACCAATACATCAAACATGTGAAATGAAGCTGTACCAGTTCTATTTCTGAGTAAATTATCTTGTATCACTTTTTCTCTTAACCCCAACAGATCAAGAAGATCATGAAAGCTAATGAGAAAATCACATGTGACTCTGACCCAACCTTCTACATGAAGTGAGTAAATAGTACAATTATGTTTTACTGGTGTGTGTCTCTTGTCTATAGATATGTACTACTATTTATTCGACTTTGTGCATGAGCAGAAAAAGTTTATTTGTACCAACAGGCAATTTGGCTTGCTAATGCACTGAGATAAGCATCTGTGATGCAGGGAATAATTTTTCAACTCAAATTTGATTAGCAATTTCAGCTGATGAACAATATTTTACATGGTATCCTGTACATTTCTATGGAAGAAAACTGCTACACACAAGATAGTTTGTGTAACAGTGGTGTAAAAGTGCATAGCAAATTGCGATGCGATACCAGGAAAATTATTCCTTGGTGATGTGATGATTATTCATGTGATCCTATCTAAATGGTGCATGCCAGCACATCCACCAGACAGCAAGCCTGGCATTTATCATTATCAAAAGATAAAGGTTGTTATTGCATTTGATATTAGCATTGAATTGGATGCCTACTTACATATGGTCTATTAAATTCAAGTTCATTCCTTGTTTGAACATGACTTCATAAATTGTTATGTCAGGCAAGCTTAGAGTATGCATTATGCTGCTTTGAAAACGATTAAAGTACCTAACCAACTGAGAAAAGAGAAAAGTCATTTGTATCAATGTGCACATGAGCTATTTTATAAACTTGTTTATTAATTGGTACAGTGTATGTGTTGGAAGTAAATGAATTTGCTTGAGACTCCAGGATGCCTGGTGAAAGGTTAAAACCTTGTAAGATAATAGGGTCATTCCATGGGGTTGGGTCTTCTCTAGATTTTCATGTTGTGTAGGGAATAAAAGTCATATTCTGAAAAATTTATCAAATAATTGTCCGTGGTTTGCAGTTATTCTTGGAGAGAAATGTGTGAAGAATTATTTGATGAAAAAAAACCCAAGCCTGTGTACAAATGTATTTTGTCTATGACTGTTTCACTAATGATGTCCCATGTTTTTTTGTGGTTTATGTTGTGACATAAATATATGCCATTTTCATGGCAATGTAAAACAGGAATATACAACCTTTCAGCATTATGCCTATCATAATTAAGAGAGGCAAGGTGACTTCTACAAAGACTATAAGGCACATAAACATTTGTAACAAAATAAGAACACCAGAGCATCTTCAAGCAACCTCATACCTATGTTACAAACGATGTCCATGGCAATTTTTGTTGTAACATAGGTATAGCATGGTTTTACATACACTTCCAACCATAATATGATTAGAAACTTTATTTCTATAATGAGATTTATATTTCAGGAGTATTCTCATCCAAAAATTAGCATCAAAATCCTCCAAATAAACGAGAAAATACGGAACATATCACTGTACTTCAGTGCGATGTCCGGCCTCTTCGTGTAACGTAGGTAAGGAAAGACGCGTCTCGCGATAAAAAGAAGAGCTACTAACTTCAGCAATCGTATTCATGTCACTGGCAGTCCTCCCCCAATGGCAGAAAAACTACTCACAGCCAATATACACCTACCTGGACAGCACAAGATCTGTTTTTATGCTGTTGTCCATGTAACGTAGGTACAGGAGTTTTAATGTTTCTGATGTCAATTGGTAAGCTTTTACGCTATTTTACAAAAATAATAACATTTGTCATATTCTGTAACTCTATTAGAGGAAAAAAACGACATCTAAACCTCTGAACTGGCCAAAAATACTGTGGACGATGATACTGTAGTCCCACATACTGAGATATTTGTTACAGGTTCATGTTCATAATTTTGATTGCCAAATTTTCTGTCCATGCCGGTCTCTGCAAAAGGAGCATATATTCCTCTCTTAGAAAACCATACAAAAGTATATCAGTGTATCTTCACTGCAATATAAAATTGTTTTACCTCCCGATTATTGTGAATTTTTGGACCCTTTTGTCATTAGGTATCTACCAAGGTAGACGTGCTAGAGTTAGTATTAATCACTATATACTAGTTGGAAAACGTAGATGTCCAGACTGCATCTGAACTAGAGAAATAGAGTTTGCCTTATTTTGCTGGTGATATTGAGGGAACTAGGAGCTGTGAAATTCTTTCTCTTTAACAGATTTACTTCGAAAATGTCAATGTTTTCCTTCCAAGATTTCACTGACCTGTTAGATGCTCTGATGAAGTTGTTAACATTTCACAAGGATTCACCATTTCCATTCCATGTTCACCCACTGTGAAGTCTCAAAGCTAAAATGCCAGTGTCCTATTCAGTTTGGGTGGGTAGTGGGTAGGAAAGGCTTCAATAAAATTATGAACCCCAATCAAAATTGGACTATTATTGCTCTACACTATCATTCAAAAAGAGGGCGACAATTTCGATGGGGGATGAATATAAAATAGGGCCTAGTATTATTTTGGGAGTCTATTAAGGACCATAACCGTAAACGTAACCCTGACCCTAGCCCTAACCTTAGCTAGGACACTGGGGGCAGCGACCTGCCCTTCCTACAGTGTAGCTTGCATCTGAAAACAAGTTTTTAGCATAGAGTATGAAAATGATATTTTCCTATGTTTTACATGCTATATTATTATTATTAATATTTACATCATTTTAAGCATAACCCATTTTTTTTTTTCAATTTTGGTGGGAGGTACACATGGAACTCTAGCTAATGGGTATGCCAAGAGGTAGAAATGTAAGCAAAATTGTTAAAATTATTTAATTCCATTCATAAACACACAGATACATCAACAGGAATATATAGTCAACCCCGACAAAAATTTTCTTTTAATTTTTTTATTCTATTTCTCTTTACACCTTTTGTTCAGTTTTTTGATGAACCTGCCATGGCTCCTCCTCTACCACCGCTACGTGTTAAACTACATGAAAGAGTGAAAAGGACACATCCACAGCACTCCACAAACAGAGAGGAAGCCGACAAAGCAACACCCAAGAAGAGCGAATGTAACAAACTAGACAAGAAGAAAACTGCACAGAGGGAAAATGGACAGAAGAAAAACAAAAATCGAGGGCTAAATGGACATTGGACAAAAGAGCAGAAATTAATTTCAAACAAAGAACATGGAAAAGACAAGAAGACTTGTCTGATTTCTCTTTATTAGTTTTCTTAGTTAGTTGACAACTAGTTGATGATGTTGTTAGTGTATATTAGGTCAAATTGTGTAAAGCTTCACTTTCTTCTTCTTCTTCTGATTAAGTCTGCCTTCTTTCATATCAGAGTTACAAAGAATTGAAGTCTGTGTAACATAGGTATTGTTCCACAGGTGTGCAGTAGATATAATTCCAAAGAACTGTTACAATAGTGTTATTTGTGGGAACATACATAAAGTCTATATGTGTAGGTTTTAACATCTCACACCACAATAAAGGAAATCAGTTGATATGTCGTAGTGTACCTATGTTACAAAGACATACTGTCCGTGTAACATAGGTAGTACACCGTGGGCGAGGTTGTTGTCTGAAAACCCCTGATTATAACAATAAAATAATGTTTTTACTTGAATACCCATACAAATCACTTGCTTCAATTGTGGTGCTTTTAAGAATATTGTCATTGTATCACTCTTGATGAAAAAGTTAAACTTTTGATTGAAATTGTTAATGGTTTGTAGAAAAAAACATGTTAATAAAAGTGGCTTGCAGTTGACATCAGAACATACAATCTTACTGATAATGATCTCATGCGCCTGTTAAATAACATGTTGATGTGCTATGGACGAAAAAAACGTGGATGTGTTCATTGTTATCATTTCAGAACACAAAATGATGAAGGATGTCAACAAATGAAGTCCGTGTAACATAGGTATTTTGCCATACCTGTTTACCCATGCTGACTGAAAGTGTGCGAAGTAATAAACAGATTTCTAGTGGAATATGTTGAAGAATGGGAGTAACAAATCAGGGGGAAAAAGGAAATTTCAATTTACCCAACTTGAATTTTCAACTTGTATGTCACAATTTCAGTCCCAACCCCATGGAATTGCCCAATAGTCAGACCTCATCGATTTGCTTTCATTTGCAGGTATCTCAACATCTACGTCGGAGCTCCGGACGTGGAGGAGAGCTTCAACATCACCAAGCCGACCTCGCCCCACGAGTGTCGGCTGCGAGACATGACCTACTCTGCCCCCATCACCGTGGACATCGAGTACACCAGGGGTCAGCAGAGGGTCATCCGAAACAACCTTCCCATTGGCCGGTAAAGTCATGTGACTACTCTCACTAATCTTCATTAATGTTTGGATGTTTGCTTGACAGACGTTATTCATGTGTAAGATACAACGTAATATGTGCGAGTATGCATGCAGGTGAAAAAGTATTAAACTGGGACTACTCTGCGTTTCTCTGTTGTGAAAATGGTGCAAAGACTTAGGCGCACCTGGTAAACTAGGGACTGCGAGCGACGGAGAGCGACACTCAGCGACGGGGACATATTGCGAGAACAATGAAGTGCGTCGCAGTATGTTTTTACTCCGTCGCTAAGCGTCGGTCAAAGCATCACGCGCCATCATTTTGATGATACCGCGACGCTTGCCGACGCTTGCTGACACTTGCCGACACCCTCAAAAGAAGCTGTTGATTATTTCTATGTTGCGTGACCTCCGCTCACGCAAGTAATAATGCCGACGTTTCGGGACATGGCGCTTGAGATGTAGCGAGATTTCTGAATGGTCACGGCCAGTGCTCAAATTGAATAGCGAGCGACGTGTCCAGACGCACCTCTCCTGATTACAAATGATGCTCGTGATAGCCCGACGATGAGCGACGTGTCCCGACGCTTTCCTTTGTCTCAACATTGGTTATGAGTTGATTTGCGTTTCGTTTGGCTATAACATGGTGAAAAGAAAACGTAATTATGGGGTGTGATCTCACTGAACGGGGAACACTTTAAATAGCGATCGAAGAGGGTTTATAAAAACACATGTAGGTCTACACTCATACGCGAATGTATGCCTTAATTAGGCAGCTCCAACATGTAAAATTTTGCATGCATGAGGTGAGATTTTTTTTTTATCTGTCAAGTGACTCAAGAACTGAATAGTGTATTACGAAGTCGTCCTATTTCTCCCGTAGGAAAAAGTCAGATGTTTGCCTTTACTTTTGGAAATGAACAGCGGCAACAATCGGCTCCGCGAGATGCTAAAATTAATGTCAGATGTTTCGTTTTAATTTTGGAGATGAATAATGGTAATATTCGAATGATACTAAAATAAACGTCGGATGTTTGTTTACACTTTTGGAAATGAATAACGGTAAAATTCAGCTCCATACGGTGCTAAAATTGATGTCAGATATTTGATTTTGCGATCGGAAATGCGTAAGGATAACATTTTGCTCCGGAAGATGCTGAAATAAATGTCGAATGTTTGCTTTGACTTTCAGAAATGACTAACAATAATATTCAACTCCGTACGATGATAAAATAAACGCCGCATGTTTGCTTTTACTTTCGAAAGTAAATATCAACATTCGGCTCCAGAAGATGCTAAAATAACTATCACACGATTGCTTTTACGTTCGGAAGCGAATAGCAGTAATATTCTGCTCCATACGATGCTAAAATAATTGTCGGATGTCTGCTTTTTAAATTTCGAAAAGAATAACAGTAACATTGATTCATTAAAATTGATGTTTGATGTTTGCTTTGACGTTCGGAAATGAATAACAATTATATTCAACTCCGTACGATGATAAAATAAATGTCTGATGTTTGCTTTTAGGTTTGATAGTAAATAGCAATAACATTCAGCACCGGAAGATGCTATAAATGCCGGATGTTTACTTTAACGTTCGAAAGTAAATTAGCGATGATAACATTCAGCTCTGGAAGATGCTAAAGACTAAAGTAAATATTGAATGATCCCTTTGACGTTTGGAAATAAATACCAATAATATTCAACTCCGTGTGATGGTAAAATAAATGCCGGATGTTTGCTTTAATGTTCGAAAGTAAATATCAATAACATTCAGCTCCGGAAGATGCTAAAATAAATGTCGAATGATCCCTTTGACGTTCGGAAGTGAATAACAATAACATTCAATTCCGTACTATGATCAAATGAATGTCGGATGTTTGCTTTTACTTTCGAAAGTAAATAGCAATGACATTCGGCTCCGGAAGATGCTGAAATAAAAGTCAGATGATTGCTTTTACGTTCGGAAGTGAATAGAAGTAACATTCTGCTCCATACGATGCTAAAATAAATGTTGGATATTTGCTTTTACATTTCGAAATGAATAACAGTAACATTCAGCTGCGTTTGATGGGAAAGTAAATGTCTGATATCTGCCTTGACGTTAAAAATGAACAACAGTAGGCCCTACTATTCGGCTCCGTACGATGCTAAAACAATATTGTCAGATGATTCATTTCACTTTCGGAAGTGGACAGCAGCAAATAACATTCGGCTCCATATGATAATGAAATAAATGTCGGATGTTTGCTTTTAAATTTGGAAATGAATACCAGTAATATTCTGCTCCGTACGATGCTAAAATAATAAGAGATTGTTGCTTTTAAATTTGGAAATGATTAACGGTGTCAATCGGCTCAGTTAGATGCTAAAATAGATAGCGGATGTTTGCTTTCACGTTCGGAAATGAATAAGGATAACATTCAGCTCCCTAAAGATGCTAAAATGAATGTCGGTAGTTTGCTTTTATATTTGAAAATGATTAACGGTAATATTCGGCTCCGTAAGGTGCTAAAATACTAGTAAATGTTGCATGATTGCTCTTACAATCGGAAATGAATAACGGTAACTTTCGGCTCTTTATAGTGCTAAAACGTTAATGTCGGATGTTTTAAATGTCTGCAAATGCTCCCACTTTCTCATTTCAAACGTAAGTTTTCACCACCTAAACAGGCATCAACTTTTAACTAACTAACAGTGTGTGGGAATATTCCGAAGGTGCTTTAGTCTGAAAACTCTTAATCCGACGCGAAAATTCATTTATATATTTATTTATGTATCTATCTATCTATCTATTTATCTATTTATTTATTCATTTATCTTTGGAGTTTAACAACGTTGAGAGTATCGACCCCCGTTTCGTTTTCGAGTCGACGATTCTTTAAAAAACGAAACTTTTTTCCCCCTTCGTCAATTTGGGATTTACGAGCCTTCGGAATGACTGTAACTATGTTTTTTTTTTCTTTTTTTTCAGTCGATTAGGGGATGGGGGGGGGGGGTAATTCAGAAAATAAATATAGAAGGGAGTGAAAATCTTGAGGCAAGAAATACAAGTAAGTGAAATTCTCAGTTTGATATCGTTAATTTTTTTGCGTGATGTTTGTATTCTGGAAAGAGTCATGTACTTATTCCGTTGGTTCGTTCTTCCGAATCTTAGCCTTCGGAATAACGAACTTTAAGTAACGAACTGTAACTTTATGTTTTGTTTTGTTTGTTTGTTTGTTTTTCAGTCGAGCAGTGGAGGGGGAAGGGTAATTCAGAAAAGAAATATATAGACGGCATCAGGGAAAATTTTGAGGCAAGAAATCAGTTTCTCAGTTTGACATTGTTAATTTCTTTGCGTGGTGGTTATTATTCCAAAAAGAGTCAGGTATGATGATACTAGGTGTACTTATATTCCGATGGTTCGTTCTTCCGTATCCGAAAAACGCAAATTCCATGTTTGTTACTATAGTAATCTGAAAATGTACTAGGGTTTGTTAATCCGAACATCTTGTGACATTCCGAAGGTTCGTTAATCTGAAAATGGGAAATACGGTTCGTTAATCTAAAAACGAATAACGTGGTCAAAAATTTGTTTTGTTTTCGGATTAACAGCATTTAGAAAACCAAACCTTCCTTCGTTTTTGAATTGACGAATCTTCAAAACAGCAACACAATTTTGTTGTTGCTTTTATTTTTTTTTTCGAATAACGAGACTTCGGAAATTGCAAACTTTCACAGTAACGAACAGTTACGATTTTTTTGTTAATCATTAAAGCGAGCAGTGGAGGATAATTCAGAAAAGAAATATAGACGGAAGGAATAATCTTTGATTGATGATGATGTTGGTCATGTTTCTGAATGTTTATAGAAAAAGGCTGAGTGATCCGAGTGATGGTGATGATAAGTTATTACTAATGCGAGTGTAAAAGACAGCTTCCGGCCCATGAATGATGGAAAAAAAAATACATACACCTCATAACAAAAAGAACCACGTGCTAGCAACCTTCGTAAAGTTAAATCTAGACGTTCATTGCCAGCAAAGGGGAAAAACACAACCGTAGCTGAAGCAAAGAGATTGTGTATGCAGTCTCTGGTATTACGAGAAACTTGACACCCCACCCTTCTCCCCTCCTTGTGGAAAATTTCCACAAAACCAGGTGCCAGACCCAAGGTGCCAGACGAAAGAATGCGCGCACTGGAATAAACCGCGTGTACATAGCCTGGAAATATCGATCGAAGAACTAGCTCATGAGTTGTCGTCGCAAAGATCATGATTCTAATTATAGCCTTTCTTTTGACCGTTAGTAGAAATATCGAACAGTTTATTATTGTGTACTTAATTGAGTATTTTAAATGTTTACTGAACTACAAATTGTATAGGAAGGGATTTATTACTCACAGAAATATACGAAAGGCCTCATATTATGCCAAGACAAATTCACTACGAGTATGTGATGCAGCCACTACCCGGTTAGACAGCAAAATCCTGACAATTTCACGCTCAAAACTACGTATTACTTTGGAAAGTTTGAAGGAACTTCACCTACGAACTGTGAAGTTATTTGGCTATCAACATTCGTTCGTTTTTGTTTTTTGTTTTGTTTTTGTTTTTTCCTCGTTTAAAAGACATGATTTCTTCGTATGGAACGTAAACTGTTTAGCGAGCATCGTTATGGCAGACTTTGTGATATCAGTCAGGGGAAAAGAAACTGGAATAGTTAAGATGTTTAGAATCCAATCAATAACATGAAAAAGCCTGAAAAATAACACATGACTATGTTTTATAGTAAACAATAACTGAATATACCTAACAAATTTTTGCATTGAAAGAAAGATATTATTCAGAGGGGTGAAGGTTCAGATGCGAGTTTCTTCACTTTGTCTCCCTCTACAAATTAATTTGTTAAGATCGCAACTGCTGATCTGTAAATCAACAAACATGTACATCGCGTACGGTACAGTAGCTTGGTACACGTAGTATACTCGACAATCTTTATAATCGTGCTGCTGGTACACAAGCTGGACGATACTACACTGTATTACTAAGGCATACTAATATGTCGGGTGTTTGTTTAGTCAATTTTTTTTTTTTTTTTTTTTTTGCGGACTAGCCAAAATTGAATCAGGGTAGTGATATGACAACAGTAAGTGAAAAAAGACAATCTGAACTTATTCGTTGCCCTATTGTGATGTGGAGCGAGTTTTACCTTGCATTTTAAACGGCGAGTTTTCTTTCTGTTAGAAATCATGTAACTGATCTCTGCAATATTAATGTACGAGTAGGCCCTATAGCTTCTTACTTAGTCTAAACACGATTTCAGTCGATTTTGCAATTAACAGTTCAAGTTTTTGCGTTTGTAAACGGCATTCACTGGTGCTTGTTTGTTTGCTTGCTTGGTACATTTCTGTCATGCGGCTGGCAGTTCGTGACTTATAATCTCCACCTCTCTTTTACGGTCAGCAATGATTTGATAAACAAATTCATAGGGTTCATCAACAAGATGGTGCACATAACGTGATACAATGCGTATTCAGCACATTGGCGTGGTGGCGTAGAAAATCAATGAACAAGCACTAATCTTTTTTTCTTTTTTTTTCGCGCATCGCACTGTGTCTTGCAAGGAAGGTGTCTCAATGACCCCTACACCACAGACTTTCAAGTACTAGTACATTGTACAGAGTAACTTTGATCAAAGACAATGGTATTAAGGCTTGCCGATTTCAAAACAGAATGTCCACGCCATGCCTCGTGCGAACAAAAGACGGATTAGGAGGCAACTCATTCACTAACTACCCAGCCCTGTCGCTGCATAGAATTGCACTGCGTCTGGTCGGGCTTACTAGCAATTCCCTCAGAAGAAGGTGACGGGCACTCTCCACAGAACTCTAAAGAAGTTCTGTGGCACTCTCCCGTTTCGATACAATTTTCACAACAATTTAAGATAATCTGTGACTGAAAAAAAAAATCAATTTTGGGAATGAACTGGATGATGACACAATTGCTCCTGCGATAATTGTTCTTGCATGTATTTTGTGCATGTGAAAAAGCGTTCGAACTTTGTTTCCAGTGTACCGTGGAAACTCGATATAGGCATAGGAGATCCTGATATAACAAAATAATACCCGATATAACAAACTAATTTCTCCGGTCCCAACGAATTCATTTTCTGTTTTGTATTGTTTATTGTCTACTGATAAAGATTTCAAAGAACAAAATATGTCTGTCTCAAAGATCTCGTCATAGCGAGTTGCCACGTGTTGACTTTGTATAATTTTCGCGTGGTGTTCGGTGCTGCGAACTTCGGCGAGTGCCTACTCATTCAATGTTTTATTTCCGCTGTTTCTCATACCTCGTTTGGTACGATTTCTTGCGTTTAATGTCACTCTATTCGTTCCCTTTGTTTCGAAGTACCGGTATGTAAAAATTCTTTCAGGTGTCTCGTTGACTGCACATGCATTTTCGTAACGGCGATTTCTCTAATTTGCTGTAGTGTATAGTATTTCGAAGGAAGTTCGATCCGAGCCTCTTCGGTGTGCTGTGTGATATTTTGTAGTGTTTGTGTTGTTGTCTGAGAGGTTGTTGGTACTTTGTGATTAGTTTGCTTAGGTGTTATCTCGAGTGATGATGGTGGTCGTGTTCCTTAATTTTGATACGAAAAGGGCCAAATGATCTGAGTGATGGTAATGCTAATTACCGATGCTGGTGTAAAAGACAGCTTGTTGAGCTACGTGTCCTCCGTCTGATTTCATTTCTCCCTCTTTCACTCTTTCACTCTTCTTCTCTTCCCATGAATGATGGAAAAATACATACATCTCACCTTCGTTAAGTTAAAACTAAATGTTCATTACCAGCAAAGGGAAAAAATAAGGGGAAAAACACGAACGGATTGTATGCGGTCGACACCCCCCCCCCCCCCCCCCCCCCGGCCCCCGTTGTGGGAAATTTCCAAAGAAGCGTGCACCAGACCCCAGGTGCTGGCCAGACGAAAGAATGCGCGCACTGGAATTCTGGTAGTAAACAACGTGTAAATAGCCTGGAAGTTATATCGATGGAAGAACTAGCTCGTGATCTCATGATTCTACGCTACACATCTCAAATGGTTCTATAGCCTATCTTTTTGGCCCATAGCAGAAATATCGAACAGTTGTCTGTGAAGTGTATTAAATCAGGCATTTCAAATGTTCACTGAACTATAAAAAGGGATTTGCTAATCACTGGATTCAAAAATATTTCTTCGTATCGAACGTAAACTGTTTACCGTATAAGCCATTAAGCACAGCTACTACGGCGCATTCGATCCATGGAACTTGCAGTATACAAACCTCAAAGAAGCCAGAAGCACATAGAGCCTTCCTTTGAACTTGAAAGTAAAACCACGTGTTTCGCACACTGGCACGTCCAAACACAGTGTGGCATTTAGCGATAATTATTGTTATGGCAGACTTTTTGATTTCAGCCATGACAGAGGAAAAGAAACTGCTGTTCGTTATTCATTATAAAGTAAAGAATGGCATAATAAAGTAAAGAAATTCGGCATTATAATATATCCTTAACTTTCCACAGCTGCGTGCAGTCACCAGCTGTCCGAAATACTTCCACAATCCCCTTTTCCGTTTCTCTGTCCAGCGTGTAGGCACTCTCTTTATCTCCTTATTTTCCTTCTTCCCTTAAATTTGTTTTTTGCTATATTCCTTTCAATCGTATCCCCCTCAGTTTAGTCATGTCATGTTGTTGTGTCTCTGTTCTTTGTTTCATTGTCTTATTTTCTGTATTATGTACATGTACACTTGTAATTACAATAAGTATTTTTGAAGATATTTTAGAGTGGTCCACAATCTACAAGCAATGGTTTTTAGTCGACCCCTCAGTTCTCATTTTTTTTAATCCTTCAAACATAACTTTGTAATTCCAGTATGTGTGCATATCTTTGTAAGTTTGTTGATTACCATTGATCGTTATACTTTGTAATGTATATATGCTTATGATTGAATTTGAGATTTACTTTGTGTTATGTTTTGTGGAATGAAAGAAAAAAATGAAAATGAAAATGAGAATGAAATTAATCAAATCAAATCAATTCAAAATTCAGAAGGTTCACTATTCTGAAGGTTCGTTATTCCGAAGGTTCGTTGATCCGAAACACGCAAATTCCCTATACCTAGAGGTTCGTTAATCCGAACATTTGTGGCGTTATTCCGGAGATTCGTTAATCCGAAAATGAAATTCGGGAATAACGAACCATCGGAATAATGAGCTATAACCTACTTAGTAGCACGTAAGGGACTATCACAATTTGCTGAAGGTCTCAAAGAACGCATTTAAGAGAAGAAAACGAATCACGTTTTACTTCCAAATCCGTAGTATTTAGAGTAACTTTACACTTCATGAAGACATTGTAAGATAATGATTAATCTTCTCTTCTTTGTTTGCCAGTACAGTAGCGCTTTCTATTCATTAAAAAACAGCAGTCGCCATTCAGAGAGGGACGCCTCGGGACTGCAGAAAGCAAAATAAAATGTGATGAATTGTTTGCTGTGACGACGGACTTCCAGTCGCTGGTAATCCAGACTGGCAGAATGCGTCCGGCATGCAGGCATTCTCTACTTCATTCCCGGTCCACGCATTCTGCCTGCACTGAGAATGCCCTATTGTTCCTCCCCTCAGCCTTGTGAATAGAGGCATTCCGTCGTATTCCGAGAATGGGGATTATAAAATCATCTGTTCAAGGCGTCCGGAATGCGTCCGAGAAAGCAGACTTGTTATATACTGAAACCATACATTCACGAAGAATGATCGCGGCCTCGTGCACCTCTATCACGATCGTCTTTGACCTTCAAAAGAACGACACGCCGCCCTGTTGCGTTGTGAGAAAGAAAAGTCGCGCCATATTATACACGTTGTATTTCAGTTTCAGTGTGAAAAAAAAAATGAGTAAAAGTGTCTCTGGAAACGAATTTCTAACACAGAGATTTTGTTTTTGTTCGATTTTTCTGTATGTTGGTTAGTTTGTTTTTTTACGACATAATACTCGTCGCCTAAAGTTGCGTTTCGTACCGTAGTTCGATACATTCGTATTTTTTTCTTGCCAGAATGAGACGCCAACCCTGTTGCTAGGAGGTACCTACCAGGTATACTGTCAGGTCTCGACACTAGCGGTGGCCCGGGGGCGGGGCCATCAAAAACGCACGTCGGGCACCAAAATTTCATATATGAACAATCGACTCCGTAAAATGCTAAAATAAATGTCGGATATTTGTTTTTATTTTCGAGAAATGAATAACGGTAATATTCGACTTTTATGGTACTAAAATTAATGTCGGGTGTTTGCTTATACTATTGGAAATGAATACAGTAAGATTTGGCTTCCAAAGGTGCTAAAATTTATGTCAGATATTTGATTTTGCTTTCGGAAATGAATAAAGATAACATTCGGCTCTGGTAGATGCTGAAATAAATGTCGCATGTTTGCTTTGACGTTCGGAAATGAATAATAAAAAAATTCAACTCCGTATACGATGAAAGTTAAATACCGGATGTTTGCTTTTACGTTCGAAAGTAAATAGCAATAACAGTCAGCTCCGGAAGATGCTAAAATGAATGTCGAATGATCCCTTTGACGTTCGGAAATTAATAACAATAATATTCAACTCCGAACGACGATGAAATAAATGTCTGATGTTTTATGTTCGAATCTGTAGCAATAACATTTACCGCCGATAGATGCTAAAATAGATGTCGGATATTTGTTTTTAATTTTGGGAAATTAATAACGGTAATATCTGACTTTGTATGATACTGAAATAAATGTCGAATGTTTTCTTATACTTTTGGAAATGAATAACGGTAAGATTCAGCTCCGTACGGTGCTAAAATTAATGTCGAGTATTTGATTTTGCGTTGGGAAATGAATAAGGATATCATTCGGCTGTGTAAGATGCTGATATAAATATCGCACGTTTGCTTTGACGTTGGGAAATGAATAATAATAACATTCAACTCCGTACGAAGGTAAAATAAATGCCGGATGTTTGCTTTTATGTTCGAAAGTAAAAAGCAATAACATTCCCTTCGGCTCCGGAAGATGCTAAAATAAATGTCGAATGTTTGCTTTAACGTTCGGAAATGAATAACGATAATATTCAACTCCGTACGATGATAAAATAAATGTCACATGTTTGCTTTTACGTTCGAAAGTAAATAGCAATAACATGCAGCTCCGGAACATGCTAGAGTACTAGTACATGTCGAATAATTTTCCTATCTGTAATTTGCCCGTTTGCTTCATGGTTGTGAGGGTAGCTCGTTAGCCACGCTGGTCTGTAATTTCATACACAGCCCTGTCGCTTTAAAAACGCTTTGTAATACATTATACATATAGGTCCTAAAGTATAAGATCAGTAACTTGTAATCATTCGTAGTGACGTAGAATGCGTTTGTATTGTAGCAACAGCACTGATTTTCATATTATTATTCATATCAGTTCAATTCTATTTGATCCAAAACCGGTTAATTTCACATGATCGGCATTTGAGGACAATTTATGGAACTGTGCAGAAGTATAGGAGACAATATGCTTAGCAGACGATTCCTCCTTTTGATTCCCCTCTCCCTGTCTCATTCCCTCTCAGCTCACTTTGATCTTTCCTCTCCCCAGCCCACCCGACAAAGAAGAAGTTCGGTACAATACAAAAACAAAAACTAAACTAAACTAAAACTAAAACAAACAAACAAAGGAACATGTGCTAGCTGAATAAATGGGAATGATACCTATGCCCCAGCCAGGCCAAGCTTGTGGAAATTTCCATGAAAGCAGAGTGGATCAATCAATAAGTTAGTGTTGCCTGCCAGCAAAGGAATGCGCGTATGCATTCCTTCACACCCCACCCGTGTTGTAAACCACGTGTAGATATCAATTAGACAGTCTGGCCTGGGAGTGGGAGTGAGCCAGGGACATGTCTCTAGCACTAGTCTTGAGTAAAAGCCCCTTTTGAGTTCCTGTAAACGTCATATGATACTGTTTTGTCTTTCTTTTCGCCTAAAAAAAAGCATATAGCGAACAGACCTCACCTCCCTGATATCACAAAAAATGTTCACGTAGCCATGCAAAAGGATTGATTTATCCCTTCTAGGCGAAAACTGAATTAAATGTCCTTTGATAGAAAATTCGAAATCTAGCATGCCTGGATAAAGACTACCTTGGTACGCTACCGGTACCTTCGCAATGTACCAGGCCAGCTAGAGCCACATGTTCGATCGTTGAGAGTTAGCGAAGGAAGCAAAACGGTGAGCTAGTAGCGGCATACGTACATGTGTACGTATACAAAATGCACCTCATTGGTGAAAGCGTGGGGCTGATCGAATGCATTCTAGAAGACAAAGGCTGTGAACTCTGGCAAATTAATCCTGTTGGTAGTGTTACCGTTAGGTTTTAACAGACAATAGAGAGATTAGACAAAGTCACCCTCATTGTTGATGCATTCTCAGTTTCATTCCGGAATGCCCGGCTTAATTCTAGGCCCTAGTGTTACGCTGAGCATTCCCAGGCGACGGCCGGAATGGGTATAGAATGCGCGCATTCTCGAGTGCATGCCACTGAGATAAGAGGTATTCCGAACGCATTCTGGAATACCAACGAGTGGATATCGATGTCCGTCGATCGTGCCTTTAAAAGTTGTTGGGACCAGGGCTCGCTGGCCCTGTGAGAGATTTGACTTGCAACTGCAAATAAGTAATACAGTTTTGCCTGAAACTTTGCGTTGAATTAGAAACAAACGCAAATTGGCATTGGATTAGTCAAGGTTGCGTTCGATATTTTCCCTACGAAATCGAGCGTCCGCTTAGCAATGAACTTGCTTGCAATAAAATGCAAATTTGCGTACGGCTCGTCGAGGGCGGGAACTTGCATTTGTTGATGCTTAACCTCTCACAACTACTGAAATTTCCCAAGCTCAGTGCTTTCAGATTATGTGCCGTATACCACACGCTATGCGTATCGGGGATTTTCGGATCGATATCGGGAGTTGTAGCGAACGAGTAGCGCGAAACGGTAAATTCGCGATTTTTGTAAGCATCGGGCAGCAATTCTACCTTCATACTTAATGCCGAATTTGGTTCGAAACTGCACTGCTGAGGAGCTGAATCATGTCAGAATTCATTTCTGTAACCTAGAAAATCAGTAAGTGTAATTTTCAGGTCAAAACAGTGCGTGGCCCCAAACCCTCCTATTGCCGATGGCTTCCCCGCTTTGTCTGCTAGTAATATGTAGCACTTTCTATTCCATTTGATTAGTGAAGGTTGCGTTCGATATTTGCCTACGGAATCACGCTTGCTTTTAGCAATGAACTTCCTTGCGTTTAAATGAAAATTTACGTACGGTGCGGGGACTTGCATTTGCCCTCACAAGTCACAGCTGTGCTTCATAAAATTTCATCTCAAGCCCAGGGCGCAGATTGTGTGCCCAAGTATACTCGGACGTAACCCCGGGACGCTCCGCATACACAGTTACACACTGTGGGAGCGTCCTGAGTCAATAGAGTGCTATATCGGTAAGCTTGAAAAACATACACAGTCTGTCACAGATTTTCGCACCTCCGTAGGTTTCGAATATCACGAGGAAAAAACGTACTTTTATAGTATACATAAGATTCTTATCTAATTAATACCCTTCGTTCACCTTGTTCTTGTTCACATTGGTCCAATGATCTTGAAAAAACGTTTTTTTCACGGCCATATACGGGTCCGTAGTCCTAGCTCCCCATCCCATTCACCATTTTCGAAATCAGTATGCAGTACACTGCGCACGTAAACATTCATGTGCTGGCGGAGTCGAAATGCGTTTAGCCTTCTGACAAGGCGTGCGCGCGCGCACCCACCCAGAAAGCAACGCAATATACAGCGAGAGGGTTTGCCAACAGTATGATAAGGCCTTGCCACAAAGCTACACGACTTGATGGCCAGCGCATGCGCACAAATCTCAAATCCATTTACTGTATAAGATGTAGTTCTCCCGAGTTCCTCTCGACCGAGTCGCATTTAACTCATCAAACCGAGCAGAAAGGGACTATTACCAGAACCAAAAGTTGAACGCAGTCAGTCTTCAACATTACATCTTCACCTGTAAGTCTTCATATTGCGGAATTTTTGCGATTTCATATTGATTTTTAGGCGCTATACTTCGCCTGTCATGATCATGTCTGCTACAATGCGCAGCCCCAACACTGCGTGTTGGGGCTGGTCGCAGTTAACTCGGACGCTGCACTACGTACACGCACGCGTCGGGGATTCGGATCATGAGTAGCGAGCGAGTAGCGCGAATTAAACGGTAAACTCGCGATTTTTTTTAAGCATCAAGCAATAGTATATTTATGGCATTTCTTAATTGCCGACTTTGGTTCGCAGTTGCATTGCTGAGGAGTTGAATCATGTCACAATTCATTTCTGTGACCTAAAATACATTTGCACATGTATCAGTAAGTGTAATTTTCATGTCAAAACAGTGCGTGGCCCCAAATCCTGGATTGCCGATGGCTTCTCCGCCTAGCACTAGTAGTAGCACTGTTGTAGTAACGGTAGTACTTACCGGCACTACTGGTGAGTTGCAACTGTAACTTGTCTTGTAGCTCAGTCAGTATGTCTTTCAATCAGGTTCCAGGTCACAACTGAGGGATGCGCGTACAGGCAATCCCTTTTATACCTCCCCTGTAGACAGGGGGGTTAGGGTGAAACCGCTAGGGGGCGCTACTACTACATTCCCCCCCGTTTTATAAAACAAGGGGCATAATAAGAAAAAAAAATTCAACCCCGACCAAAACAAAAACCCAACTATAACCCCCAAATCCCGCACAACCGGGGATCTCGCAGAGCCCCACCCATGGGAATGCACAATCTGACCAGCCCTCGGGGGTCTGCCGAGGGCAGTTCAGCGGGCCACCGCCTAGGTCACTCATGTACTGAGTGGAGGTGCAAGGGACCGTTGATGTTGGGAGGGAGTAAAGACCCTATAGCCCCAACTAGCATTAAAAACAACACCTTAAAATAAGAGAAACACTCCTCTCATGGGATGACCCGAGTCCCAAAATATAAGACTGTTCCTATTACAAGGAACACCAATATACAAATAAAAACCGCTAAAAAAAACATTCTTAAAACAAATACGTGCATAGAATGCAACAGAAGCTTACTAGTTGGCGAACCATAACAAATATGTTGTTTTGGCCACCAAAACCAAAAATGCCTTTAATTTTGTTTTCAAACAGATACCTAACCAAATCTTTTTTTCCCTACAAAATCCTATACAAACTATACTTTATACTTGCGTGGGGGTCTGATCCTCCCATTAGGTTATAAAACTAATATCTAGTGGTGGCAGCCACCACTCTCTTTACAGGTATTGGGCTGTATCAGCTCCAAACAGGCATGGGTGTACTTCTTACACCCAAGAAAGGTGATGGGATCTTCCTCATCGCCTTTTAAAACATACTCCTCCCTAGTGTCCTAACCACCAGGGAAGCTACTCGCCCAGCATACTGGGGAGTTATGCAGGGTAAACCCCTACCTGGAAGGTGTGATAAATCCACCTTCCACAATCACAGGAGAAAGCATAGAGGTGGTTTGTTACACCTCTGTTAACACCTTACAGGGGGTGGCCCTGATACAGTGTATCTATGCCTATCCCATCCCTTTCACCTTACTGCATAAGTAGCGTGGGATACCGCCAAGCATATCCTGGATAAACTTAATCCCAAGATCTTTCTCTGGCTGGTGTATCACACCAGTAATCCTCTTCAAGATGTTTGGAGGGATGATTGCGCGTTTCAACAAGCACACGCAAGAAGCTCGTCCATATAGTGACTGTTCACCATGCATCATTGGGATGCGAACATTCCCAATTTCTAGCCGTGAATGTTGTAGGTGCAGTATAATTCTATACTTACGGAGGAGATCTAACCCCAACAGCATTTCACCTTCGATAGGGGCCACACAAACCTCCGTCAAGAACTCACAACCCCCTAGCTTGATCCGAATGGGGTCTACAATCATACCTGGCATCCTCAAATCACGGCCATCTGCGGAAATAAACACATCCCTGATCTTTTGTGGACAAGGTTGTAACTTTTCATACACCTTTTGGGATATGATTGATATTTCCGCCGCAGTGTCCACCACTGCCTTTAGAGAATGGTTACCTACCTTTATAGGTACTGCAAACAAGGGAGTTGATCTCACCTTGCATACAGCCACCTCATCTAGGGGTGTTTGAGGGTCCAACTCCCTCAAGGGACTCACCCCAAAGGATTTATCTCCATCTCTTGACTGACCTGTATTTCCTTTCTGACTAGAGGGTGCATCGCCTACCTGGTTTACTCCCTCTCTGTCTGGTGACAATATAGGAAATACTGGGATAAATTCAGGCTGGCTACTGCCATCCTCATCTCCAGCACTGTACTGGATATCACTGGAAGGTTGGCCCTCAGTTGTGCAGGTCGGAGCAGGGCCTAATCCTCCGACCCCGAGGAGTTTGACTCCTCGGTTTTCCTGAGTGGCACCTTCTTGTTGTTAGGTCTGGACATATTTGGGCAGTTCCTTTCAACATGCCCTTCCTTTCCACAGTGGACGCAAAGGGGTTGCTGTCCTGGAGAGTTTGGAGCTCCCCCAGGATTACGGGGGTTCTGTCTCTCCATTTGTTGATTCAACTGTTTTCCTAAGGAGGACAAGTTGTCTAGCTTCCTTCCCATGGATCCCAATACGTTTTCCATGGATGCTAGGCGATCCAACCTCTTACTCAGTCGCTCAACAGAGCCTTCTAAATTTGATAATCGGCGCTCCATTGTGGGCAAAGGTTGGCCATTTCGTGTACCTCCTTGACCTAAATGGAAGGGGGCATTTTCCACCCTACAGTCCTGGGCTTCTCCCTCATCTTCTGGGTTGAGGGCCATGGTCTTGACTTGGCGTGGCCTGCCATACACTGCTATACGGGAGTGTTGATACCACCGTAAGGCTTCCACTGCGTCGTCTACATTCAGGGGGTGTCGGTCAAGGGCATACCACCCTGCCTCCTTGTCAGTACACCCCTGGCATAGACGGAGTACCAGCTGTTGCTGCACCGCTCTCTCTGGGACTTCTGGAAATGCGCGACTAGCAAGTTCGTTCAAACGATCCGCCCATTCGCAAAGAGATTCCTCCGCGCTTTGACTGGCAGTGCTGAACTCTAATTGCGCGGCCTCCGCTGGCTCCTGACGATCGAACCGTTTTGCAAAGCGGTACACGACTTCACAATATTTGAGCTCCGGCTCGCGACTAATCAGGAACTCAAAGAAATTGCTAGCCTTGCCCAATAGGCACCAGCATAATTGATCCAAACGCTGGGCCGGGCTCCAGTTTCTCGCATTTGCGAAAGCCTCAAATTTGCGGCAAAACGCCCTCCAATTACCTGTTCCATCGAAGGTAACAGTCTTTGGGAGGTATTCGTAACCCCAGTGGTGTGGTGGGTCCATCCCAGGCCTATCATTGGAGAAGTCATGGGAATCACTTCTCCTGGCAGAGCTAGGAGGGTACCCCTCCTGCCTACCCCACTGGGTTTCATTGTAATCCCATTGCGATGCCCTGCCACCCATACGTGTGTATGAATGCTCTTTGGGTAGGGAGTGAATATTCTCCCTATCTCGGGAGTACTCCCTATCCTTCCAACTCCTCCCTCTGGGAGCTCCACGTCGCTGAAACCTTTTCTGTCCGATTGCTACACCCTCAAATTCTTGGGAGTCGGAGGCAGAGGTGTCATGATCGAAAGCACCTCCATATGACTTCCCACATAGGGTGTCTTGTCGGGATCTATCTTGCTGCACTGAGCAGTGACGCAACTGCCCTGCATGGGAAGATGGGGTCTTCCCCGTTTGATCCTCCCTGGGGGGAGGATATACATCATGGGGGTACGGGGAAGTCCCCCGAGATTGGACTCCTCCCCTTGATGTCTCAATGGGATCAGCAGTCGCAGTGTCTGAAGGTAAAGACTCTTCAGGCTCTAACTGCGGACAGAACACAAATTTCGGGATGAGATCCTCGATCCCTGGAATGTCAGAGGACTCCAACAAGTCCTGAGTGACATTTCCATGCTCATTCCGGAGCTTCAAAATGTCATTGACTTGGATTAACGACAATCCAAGACGTACAAACTCACTACGGGACAAATAATTAATGGGCATCGCCATGACTAGCACTCATACAAACAACCTATTCCCTCAACGAATTGTTTAAAAAAGGTACCAATAACTAAACTAAATCAACATGTACTAATGAAGAAAAGACCTTAAACATATACTCACAGGTATTAACCAATGATATACCAATTACCACAATCTGTAATTATCATAATCAGCGACACATCATTTCACACACAGACTATAACTCACTTTAGTTTTTACTACTCAAACACTCCCAAAATACTACTCAAAACAAACACCAGATACAATTGTAAACATATGTGGCTACTAATTATGAACCTAAAATGGGAAATTACAATTCGTTTCTATTGCCTGATGTCGCTTAAAAAATAATCACAGCTGTTCAGGTCTCACTCCTCCCTTATCACAAAAATAGGGAGGTCACAGTGACAACTCAACTTGGGTAAGACTCAGACCGAGTCTAGGACCCACAAATATAAAACCAGAATAGAATATGACAATGCTAAAGAAATAAATCTGTGCTTGCAAGAAAACAAATATCAAGATGAAAACACAATCTCTTTACGCTAGATAGTTACCGTACAAACACAAAACAGAAACAAAACAATCAGTCACAATTAACTTTACCACCAGTACCAATGAAAGGAACAACACGCAATCAATGTATCATGCGACACACCCGACGCACACCAGCAATACAGCACACGTCATAAGCAGTAAAAACTAGGCCCAAGTCAAATGTGGTTACGGATACAGAACTATTTTCGTATCTGCAAAACAATCCAAAATGACAGTAACAGCATGAAGGTTTATACACTACAGATACTCAAAACAAGTAGTAATAATCTATAGTTCAAACAAACAAATCAAAAGTTAACGAAATAATGTATCAGATACAGTGTACTCACCGGAATGATGTCCTTCAGCACCGCAAAATGATGCAGAATGAATGAGCCAAATTGTAGCACCAGTCAGGCAAAGGACAGTCACACAAACAATTAAAAATTATTGTATAAACGGTTGCAATTCCGCACAGCAAAAGGGAAAATGCAATCCAGTCCTCCTGAGTAAGGGAGAAAATAATGACAGGCCCTCCTCACCAAGAGGAGTGAATGATGCCCACCAACTTCCTCCCTCCTTCCCAATCGAAAAGAAGGACGTAGCACTCCCTCACGTAGGGGGGGGGGGGGATACCTCCCACAAAAGGTGGGGAAATGCACAGACTTCCGCTGCCACTAACTAATCGCGGGGCAAAGTACTCCCGCGAAAATAGAAAAACACGAACGTTCCACGAGTAAAGCAGCTTACAGAGAGGAGAGCACTGGAAAGGGCAAAATAGAGGTAGCAAGGAAAGTCAGAATGACAGTAGAAAATGAAAATGTCGACGCAACAAAGAAAGAAAGAATGAGCGCGACAATAGAAAACGCGATCGAGAAAGAAAGGTGATCACGCTTCGAATCTCGCAGGTTGCGAAAAGTAGGAGAGAGCGCGACAGAGAAAACAGAAGAACACAAATAGCCGCGCTATACGAATACACACTGAAAGGGGAACGCGATGCCGGAGAGGTCCAGCACAACAGGCGCGCAGCTCACCGCAGGGAAATACCCTCCCTCCTTACACACGATGGACGTGGAGAACTGTGCACGCCAGAGCCTGAACACACTGGAAGCTTTGACAGAACGGCTAGCGAGTGCAGTGAATACACACCGCACACACGAGCTATCCGGCAACGCTATCGCGCGAAATATCAGGCAAGTTAAAACTCGCCTGAACTGGGACACACAGGTATACACAGGGATACAACACGCAACGAATACAGTGATATCACGCAACGAATGGGGCAAGGGAGGTCCACCTACCCAAGCCACCGAGACACACGTGTGGAACGAAACACGTGAAACAAATATGACAAATGTAGATCTAGCACGCAGACGACCACCACGCAAATACACGTAACGCGTATACAGGGCTAGACCGAGATCTAGACCTGGACCACGTTTAAAAAGAAAAACGCACCACGCAAACAATGACAATCGCACTCACAAGCTGAAATCACGCCGAAGAATAATTTCAGCAAACACCATCGACAATCAAACTAACAAACGAAAGACGCTTGCAACTAGAACAATCAGAAAAGATGATATTTCAATGAATTTGGAGCTCCCTGAATACAGGTGGGCCTGGTCTAGTGCAAGATGTTACAAATCACGCACTGTCACTCAAACAATCAACACACTCCTCCTCCCCAACAAGCAAAATTACCAATGAAAACGATTACACCAAGACAATTAGACAAAACAAGCACAAGACAAATTACACTACAGGAACAATCGACAAACGTGGACACCGCCAAGCTCCCTCGCGCTGCCAAGAGCTCTCGCCTCGGCTCCGTCGCATGTGCTCCACCCTTCGCGTATCGGTGCGGTATAGGAGTGCAACGCCTGTTGGCGAAAATAATAGCGGCAGCGGAGTCAGCTTAAATTGCGGCTCTATGTCCACGAAAACAATGGCACAGGAAGTAGGACAATTGTCCGTGACGCCACTGTTGTAGTAACGGTAGTACTTACCGGCACTACTGGTGAGTTGCAACTGTAACTTGTCTTGTAGCTCAGTCAGTATGTCTTTCAATCAGGTTCCAGGTCACAACTGAGGGATGCGCGTACAGGCAATCCCTTTTATACCTCCCCTGTAGACAGGGGGGTTAGGGTGAAACCGCTAGGGGGCGCTACTACTACAGCACTTTAGCTTTCTATTCATTACGAAACAATAGTCGCCATTCAACGAGGGACGCTTCGAGACGCATCGGGACGCATCGGGAGGGTAGAGGGAAGGAGCTTATTTTGCGGACGCAGCGAGACGGCCACCAGGTAAGCTCCTTTTCGTACATGCAACGGTCCGTTTGTGAGGGCTCGTCTTTTACAAGTATACTTGGGAGTTAGCCGACGCTTTGCGACGCTCGGCGGCGCCCGCCGACACGCAGTCTAAACTAGTGATTGTACGCCGTCGCTAACCGTCGCTGGGTGTCCTTTGACGTCGGAAATTGTAAGAAATTTGCAGAAGCGTCGCACCGCGTCGCTCGCCGTCCCTAGTTTACCAGGTGCGCCTTATTTTGTTGTCCAGACCCATGTAGGGGTCTTTCCAGTGTTAGACTAGCTAGAAGACTCGGCTGGGAATTGGCATGAGTACGCTGGAGGGGGAAACAAACTTTATGTGTCTGTTTGCATCTGTGTTGTGAGCTTTTCAGTTGATAAGAAATACAAATGATTATGAAGTCTAATCACAAACATATTGTTAATATTATTTGTCCTTGATATCCTTATTTTCATTATGATTATTATTACAATCATCATCATCATTATTATCACTACTGCTGAAGTAAAATTAGACAAATTTTCAATGTTATCATTATTATCATTTACTTGTTAGTATTACTATTAATATCATTAACATTATCATTATCATTATCAATCATCATCATCATCATCATCATCATAACTTTTATACAAATAATAGTGACAGTGATATTATTTTTAGGATGTAACTTTTCTCCCTATGTGTACTCACATGCCAGTTGTATTTTAACTGTTTGATGATAAGGAGATGTGTTTTCCCATTACACCTTACAGAATGCCCATCATGCTGCGAAGCTCCAACTGCATCTTGACTGGCAAGTCTCCCGCGGAGCTGGCCAAGCTGAACGAGTGCCCGCTGGACCCTGGCGGCTACTTCATTGTCCGAGGGACGGAGAAGGTCATCCTCATCCAGGAACAGCTTTCCAAGAATCGGATGATCGTTGAGGTGGACCGGAAAGGGGTAGTCTCCTGCAATGTGACAAGGTACCAGTTCCTTTCTTTCTGCCTTGGAAAGTGTGTGGGGGTTTTACACAGGAGTGAAAATGATTGTTGGTCTGTTGGTCACTTATCTGTAAAAGTGGAAATTTTCGTGGTGTTGAAATTTTCGCGCATTTCGCGCAACCAAACACTAGCGTGAAAATAAAAGCCCGCAAATATTTTTGCTCACCATTTGTTCCTGTGCGTGACGTCTTGATTCCGCGGAATTAAAAACACGCGAAACTCTTCTGACCCGGCCAAGCGCGAAAAATTAGTCACACGAAAATATCCACTTTTACAGTAATCACCTGGTTGTTTGGTCTGTGCATGACAATTAGTATGATACACATACTTCCACAGGATTTAATATTGAAGAAACTTTGCACATACTCATGACCTTAATATGCAAATATACATTGTAGGTTGCATTTCTTTTGTTTACAATTGATTCAGGAAGACATTGTTATGGCAACGATGAGTGTGGCTTGAAAAACATTGAGACCATGCTATGGAAATGTTATTTCTTTTTCTCTTATTCTATTGTTATTGTTTTTTTCCTAGCTGTACCAACATGGAATTTGGCATAATTCTATTCAATAAGATACTGTGGCCTTCAGAATCTTATGTGAATATGTCATTGATTTGTCCTATGGTACTGCTCTGATACACATGATGATACAGAAAATGACAAAGTTTATACATTGGGTGTTGAGATTGTTGCATTGCCAATTTAACTGCACTTTTTGTATAGTGATTTTTAGTGAATTATAAATGTCCATGGCTAAATCCACTTGAATGAAATATATGTAATTATGTTTTTGAACTGAAACAAGCCGTTGCCAAAATCAATTTGCTTACAGAATCAAAACATTGTTGTACAAAGAAGCTGAAAAAAGGACAAAAAAAAAATGTGTATATTGACTATGTTATGGTTTCTTAGTTTTGAAGTCCCTGTAAAATGAATCATAATGCATGTGAGCCCATGGCAGTTTACAAACTGTTGAGGAAGCATGATTTAAAGTGTTGCAAAAACCTCCAGTAGATGTTGGCAACCAAAATAGATATGATATATTTTTGTATTTTGTAATAGTTCCACTCATGAGAGGAAGAGTCGCAGCGTGGTTCTTGTGAAGAAGGGCAAGCACTACTTGAAGCACAACACATTTACAGAGGTGAGATAAAAACTATCCAAATTACATGTATCTCTCTCTCTGCATCTCTCACCCTCTCTCTTGAATGTCTGTAATTTTGTTTTTGTTTTTGTTGGAGTTTTTTTTGTTTTTCTTTCTCTATATCTGTATCTCTTTCTCTCTCACAGATGTTTGTTACTTTCATGAATCTTTAGCTCTCTGTGAAATTTGTTTCATAAACATGAACATTCTGGTGAAGAGTAAATATCGTCCGTTTCTCTTCATTTTTATGCCTCTGCCTGATGGGTGTCAGAGGCGTTATGCTTTCAGGTTTTCCGTCCGTTTGTACGTACGTACGTCCGTCCCCATTTGTGCAAGCAATGAGTAATACTGAGTGGATTTTTGCTTTGTTTATTTTTTTTCCTGTGGTGTGTGTGTATTATGATATTCCCATCTTCCCCATTTGTGTACCCAATAACACAAGTAATATTGAATGGATTTTTTTCCCTTTGGTGTGTGTGTTTTAGGATATTCCCATAGTGGCGGTCTTTAAGGCCATGGGGATGGAGAGTGACCAGGAAGTCGTCCAGACCATCGGGACAGAGGAGTCCACTATGATCCACTTTGCCTCAGACCTGGAGGAGTGTCACCGACTGCAGGTCTACACACAGCTACAGGTGGGTGGGTCCGCAGGTTTTGGGTTCAATACCACGGGAGGTGAAGGTGCACCGTGGTGAAAAGAGGGTCAAGTGATGTCCCATTTTTGCTGTCATGCTTGGATGAGTTCTAGTCCAGAAGGGAACTCATCAGTCAGTCTTGAGACCAGGTTTTGTTCTGATTCTTATATGGTTGACTCGGAAATGCACCACTTTTTAAACCTACACGTACATATACATATATTATGTGAAACAGTGTAATAACAGGATTTTATTCACAATTAAGGTCTTTACGTCTTATTGTTGTGTTTTTTATTCTTCTTTTTGAGGCAGGGCAGTGTCAAACAATGCTTTAAACAGGATATTGCCACATTGTGGGCTGAAATATTTTACTTTTACACACCACTGTGTGAGACAGTGTCTTAACCCGTTGATGACTAGTCATGAGTATACTTGGGCAGGTGTCTTTGGGAAGTGCGTGTTGTAGCCAAATCATCCCAGCCTCAACAGGTCAACAAGACTATAATGTCAGAATATTTTCTGTAATACTGTATCATTTGAATGATCACCCATCATGGGAAAACAGTGTCAACAACAGAATCTTGTTACAGTATTGGCCCTTTGCTATTAGTACACCCGTAAATGTATCCATCGACAGTTTGAAACAAACATTGTTTTGTAAAGGGTCACTATGTCACACAGTGCAAGCTCCTATTTTCAGAATGAGGAATCACAGTGTGAAATCAGTGTCTCTAACCTTGTTGCTTGACAGGCCCTGCGGTTCATAGGGAGCAAGGTCCGGCAACGGAGGATGTGGGGAACTGGCGGTCCGAAGAAGTCCAAGGTGGATGAGGCCCGCGAGCTCCTGGCCACCACCATCCTGGCCCATGTACCGGTCAGTTCTAATCTTTCTGCAATAACAGCCTTTGTGCAAGTGCCCTCATGATGCAATACTGAAAGTCATGCAGAAATACTCATTGCTACTTACATGTATTTGACAGTAAATTGTACTGTTTTCTTTTGTTGTTGTTTCTAAAAAATGCTACCAGTTTCATGAAAAGTATGTCTTTTTCATTCCCATATTGTACTGCTACAAATATACGCCTATATTGCAAGAAATGTGTAAAGTGCTGTTTCCCCCCCCCCCCCCCCCCCCCCCACGAAATTACACATTTTTAGTCCTGAGAGAATACTGCAGTGCTATTTTATACATGGTTGTCATTTATGGTCATGAGCGAGGAGGGCCCAATGCAAGTGTCTCAGCATAAGGACTTTTTGAAATCTGATAATGTGATGATGTTATGAGTTGGTAGATTGTCTGCCCCATACACCCCTCCCACTCAATGGGTCAATACTGAACAACTCAGTCGGTTGCCTTGAGCAATGGAATAGCTAGGATTGTCACACCAGCAGGCCTGCCAGTGCAAAATGTATCATACATGTGTCTCTTTGGTTGTGATTTTGTGCCCCGCAATCCTGACATTGTTTTTGTTTTTTTCTACAAATATTTGCCCCAGAATGCTTTGGACTTTGTGGTTATGATATTACTCTAGTATTTGAATTCCATTTTCTCATATTCTTGTATTTCCTTTACTCCACTTCACTGTTTGTTGCAGACTTCTTTTTGTTTTGTTTGCTATGATTTGTTTTCTGTTTACATTTTCTGCTCCTGCTTGATGATAATGCATCTGTTTCCATGACAACAACAGGTGGTCCAGTTCAACTTCCGTCCCAAGTGTCTCTACCTGGCCCTCATGGTCCGCCGTGTGATTGAGGCCCAGGGTGATGCGGTCAAGGTGGATGACAGGGATTACTATGGCAACAAGAGACTGGAGCTGGCAGGGCAGGTGAGTCCCACTTCTCCCGGATGCACTTCAAAGTTTAAAACTGTTACTGTGCCACTATGTAAGCTCCCTTTCGCTACATTATTCTGACACGGCAACACATGCATGATTTTGAAAAAAAAATAAAAATACTATGTGTTTCTATCGTGTAAATTCTTACAGAAGGAATTTTGCACTAGAAATGCATTACAGGAAAAGTGTAGAGAAATTTGCAGGCTTTGCTGTAATCAAGATATTCAACAAAGCTGTGCCTATGACCCATTTAATATACACAGTGTGTGCTCCCTGTCTGACAAGATAACTTTCTCTCTCTCTCTCTCTCTCTTGCAGCTGATTGCCTTACTCTTTGAGGACCTGTTCAAAAAGTTCAATGCCGAGCTGAAGAAGTACGCCGACCAGAACATTCCGCGGCCGAGGGCGGCTCAGTTCGACATCGTCAAATACATTCGCCAGGACCAGATCACGAACGGACTCGTGACGGCCATTTCTACAGTGAGCCCTCCCAGCAGTAAACATCTACATCCATATTGATGTGCCCCATTCTGTATTGTAAAAGATCAGTGGGGTTGAGGACGGTTTGATTTTGCTTCAACACACATTTCCCACAAATGCTTGCCCGAGTATACTCGGGACTCATCCTCAACGGGTTTAATGATAACTTTACTCCTTGATCCACTGTATTTGACCCACTACAACAAAAGGATCTGAAAGTCAGGGAGGATGAATTTCTGAAAACAACATGACATTATTCCCTTACTCTTCCACTTTAGTTTTATATAAATACGACTCATAAAAATATGACTTTATTACATAAAAGTGATCTAGCGCATGTCGAGTGGTTTAGGAAATCAGCGTTTTGAGAAAACCACCTTCAAAGTTGTCCTTCTGACGCTATCGTGATCAAGGGGAGGCAAGACAGTTTTCACCTCTTGACAATAGAAGGTACAAAATGTATGTTCCTATCAACCTCCGGGATGTTCATTCAAGCATGCATAACGCCAGCGATTAACGTACGGCCAATCACTAAACAAGGATGCCACGCACTGACCAATAAGATCACTCCCTCGTTACTAGGGGCAGAGTCTACCTGCAGCACTAAATCCAAATCTTCAGACACGTTTCTGTTCCGTTGAAAGTCGGGAAATTATGGCCTAGAAAATGCTAATTTCTTGCCTTTCCTTTGGTCATATAGCTTCGGAATTTCAGCAGACGATAGATGATACACTAGCCGACAAAATTATGCCAAAAGCAGAAATCCGACTGTTTTGAGCAGTTTTGATGATCTGACTTTAAACTTGATTTTCTGGGCTCAGCCGTCAGCGATGTTAGGATCCTTGTGATGTAGTGGGTCAAATATATGAGCTGATCACCATGACATGCCGTATTTGTGGATTTCAAAAGTACCCCGAAAAGTAGCGAATTTAATATACGAGGCAAATCTCTCATTTGAAGAAGCTACACCCCTGTAGACAATGCCAGTGTATATCTTGGCAATCAAGGACTTAAAAACCAAAGATATAAAACACCTGTTAATTGACCCTGGCCTAATCTAAGCATCAGTCACTGCCATTGGGGGGGGGGCACCCACAAGAGGAGGAGATTGTTTTCGTTTTGGCATGGGTTAATGTTGCCCCATGGTGCGTGTGTGTGTTGACAAACTTCTACAATGCTCTCCTTCTTATTCCTGTATTTTCGTTATTTATGGGTCAAATTTTTTCGTTCGAAATTCAAAACGGATGACTATAGAATTTCTCAATAGAATATAAAATCTAAAACTTTAGAAAGAATAGAAAAAATTGAGTGCACTTTGAATGGTCTGCCACAGGCAGATATCCTTATTATGCTCTTATGTAATATGACAGCTGTTGCAGTCATTAAACCCTGGCTTGGCCTCCAGGTTTGCCACGCCTGAGTAGAAAGTTATTTTGCAGTGGGCAAATACATCTACTCCTACTTCTCAAACGAGGAATCGTTAGGGGGGTATAGCACCCCATCAGCTTCGTTTGGCGATGGGGTCTCGCCTCAAACGGGGGTTTGACGGCATGATCTGACATGGAAACAACTTTTGACCTCTTAACTAGCATATTGTCATTGCTTTTCTTCCCTTTGAAATCCACAGTCAAATGACTTGATGATTTTGGTGTAAGAAGATGAGGCCTGTATGTGCTCTCCAAGATGCACCTCCCATAACATGTGGTTGAATGTGTGCATCCCTTCTGTTTGTTTGTTTGTTTGTTTGTTTATATGATGGTGAATTGTTTTCAGTGTCTGATGGCTGAAGTTGTGGACTGATGTTTTGAGGTGTATCTTCCATTCGTTTCCAGGGCAACTGGTCGGTGAAGCGTTTCAAGATGGAGCGAGCCGGTGTGACCCAGGTCCTCTCCCGTCTCTCCTACATCTCGGCTCTTGGGATGATGACCAGAATCTCTAGTCAGGTGAGGGAAATAGCATGTCTGCCGCCCTCTATTGTCCACAGGCAGATATGATTATATATTTTTTTTCTTTTTTTTTTTTTTGTTTAAATGTAAGTGCGCTTCATTCATCACCCATTGTTTGTTGTACAGTTTGTGATGTTCATTGTTTGCCACTTACTCTTTATCAATCATCACATTGCATTAGCTACATGTACAATGTATAGGTTTACAAGCATTTTAAATGTTGTTGAACCTTAACAATGTTATAGGTTTAATAGCAGAGGTGCCCATGAGTATGGTGTGGAAGTATCGTATTACTGACTGACATGCTCTTGGGAGCATAGACAGTGCAGAATGAGAACCTCTCTTGGAGTTCCACCCATAGTCAGATGAGCAATTATTTTGTTCTGTTCTGTCTTACACTGCTTGGAGTGAGTGTTTATTTGCTAGTTTGTGTTTGTTTTGTTTTGTTTTGTTTTTTATACTCTTGCTAACTCTCTCTCTCTCTCTCTGTTTTCCCTTGTAGTTTGAGAAGACCAGGAAAGTGAGTGGTCCGCGTTCCCTGCAGCCGTCACAGTGGGGCATGCTGTGTCCTTCAGATACCCCAGAAGGAGAGGTGAGAAAGGAGTACCAGTCTGTATACTAGTACTGTAAAAGTGGTTTCTTTCGCGTACAGAAACTTTCGCGGTTTCCATCGGTGCCGACTTTTTCGTGTGTGTTTAAATTCGTGGTCGGTAATGATAGCATTGTAACAAGCCACGAGTTCAAAACATTTTCGCGTGATGTTAAATTCGCGGTTCAACCTCAAAGCGCGAAAAGCGCGAAAATAAAACCACCGCGAAAGAAACCACTTTTATATGTGACCGTGCACCTCAAAACGAACATAAAGTTGCACACACTGATTTTGCGCGAGGACTGAAAATAAGTGAAATGGGTCAACCTAGCCGAACTTGACTTTTTCATATTTTCTGAAAGAGCGGGTCTTCTTTTACTTTATGCTAAAATTTGGTATCATAAAACGGGCAGGAAAGTGTGTTTTTTTAGCAGTTTATCTCGAACATTTTTGGTAGAATAGTGTGATTAGGTGTGTCTTTAGAATCCCTTTTTCATTTCTGAAAAACCTTGTCCACACTCTTCACTTTCAACTCTAATAGCTTTTAAAAAGATAGTGCTACTGCTTTGAAAGTTGGCATTAATTATGGACAGAGTGTGTTAATGAGGCATGCTTAATTTCAGTTTAATCTGATAATCTCTTCATTGTTGTTACTCTGGTGGTTTACTTCCTGTTTTTTGTCCCATTCATTGCAAAGCCAGCAAGGTTTGGTAAAGATTAAGTGCTTGAATAGACACTGTACTTCAGAGCCTCTTTTCTCAGTTCACACTTTTCCTGAGTTCGTGCTTTCTTTCCAATATTTAGATAGGTTAGGAGAGTCCATTTGATTTGAGTTATACATCATTTTAAAGCTTAAATTCTGCTCTTTCAGAATTTGGTCTTAACTAAAAATTCATGTCTGGCGACTTTTCGTTTGTTTTGAGGTGCAGGGTCACATATACAGTATGTTGTACACGTGGGGGGAATTGTATGTGTGTACATGTGGCTGTCTATCTGTGAGGACCTGCAAGTGTATTTGTACATATGTGTGTGTGTCTGTTACAATACAGTTATGCAAAACATTTGAGTGTTATCATAAAGTATTCTATTGGAGACATTTTTTTTTTCCAGTTCCTTAAAAAGAGGAAAAAGAGAAGACAGGAAAATATAAATAAAAGAAAATATTTTTGATGCAATATCGAAGTGGATAAATATGCTTTATAGTTTTCGAAATCCATGATCCTAGTCTAAAATGTGATTTATTTTGAGTGTCACCTTGTCCATGTCCACAGGGGTGCGGTCTGATTAAGAACTTGGCCCTCATGACTCACATCACCACCGACATGGAGGAGGCCCCAATTGTCCGGCTGGCATTCAACCTCGGCGTCGAGCCCGTCAACCTCCTCTCGGGCGAGGAGCTGAGCATGCCGGACGTCTACGTCGTCTTCCTCAACGGTCAGTCCGGTCTGGATTATGACTAACCCTTTATGATTTGATGTGTTTGTTGAATGTCCACATTGGCTTGAGTGGTGGACACTGATGTTTGGACAATTGATTTGTCTATGGATAGACATAACATAATCTACTATGTTCGCCATATATTTGAATAGCAAATCTAAATTTTTGCTGATCGGGACTTCCTGATGATTTTGTGAGTGGTTAAATTCGCAATCATGAAGGACAGTGTGTACTGAATGGAAAATGTATGTGTGTGCATCACATATATGTCCGGATCAGAGTCAATATTTTTGTGTGTCTTTAATTTGTGAAAAGCACCTGACTGTGAAAAAAGAAAAACCTTGCAAAATATTCTACAGTGTGACCATGGCCTTCCTGTTTGAATAGATTAAGGGACATTAGGCCCATTCTTACAGCCATCAATGGTCTCAATTATCTTCATTTCAATTTGAATGGTGGCACAGAAACCGAGTTGCTTTTTTCATCTGTGTGAACACAGTAATTATGTACAAACTGTATTCAAAGTAGTTCGATTTTAATTGCTATATGCTCGCAACTGAAAAGTGTGGCGTGTCTGCAAAAATCGCAGTTTTTTTCTGGGTATGTAATGCGGCCGTGGGACCTGAACGCGGAACATCACAATTGATAGTCTGTGGTCTTATTCTTTGGGTCAGAAGGGCTCCTCGTATGATTTCTCCCAGGGAATGTTGTAGCGGCAAGAGAGAGCAGGGGTTTATTTCATGAAAGTGTTATGACATACTTTTTACTCATAAGACAGTCTTCTGAGAGACTTCAGGGAATTAATTTTACTTTTGTAGGTCTTTGTAGGTACATATGAGCAGCTTTGGCCATTTTGAGATTAATGTAAATTACAGTGTATAAACTGTCATGTGATGACTTCATGAAATGAGTCCCCTGGTGGCTTTTATGGACAAGTGGCCTCTCAAACCAAATTTGACAGGATTTGAGTTTGAAAGAAATCCTAAAATAGATGTATAATACCATGAACCAATACCAAATTTAGTTTTAAATGCTTACTGCAAGTCTCTCTTGGCATTTTAGGAAACATCTTGGGCGTCATCAGGGAGCACGAGCGACTCATGAGGACGTTTCGTCTGGTGAGGAGGGCGGGCTACATCAGTGAGTTTGTCTCCATCTGTCCGAACCACGCCCAGCGGTGTGTCTATATCGCCTCGGATGGTGGACGGATTTGTAGGTGAGCCAACTGTCTCGGAAAGAATGATCATCTTTTGCTATGATTTCAATCAATTGCCTTCCTCTGTACACCTGTGTTTTTTAAATCGAATAGAATCCATAAAACTTCCCAAATCACTACCAAAATTCAATCATCTGTTCCTCTTGTCATCCTCAACCTTTCCTCTAAGTGTTTCATCCAAATCCATTCACAATTTTTTGTTGAGTTATTTTTTATATTTTGTTGTCGTTGAGTTATACAAGCCAACAAACCAACGCCAAGGGAAGACAACAGAAGGCATGAAACATGCCCCCTCCCCACATCACAATGACCAAACTTCCATTTCCTCCTCAGGCCGTACATCATCGTCGAGAAAGGTCAACCGAGGGTGACCGACAAACACATGAAGGAGCTGTCCAAGGGATTCCGCAGCTTTGAGGACTTCTTGCGGGAGGGTCTGGTGGAGTACCTCGACGTTAACGAGGAAAACGACTGTCAGGTCGCCCTCTATGAGAGTCTTATTACCAGGTGAGTGGCGCCCTCTGGGGTTTCGTTTTGATATTTTGTCATGGTTGGTTTGTAATTTTTGGGAGGTCACTTTGGATCTTGGCTGCCAAGCAATTCAGTGCTAATTTTGTTTGCATGCACAAGTCATCCCTTGAAATAGCAGCTTTTCAGACTGTGCCTAAAAACACCCTGTTTCGATCAGGCTTTACTTTGTTGCTTTCTGTAAAAAGTGGGTAATATGTTTGTGGGTAATTCCATGAAGTTAGGGCAGTGTCCATGTAGCATCGTGATATTTAAAAGATACATTTCAGCATAACTCAATATTGATTGTGCTATACATTTATTGTTTGTAGGCTTTACATTTGCATTGAGGCCACACATTTTCATAGAAATTTTGTGCCATTCAGACTCAATTTTGATGAACTTATTAAACAATATGTAACAGTGTCCTGTAGCATCGTGACGTGTCCATGTAGCATCGTGATATTTAAAAATTTGGTCCTAAGAGACAAATTATGGCAATTAGCTTGACCAAAATATAATTTAAAAAAAAAAGAAAATTACACAATGTGTCACTGTGCTACACGGTGTCCTTTTTGTGTGACATTTGGTGGACACCGCGTAGCATAGTGACACATTGTGTAATTTTCTTGTAAAAGTAAAACTGTGGAAAGGAGAGTTAAGATATTTAGCTATCTGACTAATCTAGTAATTATGCATATTATATCAAATTTTGGTCAAGCTAATTGCATTAATTTGTCTTTTAGGACCAGATTCTAACTACCACGATGCTACATGGACACGTCACGATGCTACAGGACACAGTTACATATTGTTTCAATAACTTTATCAAAATTGAGTCTGAATGGCACAAAACTTCCAGGAAAATGTGTGGCCTCAATGCAAATGTAAAGCCTATAAACAATATATGTATAGCATAATTAGTACTGAGTTATGCTAAAATGTCACACTTTGTGCCCCAACTTCACGGAATTACCCATGTGTGAGTAATTTTTCATGCTTGGCTTCGTAAATGTTAAGATGAGCCTTGTGTGTGTTTAATTCCAAAGAGTCAAAACAGCAACTGCTGGAACAGCAACTGCTGGAACATGTGGCAAGCATAAATATTCGCATGCTTTTATTCACATTTAGTTTCTGCTTGCGTAGCAGAAAATTCAGCATCATGAAAATGTCCACTTTTATAGTAATCCTGTGTGGGAATTTCTGTCTGTTATGAATGACATGTGAGAGTGGTAAACTGATCTCTCCTTTATTTGGCTGTCTTCCTTCACTGTTGCAGTGAAACAACTCACCTGGAGATAGAGCCGTTCACCATTCTGGGTGTGTGTGCAGGCCTCATCCCATACCCACACCACAACCAGTCCCCTAGGAATACATACCAGTGTGCCATGGGCAAACAGGCTATGGGTGAGTGGAGTAAAAAACAAAGGCTCATTCACACACATCGAAAAGTGTGAGTTGAATCATGATTCAAATTGCGACCTTATACTGTAATTGCGACTATCGGTGGCAATGTGAGTGGGCCTGTTATGTGGCTTGATAGATTTCTGTGTTGCATTGTCCTTCGTGCTAGGTCAAATAAGATTCATTTCTTAAGCTTTGAATAGTATGATGGCCTGTCCAAAGGTAAACTCTACCTTCACAGGCAGCAACCCACATTTTGGGGGAAGAAAACTAGTAAAATACATGTCAAGCCATGGATTTAGAATGTGTTGGAATGTTTTGAATTATACGTCTACAAAATCCACTGTAAGTGAAGGATGCAGTCTGTACACCCTGTCACATGTGTGCATGTGTGGATATTAGTGTAGAAATGAACTGAATATTTTTCTCTTTTTTTTGTGTGAAATGAAATGTTTGAATTTTATTCCTTCATATATGTAGCATGTGGTATATAATATCATGTGTATGTGCATTACAATGTGAGTATGAATATGTGATTGTATGTAGGCCATAGAAAAGCAGGTATTTTGATACATGTATTGACATCCAATGTACACATGTACATATACTTGTATGTATGGATTTGTTTATGTATGTTCAAACTGTGTAGTATGCATGTTTGCATACATATTTCTATCTTCTTATATCTATGGATATTTTATTATATTTGATATATGAATATTTTATTGTATTTGATGTACATTCCTTCATTGAGAAATATGAAAATAAATTGAATTGAATTGAATTGAATATGTACATTTATGTCCCTTATGAATTTTCTCTTTGCAGGCACCATAGCATACAACCAAAGAAATCGCATTGACACCTTGATGTATCTCTTGGTCTATCCAATGGCTCCACTCGTCAAGTCAAAGGTTTGTGACCTTCAAATGATTATTTTCTTCACATATTCTTTGTTTGTTTGTTTGTTTGTTTTTGTGTGTGTGTTTGTGTGTGTTTGACAGATTTTTCATATATGACCAATCTTCCATGTTTGCAATATTTTGTTGTGCTGTGACAGCAAAACAAAAATCAAAACAAAAGAAAAGAAAACCCTAAGCAAACCAACACAAAAAAAATTAGTATTAGTTAAGATTAATTAAGTATTTCATTTGTACATTATGCTCTTTTGTCCTTCCCCCCTTTTGGAACCAAATCATTTTTCAGACCATCGACCTGATCAACTTTGATAAGATCCCGGCGGGCCAGAATGCTGTGGTGGCGGTGATGAGTTACAGCGGCTATGACATAGAGGACGCCCTCATCCTCAACAAGGCGTCAGTGGACCGAGGTACAGCTGAAGTGTGTTTGTTACTTCCTATTAGCTCTTTATGTGCCACGTTAACACGTCTGACTCAGTCAACGGCGTGCCAACTTCGCATATTCTGCTCAAATGCGCAAACTTTTCCAAACCGATCGATAATTCGCCAAATGCCGCAGTACAATGAAAGTGGTTCTCACTTTTCTGTTCCTCTATAAACATATGACTTGCATTTTATGTGGTGATTAACCATCAAGCAGTGGTCCCTACTGGATTTGCTTGTGTATTCTTAGTTTTTGTTACTGTTTCGTGTGCAAAAGTCATGCCTTTTCAGTAATGTAGCTGCTGGTCATTTGAAAGAGAAACAATCATAGATTTGCAGTACAATTTACCTCATAGCAAAGAATAACATTTTCTCTACACATTTGCTCACTTTACACCCATATTAGCAGAAATCTATAGACGTTAGGAATATTTCAAAAAGAGAATGCTTTCCCAAAGCATGACTACATTGGTGTCTCAGAATAATGTGGCACAGAGGAGGTTTCCACCATGGCACATAAAGAGTTAACACCTCTATTTGAATGATGATGCTATGCATTCGCTTGTGCAGTATATCTCAGAATCCCTCTGAACTTGGGCATACGTTAATTTTCACAACATTATACATGGCCTGTCTCCTCACCAATTCACATAAAGTGAGTGATAAAATGTAGCTGATTTTTGGTATTATCTTGATTAGTTTCCACATTTTGATGATTGACAGGCTTTGGACGTTGTCTCGTGTACCGCAACACCAAGTGCACCCTGAAGCGCTACGCTAATCAGTCATTTGACCGTCTGATGGGACCCAAGCTGGACGCACTGACCAGGAAGCCAATCTGGAGACACCAGATCCTGGACGCTGATGGAGTCTGTGCACCAGGTTAGTAAAGCAGTTTGTCTGTTAAAAGACCCAGCAACTTAGGGAGAGAAGGGTGACTTGATTGACATACAGTTTGACCTCGATTATCCGGCCATGTCGGGACTGGCGCTCATCCGGATAAGTGAATTGGCCAGATATGGGAGACACAATGTTAATGTAATAGCTGCCGTCCCAGTGCACTGGCAGCTGGGCAGGAAGCGTACCCGCAATGGTGGTGTAATCTATGCTAGCCTGCGCAAAATTGTAGTCCCGATAGATCATGACTGATTACTTTTACGATGATAATGTGGTGTGAATTTTTGTTAGTTCTGTCGGGAATATTGTAGGTAAATCGTTTGAGTTTTGTAGAAATTTTAATTGAGTTTAAATTCGCTGTCTTATCTCAATTTTTGAATGGAAGAAAAAAAAGTCCTTCACTGCGTGAACGCGTCCAGATAATAGAGATTTCCGGATAAATGGAGGCCAGATAATCGAGGTCAAACTGTAATGTTTATGGGCAGCCCATCGGGGCAGATTTGAAAATCACAAATATTGTAGCTCAGGAGGGTGTTTCATAAAGCTGTTTGTAATGTTACGTACAACTTACGGACAACTGGTGATCAGTTCTTGTGCTGAGTTAGGGAAATTCTGATAAGTATAGCATATCAGAACTGATCACCAGTTCTAAGTCTTTCGTATTTTACTTTACGAACAGCTTTTTGAAACAGGGTCGAGGCCTGCTAAAATGTGACCCTGCATGACAAAAGCAACACAATTTGCCAAACATGGATTTTTAGTTAAGGACAGATTCTGAAAGAGCAGGCTATAAGCTTTAAAATGATGTATAACTCAATGCAAATGGACTCCCCTAACCTACCTAAATACTGGAAAGAAAGCACACATTCTGGGAAAATGTGAACTGAGAAAAGAGGCTCTGGAATACAGTGTCATATATTCAAGCACTAAATCTTTACCAAGCTGCCCTAGCTGTGTGATGAAAGGGACAAAACACAGGATGTAAACCACCAGAGCAGCAACAATGAAGGGATTACCAGATTAAACTGAAATTGAGCATGCTCTATTAACATATTCTCTCCATGATTAACGTCAACTTTCAAAGCAGTGGCATTATCCTTTCAATAGTTATTAGACTTGAAAGTGAACAGTGTGCAAATGATTTTAAGAAATGGAAAGGGGTCTCAAAGACATACCTGATCATTCTACTCTCCCTCCAAAAAGGGTTGTAGAATAACTGCTGAAAACACTTTCCCATTCATGTTATGATGCCAAACTAAAGAATAACATAGAAGAAGGATAGCTCTTTCAGAAAATGTAAAAAACTCAAGATTGATTCAGTTGACCCATTTCACTTTTTTTGAGTCCTCACATATTAAATCAAGGGGTGCGACTTTTTGTTCATTTTGTGATGCACAGTCACAAATATACACTGTGTAATTGTTCATCAGAGAATTTGTGCATTGAAGCATACACTCAACAGTTACGTTCGACTCCAGTTGAGATTTTTGGGGTACTTGCATAGAGATCAGAGATAAAGCTTTACACAATTCAGTCCTGGGTTTTGCGAATGTATCCAAGACTGGCCATGTACAGTGTACAAAATTTGTAATTGCCCATTAGGAGATTTGTGCATTGAAGCATACACTCTACAGTTTTGTGCGACTCCATTCATGATTTTGGGGGTACTTGCTTAGAAATCAGAGATAAAGCTGTATACACAATTCAGCCCTGGGTTTCCCGAATGTATCGGAGCCTGGCCATCTATCCCATTGTGTTGTATTTCTATGCATAGGGATCATTATGGGGCCCTTTCCTGGGTATTGCTTTGGATGAAATCAGAGAAATCATATTAAATAGTTCTTTGATACCTTCGCCAAGGGAGGAGGTTATGTTTTCATTACCGTTGGTTTGTTTGTTCGTTCGTTCATTCGTTTGTCTGTGCGCAAAATAACTCAAAAAGTAGTGAACGGATTGGGATGAAACTTGCAGGAAAGGTTGAGAATGACACAAGTAAACAAACGATTAACTTTTGGTAATGATCCGAGAATTTTTGGGGAATTTATGAAGGATTTTTGATGTTTTGGCAGGTAGAGTCAATGAACTTGGGAGTTCAGGCTGCGCGTATTTGAGGTTTGCCTGCGCGCACTAAAGTGCGTGCTCTAGTTTCTGCTGGGGTGAGGCGTGCCGTGCAGCTGAAGGCTTATGACGTAACAAAGGCTTCTATATTTGGAAATCTGGCGACTTTTAGCACCCGATGTTGTGTGTACGTATGATATCTCTATGGAAGAAACAAGATCAGTGTAGTGGTGGAAATAAGCTTCATGCTTGGCGGAGGTCTGCGCTCTCAGAGTGCTTTTCTAGTTTATTAATGCAAGGAAATTTTTAAATTTCTACTCCACTGTAAAAGTTCTTTGATAAGACCACAAGTTGGAAAACAACCCAAGACCAAATAAATGTACAAATTGTTACACTATTTTTGTCCTTGTTTCTTTCTAATGGATGATATTGTTTTTCAGGAGAGAGAGTGACCAACAAGCAGGTCCTGCTGAACAAGTCGATGCCAGTGGTCAACATGAACCCCCTCCAGACTAGCCCCACCAATGAGAGCCAGGCCCAGGACTACAGAGAAGTCCCAATCACGTGAGTGAAAGGGGGTAAAGGTCACTGCCTTCAAAGGGGACAATCTGGTTCATGTTCACACTGATTGATACATTGTATTGCCAAAAAAGGGAGGATTACTCAGTAATTCACCCAAAAGAAACTGTGAAACTTCGTTTGATGGTGGAGCAGGATGAATCATGCAGTAATTCTGAAATTAGTAACTGTCACATGCTTTCACACACACACACACACACACACACACACACACACATACACAAACACTGAGAAACAAATTCACTGGTGATTGTGATCTGTGCTTTGCTGGGTGAGATACCACACCATGCTATTGCATTAAATGTGTGAAAATTTCCACTTTTTTCTGCACTTCACCAAAATAATCTTAGGCCTCATATTGTCACAAAGCTAATACAAAGGTTGACATCCCTGCCTTCCCTTCCCCTCTGCTTCATTCTAGGTACAAGGGAGCAGCAGACTCCTACATTGAGAAGGTCTTGGTGACATCCAACCCTGAGGAGGCCTTCCTTTTCAAGGTCCTCCTCAGGCAGACCCGCCGGCCGGAGATCGGCGACAAGTTCAGCAGTCGGCACGGACAGAAGGGGTGAGCCGGATCCGTCCCACCCTGTTTCTCTCTTGGGGCGACCAGAAACCTTTTGTTTCTTCTAACAAACATGCAAACAAACAAACAAACAAAAATATTTAGAAAACTTCTGATTTTCAAAGGGTTTTGTCCCAAGATTCTTCCCATGTAAAGGGATGGTACCGTTTCGGGTGAGATGGGGCTTCAGGTTTCAATTTTTTTTTTTTTTTTTTTTTTTTTGGGGGGGGGGGGGTTATTCAGTGATGATTGTTCGAGATATCTATGAGAATTCTCTAATGAAATGTGAAAAGCTTTATGATTTTAAGAGGAATTTAAGGTCTATTTGGTGAAAGTAAATTTTGAAATGAATGAAATATCCAAAACAAAGTAATCCTAATAAAAGGTGGGACCTGTCTTTTTTTTTATCGCTTTATATTACTTTGTTTTTGTATATCTCAGCCATTTCAAAAACAATTTTCATCAAATATATAAATTGTGAATTCTATTTGTAGATTTACGTGCTCTTTAACATAAAATGGTTTCTAAGTATCGCGCAAAAAATTTAGAGCGGAATCATCACCTCAACCAATATTATACCATCCCTTTAAAGAGCAAGGAGCATTTGTTCCTCTACTTGATCTCAAGCACTACCTGTGATGCAACCCCCCCCCCCCCCCCCCCAAACCTGTCTGGATTTCCCCCTCCCCCACACACAAATAAAGGCATTCTCCTGCCCCTAAAAAATTCATTCTAACTGTAGAATATCTGTAGAGAATCAAAATATGATTCTGACCATCTCAATAATGTGAGCTGAGACAACTGCTGTTGCAAGGAGAGAGAAAGGCTGTCACTAATATGCAAATCCAGGTTGATTTGCAAAAGTCAGTGCAAGATATGCCCTGTATACAGTAGGAATGTACATGTCCACTCTACTACTGTACAATGTATAAGCTATTTATTTTTGCGAGGGTTTGGTTATTGTGTATTTTGCAAATCACTGTTGTATCACAAATTCCAGAAAAAAAAAAAACACACACACAAATATCTGAAACTGACAGACATTTGTGCACTTATAGCCTCGTCAAAATCACAATTATAACAACATTTCATGAAAATGTGTGTGACCTCCTCATTCACGAAAATATCTGTCCGCAAAAAATACTAGCTTATACAGTATGTGATAAATTGCACATGATGTTATTAGGGAACTTCACTCTTTTTCACTGAGCACCTTTCTCCCTTGATTTTCCAGGGTCTGCGGGCTGATAGTACAACAGGAGGATATGCCCTTTGATGAGAGGGGAGTTTGCCCGGACATTGTGAGTTTGTGCTGGTCTTAAACTTCTCATGAGTCCGCTTACTGTCTTTGTTAATGCACATAAGGCACAGGACCCATTGATGAAGCCTCGTTTCTTCCATAATACATGCAGAAGGAAACTAGTTCAATTTTTTTGTAAGGTGTATATTGATCTACACTCTGTATGGTTTCATGGACTATTAAACAATGTGTTATTTTCTACTGCTTTAAAGGACAAGTTCACCTTCATAGACATGTGGGTTGAGTAAATGCAGCAATATTAGTAGAACACATCAGTGAGAGTTTGAGCAAAATCAGACAATCCGTTAAAAAGTTATGAATTTTTGAAGTTTCTTCTCAGTCACGGCTGGATGAAAAGACTACTATAGCTTGTGATGTCACATGAGTACAACGATATAAAGAAAGAATAAAGAAAATTCAACATATTTCCATTTTTCTCCCATAACAAAAGAACACTTGACTTCTCTCTTTCAGAAGGCAGGGGGAATAATATTACCCTTAACATATGTCAGTAGCAAGTCGAAGAACTGTGCACTTTATTCAAAAAGTAAACTTTTGTGAAATTCTCTTTTTATTTTCCTTATATAGTTGTACGCATGTGACATCATACACTGTAGTAGTCTTCTCTTCCAGCAGTGACTGTGCAGATACTTAAAATATTCGTCACTTTTGAACGGATTGTCCAATTTTCCTCAAACTTTTACTGATGTGTTCTACTAATATTGCTGCATTCTCTCAATCCTTATGTATATGAAGGTGGACTTGTCCTTTAAGCCAAGCCTGTCAATTACCTGTAAGAGTACTTACAGCAAATCATCCAGTAGTAGCAGTAGTAGTCTTCTCTTCCAGCAGTGACTGCGCAGATACTTAAAATATTCATCACTTTTGAACGGATTGTCCAATTTTCCTCAAACTTTTACTGATGTGTTCTACTAATATTGCTGCATTCTCTCAATCCTTATGTATATGAAGGTGGACTTGTCCTTTAAGCCGAGCCTGTCAATTACCTGTAAGAGTACTTACAGCAAATCATCCAAGTTCTTTAATGCTCATCTCCAACCTATTCCAAATTGAATCAAAGGAAATATGCATTGATAAAGTGACATTCAAAAATACTTGCATTGAATGTGCGATACACAATTTCAAATATTAATTGGAAATACATGTAGCATACCAGCTAGGCAATCAGAATCAACTGATCTTTGACTCTTCATAATAAATAGACTGTCAGAAGGAGTGAACTCAACTTAATACATGCAGTCAGTTTGTTGAAAGTAGTAAATAGCAATTGATTACTGTATTTGCCAAATGTATCATGAGGTTTTTATTTTCACAAATTTCACCAGTTGGTTGCTATCCATGAATTTAAAAACATGCAATATGAATTTCGAGGGGCGCGCATACATTTTTCTTTTCAATGTTGTACTCACCAATCACGAATTTAATAGCTACACGTAGCGAAATTGTCGGGAACCTTCGATTCACGAAAAATTAGACTCGCTGATTATATACCATATGCAGTACATGGCAGACTGCAGAACTGTGTTTGCTTTTTTGCTGTCCCATTGCTGAATAGATTTTTTTTTTAAGCATAAAGAACAGATGAATTTAAACTTGAAAGATGTGATTTGATGTTTGAAGAGTTTTATTGCAAAATGAGCTATGAAAGCATCTTTTTTTAAAACATTTCAAAGTATTAAAGTCCATCAGCAGATCCAAAAGTAAAATTAAACCTTTCCATTGATACCTCACTTGTGAAATAATAAGTAATGTTCTAAAAGTTATGATTAAAGATATTTTCTTATTCTTTTCTTCTTTTTTAAGCAGCTTTAATCATAAATATCAGAGCAAGAATGGAGTTAGCTCACTTTGCGATAAAACTCTTCATCTCATTGTTACTCCCATTAGATTGATGTTGCAATTTTATTCTTATTTTTCTTTCTCTTTCTTTTTATTTTGTCCCTCAGATTATGAACCCCCACGGTTTCCCCTCTCGCATGACAGTGGGCAAGCTTATCGAGTTCCTTGCAGGCAAGGCGGGTGTGCTCGACGGGAAATTCCATTATGGCACAGGTATGTCAGCATGTGAGGGAGACTTCAGAAACTGGCTTATATGAAATGAGTAGGAAGTACAGAAATAAGCCCGGAAAGGGATAAACCTCTTGCAGGCTGTTTATAAGGAAAAATACAACTCCTCCTCATGAAAACCACACTTGTTATCCGCAGCTTATACTTTAATGCCACACTCTTCTAATTTCTGGGGGTGGAAATCAAAAGTAGCAATATTAAACAATCACACCCTGCTTTTGACCATTCTAAGAGATCCAACAGAAGTGTATCGCCACTTTTAGTTTCCACTGCTCAAGAAATTACAAGAGAGTGATGCACTACATACGTACAGCCTATTCTAAGTCCTTCAGTGCAAACACATGATGTTTATGAGCATTCTAAGAGAGCTAAGAGAGCTACCACTTTTATATACTTTGTTTTGTTTGGTAACTTGCATTTGTTGGTTGACTCTCACTTTCATTTTGTTGCCTCTTCTTGGTACACCAGGTTAGGGCTTGCTGCTTGCACCCCCACCCTATGCTGTTGCTATTTCACTCTTTTCCTTTCTTTATCGCTCTGTTGTTCCTTATCTTGTTTGATGTTGCCTCCCTATTCATCCTTTCGCCTGCCAAGGTTGGCCCCATGGTCCTCAGGATCTTCTCTGACCCTCCTCTGCCTTTTGTCTGTCCACCCTCTTGCTCTAATCCCCTTCCCCTTACTTGTTGGGCTCCTTGCCCATGACCTCCACCCTTCCTTTTTGTTTTCTTTATTCTGTGTCCTTAGCCCTCCCTTGTCTGTTCTCGTTGTGTGTATACACTGTATGTGATTACTTTCCCTGCCTGTTTGTCATTTTGCCTCTAACAAAGATTCTGCTAGGATTAAAAGCTCATGCCCCATGTGATTCCATTTTACTCCATTGGCTCATCACTTTTGGATATACTAAAGCAGTTTTTAGCAGCTTTTTTTTTTTGCAACATTTTGTTTTAGATATCTCAGCCATTTCACAACCAGTTTTCGTCAAATAAACTTCGAATTCCTCTTAGAATGATAATACTCTGTCATATTTCATAAGAGGTTTCTCATTTCCTTTAAAAACCTTCATAAAAAAAATGTTGTAATCCTGAAGCCCCATCTCAATCAAAACTGTACTATCCCTTCAAAATAAAGGATATGTAGGTACTGCATTGGCCAGAAACTAAGTCCTGTACAGTTGTCTACCTGTCTTCAATATTGCCCCCCCCCCCCCCCACCAAGAAATGAATTTTGCACTCATAGTGACTTGCCCATTGTATCCGTACCAACGAATATTGACACTTTTAAAGGGGATGGCTAGTAGCTGATCAGTGGGACTCGGTGGGAATGCTGGAGGATGATTGTTCCAATTCTTGTGGGATTCATTCCATAAAGAGTACATTATATATCTATTATTGTGTGAAAATGTTTGCTTCAGAACTGTCTCATATTCAAGTAATGTGCAGTTTAAAGTGAAAACTAAGTTTCGGTGAGCGCTTGAGAACCCGTCTAGCACCATTTCATTTTTTCTTGCAATATATCGAAAGAGTTCACTAAGAAACTTACCTGGCTGACGCGGTTTGCCGGAATGATGAGTCGGTTTGGAGTATTTTGAGAAAAATAATAATAGTAGGAAAACCGACTTTTATTCCAGAAGGCTCCAGACTAACTCGGTCTCGGGAAAAATCCGACCCTACTTCAGACAATTCACACGCAGTTCGTGATCGCCACATTCTACTGGCCACTGCATTATATCAAATGAGGCCTAACTGAATGGACAGGAAAGTGCGTGCTAGTTTTTAACGTATTACGTAAATCCTGTACAAAACAAAACAAAAATGACAGCGCGCGGTCCTCAGTTGCTGAGACGCGCGGTCTTTGGAGTTTTTGTTGTTGTTTATCAGCGCCTTTGATTGTTTTAGAGGTGCTTGATAGGCGCACACACTTTTGCATGCGCGCAAAAGAGGTTTTTGATGCGCGCGTTGTAACAACTCGGACCATTACTGCGAGTAGCCAGAACACGAAGCGCTAGTTTATACAGGGCGCTCCCATAGGACAACACTGTACACAGAGGGACAACCATTACAACTCATCCCGCCGTCATCAAAGCGAAGCCGAGTTATCCTCGAGTCCGAGTTTAGCCTGACCCCGTTTGGGTAAGTAGGGTTGACTGAACCTTTTTGGTTAATATTTCGCATTTTCGTCGTTACCCTTCGAATATCTTGTTATAACATCGTTATCCTGCACATTTCCTAAGCATACGTTCAAATTTGGGAGCGAAATTTGACAACTTTTGCAGTCGTACCAGAACTTTGTTTGGGCTTTAACCCTATAAAGCCCATTAACAAGCTATTTTGACCCCTTCCAGGCCCAAAGGGGGGGGGGGGGGGGGGGGGGGGGGTGTTTGGGCACATTGTCCCCCCCCCCCCCCTCCCCATATAACTTCTTTATTATATGATGTATGACCGTCATATTTGGTACATGACTAGAGCAACTCATACTCTGCATGACCCAGTATTTGAAATTTCTCAAGAATATCCACTGAGGGCGCTATTCACCAAAACATAAAGAAATACATAGAAAATACGCTAAAATCAGGTTTTTTCTTTTTATTTCTTTATCCCCAGTATATATGTTTTTTTTTTTTTATATCAATCATTTTCATATTTACCACAGAGGAAAAGCAAGTCAACCTTCACTGTTTGTTATGGTTGAACTGTCTCAAGGTCAACATGTGGGGGCGCTATTCATTGCAATATAAAGAAATATATGAAACCTATGATGTATTGCTTGGAATGGGTACATATATTGGTATCATATGTCATATTTCCAAAATATTGAAATTTTGAGTTTGTAGGTTGATAATATGATAAACAAATGATATTTTTGGCAAAGCATGTGTGAAGATTATACAAAATAAAAAGGAAGTCTTTGGAAAATGCTGTATTTTCGATTATTTCTATCATATCTATTGTTTGATGCCTATATTATATAAAAGATAAAGGAAATAATAAGAAGACCATTTCAGGGTAATTCACAACCATAATCACTTCATATTTTTGTCCTCCGGCAAATTACAGCCAAGGAAACCGCCATTTCATCCATTATTATATTGTTAAATGAAATTGGAACAGAAAATCATGCAAAATCTGATGAACATGGTTGTCAGTTTACGGTTGCCATGGCAACCAGCAGTATCGGACATAGCTAAATTATATATCAAAATGTTTGCAATAAGAGTTCAGGAAAAGTCACCAAATTTCGTTGAAATCGGGTAAAGGATGTAGGAGTGGCAAATGAAAATATGGTAGGGGGGGCACAATGTGCCCCCCCCCCCCCTTGGGCTTTATAGGGTTAATGGTTCCAGGTTAGCAGGCCCGTTAACGACTGCCCCGACACTGTCTGTTCAAGCATGCTAACCGGAAACATTGAATTGCACATTACTTGAATATGAGACCATTTGGAAGCAAATGATTTTCACATAACAATATATATATAATGTGCTCTTGAATGAATCCCACAAGGATTGGAACAATCATCCCCCAACATTCCCACTGATTCCCACTGATCACTTACTAGCCATCCCCTTTAACACTGTATGCACAAGGGATAAGTTGTGAAGTGGAAGCTGTTGAAAGTTTTGTGAGTGTTTTGCTGCTTCTGAATAGGAGTGTGGGATTGAGCCTCAATTTTTTGTATTCCTCTCATTTCCAGCATTTGGAGGGGACAAGGTGGTTGACATCTGCGAGGATCTGCGACGACACGGCTTTAACTACCTTGGCAAAGACCTCTTGACTTCGGGCATCACAGGGTAAGATGAAATTCCAGTTCCATGTCATGGTCAAACTACCATTAAGGGAATTCCTTACCTGTTTAAAGTTACCCTGATAAGAAAGAGTAAAATTTTATGTTAACCTATTGAGGCTTATTTTGCTACAACACTCATTTACCATAGATACTTGCCTGAGTATACTCTGGACTCGTTTCCACCGGGTTAAAGAGCACCATTGAAATTGAATAAAACTTGTATAAATGTAAACATAAATTATGAAAAAGTGAGATTTCAGTACAAAACTAGTGTACAATTGTAACCTACTATAGTACCTACTAACCCTGCCTACATTGTATAGCGACCACCGTCTATAGTGGCCACCTGCCGTATGCAGTTTACTAAACACAATTCCCCCCAAGTGAAAAGCCATGTCAATGACCCTGTCTATTATAGCAATGGCCACTTGTCTACAACAGACATTTTTTTTCCTTTCCATTGGGATGGCTGCTATACAGGTTTGACTGTAATTTGAATTTGAGGGGACTTGCGTCAAGCTCATATTAAACTTGTACTAGCTTACTGCTGAATTGTACACAAGAAGCAAAATGTGGTGGCTATGTCACCCCTTTGAAAGCTCCATATAATTTCAGTGCGATCAGCTTCCACTGACCACCATATAAACTCCATTGTTGGGTTTTAATATGTATTTATCAGCTCCTATTCTCTCTGTTCGAGTTTCTACAGCTGCACCAAATGGTCCCTATGTTTCTATAGGCAACTGCTGGCCCTTTTGTCTTTACAGCATGTAATAACTCTTTTTCCTTTGTTCCAAGAAAATCGTCAACTAGGAGTTTAGGAAACCACAAGCAAAGACACTTTATGCAGTCATAAAATACTATTAAAGTGAATTGTTTGCATTCATATCTGACCACCCAGCTCAAAACCTACAGTTTCAGTTGAGATGAGGTTTCAGGGTTCCCAATGCGCTTCGATGATGAGCTTTTTTTTTTTTTTTTGATAATTAGAAACCTCTTATGACGTATGAAAGAGCATAATACTACAACGTAATTGTATGGAAGAGGAATTAAAGTATATTCAATAAAACATGGGTTTGAAATGGCTGAGATATCCAAAACAAAGTGATCTTGGTAAAAGTTGGGACCCCTCTTTTATGAGGATTGCTCTGTTTTACTTTGTTTTTGGATATCTCAGTCATTTCAAAACTGATTTTCATCAAATATACTTTGAATTGTATGCTTTTTGACATTTCATGAGGTGGTTTCTTTAATGTTTCTTGCTGAAAAGCGGAATCCCAACCTCAACTTATACTATACTAGCTCTTCAGCATAGGCCAAAATATATTTCCACTTTTCAACACAGTTTTAGAATACAAGAGTTACAAACTCTGAGCATTGAAATAAAATGCGACCCTGCATCACAAAACCAACAAAAAGTCACCAGACATGGATTTTTAGTTAAGGGCAGATTCTGAAAGAGCAGACTATGATTTACACTGATGTATAACTCAATGCAAGTGGACTCTCCTAAAACATACATGTATCTAGATATTGGAAAGAAAGTACACACTCTGGAAATGTGTGAACTGAGAAAAGAGGCTCTGAAGCCCAGGGTCTATTCAAGAGCTTGATCTTTACATCTAAGCCAGGCTAGCTGTGCAATAAGTGGGACACAAAATAAAATGCAAACTGTGGAATCAACAACAATGAAGGAATTATCAGATTAGGCTGATGAAGCATGCTCTATTAACATATTCTGTCCATGATTAATGCCAACTCTCAAAGCACTATCATTATCCTTCCAAAAGTTATTAGAGTCGAAAATGAGGAGTGTGCAGCATGTTTTCAAGAAATTAAAAGGGGCCTTTGAGATAATTACAATTAATTCTCACAACTTTACAAACAGGGTTAGAGAAAAACTGCTGAAAACACAATTTCTCATTCATCTTGTGATTCCAAACTTAGAAGTAATGTAGAAATAGGGTATCCCTTTCGGAAAATATGAAAAACACAAGATTGACTTGGCTGACCAATCCTAATATTTCAATTTTTGTTTTCTTTTAAGCTGCCAAATTGTGACAGTTTGGAAGAAAAGAAAAGAATACTCTCCCTGATAAGACAAACTTACAGATATTGAGTCTATCAACCCAGATGACATATTTTGTCCATTTACAGAGAATCCTAATCTGCTGCTTTTTGTTTTGTGGGTTTTGAGCTGGGCAGTCACATAATATGAAAATAGAAGGAACGGGTTTGGAGTCTTTTTTCTAACCCATTGAGGACGAGTCCCGAGTATACCCGGGCAGGGGTCTTTCAGAAATGCTTGTTGTAGCAAAATCAGCCCGGCCTCAATGGGTTAAAATGCAGATACAATGACGATGATGAAATGAAATTAGATGTCAACCTGTCTGTAACAGTCACCTGTGTATAAAGACTATCATATTATTTTCTCCTTGAGTGGCCATTATATGCAGGTTTGTGCATGTACTCTCTTTTTGGTGTTATTTTTTTTTCTTGTTTTCCCCACATTTCCTTATGTCAGTAGACACTCTATTTGTCTTTTATATGTAATTATATGACCATGCATTAAAAAAAAAACACGCATGACTCCATGTAAGGAGTGATACAGAGAGGCAAAATTCATCAACCTTGTCAATTTGTAGTTATTTTCTGAAAGAGCAATATATACTTTAATTGTTTAAATTCAAAGTGTGGGATCATAAAAACGAAGGAGAAATTATCTTTTTCACATTTTTTTCTTGAACACCTTTTTGTCTTTGATCTGGGGGGCGTTTCATCAACGAGTTCGTCGGAGTTTTCACCTACAAATTTGCTATCAGCCAATCAGACCAAGGATTTCATTAGCTTTTAACAGTTGTCAGTGTAAATCCTTGCGCCTGATTGGCTGATAGCAAATTTGTCGGTGAAAACCTCCGACGAACTCGTTGATGAAATGCCCCACTGAAGTAGACTTGGATGGATTTGTACAGACTCTGTTGTATTTAGCAAGAGAAACACTCCACAGCTCTTTCACTTTCAGTTTCTAGAGTACACTGTACCCCTTGAAAGAATTGATTCTGATGCATCGAGGGTTGGTGTTAAGCATGCATGAAATGTATTCAGAGTGCAAGATTTCAGTCTAATCTAATAATCCCTTCGTAGTTGTTGCTGTAAATCCCTTTTACATCCCGCTTTTTGGTCTTATTCATTGGACAGGCCACTACTGGGTAAAACTGAGCACCTGAATAGACCCTGATTCCAAAGCCTCAGATGAGGTACATGTACTTTCCTTTTATAGATGGATGAATAGAAACGGTCCATTTGTATTGAATTTGTGTGTCATTTTAATACAGCTTAGAGCCTGCTCTTTCAGAATCTGCCCTACAGTTAAATCCTTGCCAAGCATCTTTTTGGTGATTTTGTCATTCAAGTCCTGTAAATATGTCCTGTACATGTCCTGTATAAACTACCCCTACACTTGTAACTCTTACTGTTACTACCAACTGTACATGTACAATGTACCAGCATTGCCACTTTGGATAGTTTTGACGATAATTCATGTACAAAGGAATATGAGTTTTGTGTCTTCTGCCCCATTCACTCTTCTGGCTACATCTTTATTTTACTATTATGATATCATTCTTTCTATCTGTCTGTCTGTCCATCTGTCTGTCTGTCTGTCTGTCTGTCTGTCTGTCTCTCTCTCTCTCTCTCACTCTCTCTCTCTCTCTCTCACTCTCTCTCTCTCCTTGTCTCTCCTCATTCCTGTCTGCATACATGTTTCTCAATTGCGTCCATTGCTTAAACATTCCAGTTAACTTAATATACAAATTGAAATTCGATTGATTTTATTTTCTATCTCTATATCTTTCTCTCTCATGCTCTCCATTTACACTTCCCACTATCTACATTGTATCACTGTATCTATCAATTCTTATCATCTACCCATCCATCAATCTTTCTTTCAATCTGTTTGAGATTATTTCATTATCTTTTCATGTGTTTAAAGGCATAATTTACCATTTGCAGATGAAACAAAAACCAAACATTAGTGCTTTAAAATGTGAGTTAGGGATAGAAACAACCATTGTAAAAATTTGAATCCGTATAATCGATGTTAAGTATTGTTAAGTATGCAAAATGTGAACAATAGTTATAATAAGAATGCTTCCAGACTAAACCGTATACAGTTATGGTTTATTGAGAAAAATCCTGATATCTCCTCATATTTTAGTCTTTATTGCAAAAATTTTATATGGTAGGATGTTTTGTGATACAACAGACCTACAAATATGCATCAAATGTGATATCTTGAATATTTTTGAAATCACTGCTCCCAAAGGTAAACTGGACCTTTAAATAGTCTAGTAAATATATTCTACAGTGTATGTCCATCCATCTATCCATATATTAATCATCTATCATTCTATGTAATCCTATCTTTCTAGCCTTATCTACTTTTGTATCTATCTATCTATCTATCTATCTATCTATATATCCATCTATCCATCCATCTATCTATCTATCCATCAATCTATCTATCAATCAATCTATCTATTAATCTATCTATCTATCTATCTAGAGATCAATCTATCTATCTCTCTGTCTATCCATCTATCCATTTCTTTGAATCTCTCCCATTGTGAATACGTAAGACTACTGATTCCCAATCCAGTCCAGTCCCCATGTCTCGGGACAAGATGTTTTTACCCAGCATATTCTTCTTGTCCAAGGTTAACCCGTTCCTTAATACGGGAACCTGGTTTACCAGGTTCCTGTGGGAGCAACTGATATACGGGAACCTGGTTTACCAGGTTCCCAAAATGAAGACAAGGGTGCCTGCTTCAGTGGCCTAAATTCATGTTTCTTTGTGTTAAAATGCTCAGAAAAGTGGGTTTGATAAAAAGATGAGAGTTTATTCTATTAGGATTTGTTCTCCTGCTGTTTAGAATAAAGGGGTTTTACAGTATTATATACCTTTTCCTGATTTAGTTTTTTGCTTGTTCTGCTGTAAACTTGTACGAACATGTACATAATGATCAAGGCTGAGATCAGTTTGAAATGCGGGTTCGCTGACCCCAGTCACCTCGTTCAGGTACACTTGTACCTGGCTTTGTGTAGAACAAAAGATTCTGAGAGCTCATCAGCGCACGCTCTATTCATACCTCGCACACGATCGATATTTCCATTGTTCACGGGCACATGTAGTTGACCGTAGGAAGGGGGACACAATGAACCGCTTGCCTGCCTTCACACAGCTGGATTACCAACCTGTGTGCCTCTCTGTCGACAGGCGAAAAGAATCTCGTTTGGGGGCATTAAAGGCACTCAGAGAATTGCGGAAGGAACGGGTTAATTAATGGGTATCCAGCGATGCTAGGGTAGTATAATGGCAGGGCTCTCAGCTGGAGCAGTATCCACACTGAAGAGGCTACCCTGAATAAAGGAGACTAGATTCACTATTATTATTATGATGATGATGAAGATAGTGACGATGATGATCATCATTATTACCTCCGCCAAGGAAGGAGGAGTTTATTACAAGTGATCATCGATGTTGGTTTGTCTGTTTGCAGTATAATTCAAAAAGATGTGTACGGATTAAGATGAAACTTACATAAAAGGTAGATATTAGCATAAGGAACACTATATTCAAGTTTGGTAGTGATTCGGGAATTTTTATGGATTTTTATAAGGATTAAAAAAAAATCTTTTGGCATACTTATTATAACATCAAGGAACTTGAGGTTCAAGCTGCATGTACTGGAGGGTTTACATACGCGAGCTAAAGCGCGTGCTCTGCTCGGATAATTGTAAGGCGCCGTGTAATGACGCAAAAAAAAAGCTTCTATTTTGGGAAGTTGCATGCCTGTCAGGGTGGACATGAGTTGCTGGCCTGGTGGATGTCTGTGCTTTCTGAGTGTTTTTCTAGTTATCATTATAATTTTCACTTATTTTAATATTATAGTTGATTGGTTATTTTTTCCACCACATTCCTTGCTGTGTTCAAACTTGCAGAGAGCCACTTACAGCCTACATCTACTTTGGACCGGTGTACTACCAGAAGCTGAAGCACATGGTACTGGACAAGATGCATGCCAGGGCCAAGGGACCACGGGCTGTGTTGACACGGCAGCCCACTGAGGGTCGGTCCAGGTTAGTACAGTAGTCCTCGAGTAATCGGTTATTGGTTTAATAAACGGGTACTCCATTTAAATGGGTAGCAATGTCAAAATCAGTTCCAATGCACATTAAAATTACCTAATAATTGGGTTGCCTCTCCGCATAAATGGGTAAATAATTTTCTCTTTATATAACTTCTACCCACATTTTATCGCAGATGTTAAGAAATTATTAATGTCAAATTTCTGCGGCTAATCACGCTCTGCTTAATTTGCAAAGAAGACCAATCATTTGGGGAGTGATTAAACAAGAAATCACATGTAGGCCTACCAATACCCGATTATGCGGAGAGTACTGTTGTTCATGTTTCCCCTTTCCTCCCAAAACTCTCTTTTCCCTTGCATATGTGTGTATGTTTGTCTGTGTGTTTGTCTGTGTTTGAATAAATCTTTGTGGTTGATGTAGTGTAATGATAAAAACCAAGAGGTTGGACTTGCCCAAACTCCCTGCCACTTGGAAAAAGCAATATTAGTAGCGATAATAAAGCATCCTGACATAGACCAAACAGAGGGGTAAAGGGAATGCTGAAAAAAAAAAAGCCTTTGCTTTGTCTGAAGACTCTAATTGTTCAACTCCAGTTGGAATGACTCAAGTGATACCTGTAATCATAATAGTATCTGCTCCTTCATTATTCCAGACCATTCTAAGAACTTTGAAATGAAGATGAGACCTGCCAAGGTTTACGATGATGACAGGTGTCATAAGTATGTTCTGAAAATCTTGGCAAAGGGCTGGAGCTACAAATGAAATTGTTCAACTCTAGTTGGAATGACTCAAGGGATACCTGTAATCATACTAGTATCTGCTCCTACATTATTCTAGACCATTCTGAGAAGTAAATGAAGATGAGACTCGCGTAAGTTTGGCATGGTGAAAGGCCTCACATAAACATGATATATTTGTGGCACAAAATTGCCGGGTATTGGACCTGACGGCTTTTTTCATGGCTTGAAATTTTTGGGGATTGCCACTTGCGTTCAATGCATATAGTGTAGATAAGAAATTTCGCATGCATTATAATTTCGCAAATCGTGGCGCTCGTGAAATTCGCAAAATTAAAATGCATGCGAACATTCCTCATTTTACAGTATACGTGTATGTTTTTAAAATCTTGCGTGTAGCTGTTAATCTGTACCTACCATGTCACTGTTAATTTGTCTGTTTGTCTTCTCCGTGGACAGGGACGGAGGCCTGCGTCTTGGAGAGATGGAGAGAGATTGTCTAATTGGCTACGGAGCCAGCATGCTGCTCCTTGAGCGCCTCATGATATCCAGCGACCAGTTCCAGGTGGACGTCTGCGGGGACTGCGGTCTGATTGGCCACTCCGGATGGTGAGTGCAATCATGGGCAAGAGTGGGCTAAGTTTTGAGGAGCCCCTCCCTCCATAAAACAAATAGATAAGCAAACAAGACCAGACCAAAAAACAACATTTCATGATTTCTACGATATGTTGGCAAGAGGTTTTAAAAGCCTTGTTGGTTCGGGAATAATTATCACATTTGGAAAAAAAAAAAAATGCAGGGACTGTGGTCTAATTTGTCCCTCCAGATGTTGTGCGTTATCAGGCAAGAGTTGCGGTGAGACAGCAGGAGCCCCCTCCCTGGAACAACTGAATAAGCAAACAACAAAATGAAACAAAAACAAACAAAATGTATTAATTTCTACATACCCTGGCAAAAGGTTTTATAAGCCTTGTTGATTTTGCAATAGTCATCACATTCTGAAAACGTGTCTGGACTATGGTCTGATTAGGCCCTCCGGTTGGTAGGTGTAATCACTAGGCAGGAGGGGGCTGAGTCTGCATGAGATGACCTCTCCCCCCATGAAATAAACTAGTAAACAAACAAAACCAAACAACAACAACAACAACAACAACAACAACAACAACAACAACAACAACAACAACAACAACAACAACAACAAAGACAATTCATGATTTCTACATACCCTGGCAAAAGATTTTAGAAGCCTTGTTGGTTCCGGAATAATTATCCAATTTTGAAAAACAAAATGAGGGGACTGCAATGTGATTTGTCACTCTGAATGGTAGGTTCAATCATGAGACAGAAGGGGGCTGAGTCTGCATGAGACTGCCCCACCCCCATAAAACAAACAACCAGATAAACAAATAAACAGACTATCAAACAAAACAAAAATCAATCATGTTTACATACCTGTATCCTGGCAAGAGGTTTTAATAGGTTCATTGATTTGGGTACGATTATCACATGTTTACCTGGTAGAAACCTGTAACACCAAGATTAGGATGTTACATGTACATCTAGAGTCGTGGCTAATAGGTCTTTAATACAGCTTTGCTGGTACCCAGTCTATGTATCTTTAGCCTCTTTCACATACAGTACTGCATGATGATGGCTGTGGAAACATTAGAGCCAGAAGGCTACATATCATAGAAAATACCATTCTTATAGCAGGTCCAGATATACTTGAAATTCTATGTGCTTCTACATTAGAGTTACCTACTCGTGTTTACATGGTATTTAGCATGTCGCTTTCTTGCTTGAGTGCACATCATAGCTTCCTTGGTAGTATACGAACTGAATTCATTTATTTAAAAGTCAACTCAACTCAGTCTCTCTCTCTCTCTCTCTCTGTGTCCATATATATACCATTATATATATATATATATATATATATATGCAACAAATCTTGCACCAGAGTCATATGTGTAACCCCATTATTAACAGCTTTTATCAAAAGCTATTATCAGCTTTCGGGCTGATTGCTTGTCGTCAGAAATCTATAATGACAATATACAACAACAATATTTAGCCCAAATCAAACTTACTCAACTAACTGTAATTATATAAATTCTGTAGGCCTAAATTCCACAATGTGCTTAACCATAACGATATGTTTAAAAACCTGTCTATATACAATAATACAAAATATTTTGACAAATATCAGATAACATAGTTTAACCAAATTCAATTAAAAGTGGAACTTACTCTGTTGCAGCTGAGTGTGACTGTATATGTTGTCTGTGTGAGGATTATGACCGGGTGTATGTGTGTGGGGGATGGGGGATTGTTCTGTGGTTGGACTCGTTCCCATTACTGTATATGCCGAATATATGGCGACGTTTTTAATTTCGTGAATTTCGGGTGTCGGGTGCTATTCGCGAAATTAAAGACACGCGAAAATATTGACTGTTATCCCGATGTGAATGTGATGTATGTGTGTACACTTCTACCTTCAGTACAGGACTCCACAATTGCGAATTTACCCACTCGTGAAATCATCGGGAATTCCCAATTCGCGAAAATTTAGACTCGCAAAATATATGGCGTATACAGTAGTATATTATAACTACAAATATTCAACCTTTTAAACATCCAATAATATTAAAGAAAAAACAAACAAACAAAGAAAGCTAAACAAAACATGACAAAACTTCAATATTTTGATATTTAACATTTTTTATTTTTTTTTTATTTTTTACAATTTCTACAAATTAAACTCATTTCCTGTTCTACGTATACCTGGTATACATACACATGCTTATATTTACATACATGCCTACATTATGTAGACCAGCACTTACTGTTCCGAATAACACAGATATATATTCACATTTGTACATTACATATGTATCTGCATACATCTACTTCAACAAAGACTCAGAGATCTCAATTATCGTACCAAAATATATGCACTGCATTTATTAATTGTTTAAAGTAATGAAATAAGAATGAAAATTAAATACAAAATACAAAAATAGCTTGCATGTATGATGTATAAAGATATATTATAATTCTATATTCATTCCATACAAACCTTTAATTCACCTAATACCATATTCATATTCTGTATACACATACATACAACAACATCTTCTTCAACATATATATCAAACAATCCCAACCATTTAACCCGTTCCTTACGGGAACCTGGTTTACCAGGTTCCCGTGGGAGCAACTGATATACGGGAACCTGGTTTACCAGGTTCCCAAAGTGAAGACAAGGGTGCCTGCTTTAGTGGCCTAAATTCATGTTTCTTTTTGTTAAAATGCTCACAAAAGTGGGTTTGATAAAAAGATCAGAGTTTATTCTATCAGGATTTGTTCTCCTGCTGTTTAAAAAAAGTGGGTTTTACAGTATTATGTACCTTTTCCTGATTTAGTTTTTTTGCTTGTTCTGCTGTAAACTCGTACGAACATGTACATAATGATCAAGGCTGAGATCAGTTAGAAATGCGGGTTCGCTGACCCCAGTCACCTCATTCAGGTACCTGGTTTTGTGTAGAACAAAAGATTCTGAGAGCTCATCAGCGCACGCTCTATTCATACCTCGCACCCGATCGATATTTCCATTGTTCACGGGCACATGTAGTTGACCTTGGAAAGGGGGACACAATGAACCGCTTGACTGACTTCACACAGCTGGATTACCAACCTGTGTGCCTCTCTGTCGACGGGCGAAATGAATCTCGTTTGGGGGCATTAAAGGCACTCAGAGAATCGCGGAAGGAACAGGTTTATATACAATGAATGTACATGTACTTTAACAATTGTTCAAATTTCTAAATACCGCACATAATGTATTTTCTTTGCCTACTCTTTCAATCTCTTCTGTGTCATAAACACTCTTTCTCTATCTCCCTATATATCTCTCTTCCTCTGGCTTGTCTATATAACTGTCTTTCTCTCTCTTTCTGTTGAATGTTTCAGGTGCCACTTCTGCCGGTCCTCTCAGAACATCTCCTCACTCCGCATCCCGTACGCCTGCAAGCTTCTCTTCCAAGAGCTGCAGTCGATGAACATTGTGCCAAGACTGCGGCTGAAGAAGTACACGGAGTGAGTGAGCGAGAGAGCGACCCCAGAGCTGGGGATGGGATGGAGGGAGCGAGAGTGGAAGAGAATGGAAAGGATCAGAAAAGAAAGCTGCAATGTGCCAAAGGAGATGATGATATATTGGAGATGTTACCACCTGATAGTTATCGTAAACCAGAGCAAGAAGGAAGTATGTGTCCTAAAATCGGAGCAAGAGGGAAGTCCCTGTCAGCAAGAACTTAGCGCAAGAAGGAAGGAAATGCCAGAAGGGAAATGTGTGGGAAAATGCAGACGCAGGGAAGACACCTGCTTGTGTTGATCAACATAAGTATGACCACCTGTGAGTTATCATGGAGCTGGTTGTTAAAACGAAAGGGACCAGTGTAAGAAAGTAGCAAGTGCCATTTTAAAAATGAATGGGAAATGTACTTGTAGGCAATGTCGGGGACTTGGTAAACTGTGTGTGTCAGTAGCATGATACATTACCATCATGGATGGGGCAAGTTAAAAGGATGCTGGGTGCATAACAGTATGTGAATCCAAGAAAAGCTTATGAGGTACCATAAATCCACAGAGAGCTTTAACGCTCCGAACCTGGCATAATGATATGCTTTGGCATAATTTGCTTCGGTTCTGTTCTGTTTGTAGTGCTCCTACGTGGCCCAAGTCCATTTGAACAATTTGGTGCACTAGTTATCGTTGCAATAGTTCAACAACTATAAGAAGAGCAGCCGAGTGGCTTTTACGCTTGTTTCACAACTTAGTGAGTGCATTGAATGCCACCAATGTATGAAATATCCTTGAGCATCATGTGTTTTATACAAACCCTCCCATCAAGTCTCTGGAAGCACTGAATTGTGGATCCAGTGGGTGAAAGAAAAAAATGCTGGAAAAAATTGTGACAACTTCGCAATGCATGGATCCACACACAAATAGGGATACAGTGATGCATGGATATGCCGATGCATGGCTCAAATATTTCATACACATGATGTACATACAGGACAACGGTGGGAAAGTTAATGAATGCAGACCCCAAATCGGTCAAATACTTTTATTTGGCAATTGGCCCATTAAATTTCAGATAAAGAACCTTAAACCCAGTTAATAATATTCCGTATACTTTTGACATGCCTCAATAACTTTCATTAAATATCACTTCATACTAATTCAACAAAGCTACGCTTTAGCCTTACATTCTTTTACATTTATAAAAGTGTATATCAAATAGATCATGCACCTTTTAAATAATGGAACTTGGGTATAAAACTCATCACTCTGTTGCAAAGTATGCAATATATTTTGATTGGTCTAAAACAATCTTGGGCGCAATATGATGAAGTATGCCATGAAAAACCTCTGATTGAAATGGAATAGTCTTGAATGATTTGAATATGACAGTATTCTAGTAGAATCATTTTCATGTTAGTTCTGTTGCCTCTGATGGTCCTCCAGTTCTTGCCATTGGTATAATGTGGACAAATCAACAACTTGGTGGATCAATCAGAAACCAATAAATACTACCACTCTGAGTTGGTCAGGATGAGGCTGTCTTATTGCTTGCTTGTTTGTGAAGGTGCTCATTCAGGAGTACCAATGCAGAGATTAACCCATTCCATACAGGAATCTGGTGGCCTGTGTATTAACCCTAACCAGGCCAGGCTTTTTGGCCTGTTCTGTGACCTGGGGAGGGTTGATTCAACCCCACCCCACCCCAAGATCCCGGCCGTTGATCGTGCAATCGCCCAGAAAATTGGCACAATTGTTGCGTAATCTACCAAACTATAAAAGAAAAAAATTGTTATGCCGAAATTAATTGATTTTAGCCATTGAAAGTGAAAATAATCATATCTTTTTGAATAAGAGAAAACTCTTTATGCATAGACTTTGTGCACAAAATCACGTTCTTGAGCCATTTTTCGTCTGACAAGCATGTATAAAAGATTGTGCAGTGCGTAATGGTATGTCCGATTTTTGCGAAAAATGGTGTCATAAGATGTATGGGACTTGAAAGTAAAAAGTCAGTGAGCGGGGCGGTAAAAAAAAGTTCCCGTGGCAGAATGGTCACAGAAAATGTCGAGGGGGTTGATTCACCCCCCCCCCCCCCTGCCCTTTTAGGGTAAAGCTATGGGGAATCCGGAATTCAGTATGGAACGGGTTAATACTCGACCTTGCAGTGCATGTGTGTCTGTATATGTGCAAAATAGAGGGAGAGAGAAAGAGGAAGAAATGGCAAGAGAGAGAGAGAGAGAGAGGGGGGGGGGAATAAAGTTTGTACATGTACAAGATGTGCATATATGTATATGTGTGTAGGAAATGCCTGAATTCATGGGGGTGGTAAAATTGAAACTGTGGTTTTAACTATGGACAATTTGTAAGGAGCGCCAAGTGTCGCATGGCCTAAGTATTTCGTTACGAAATCAGTCAACAAACTGATCATTTCATAAATGAAATAAACATTTGGCTAATGAAATTGTCATTTCAGTCATTTCGTCAACAAAATGACTGATTTTGTAACGAAATAGGGCATGCGACACTGGCACTCCATACAAATTGTCCATGGTTTAAACGATGGTTTCAATTGTACCACCTTCGTGAATTCAGGCCAAAGTGTGATAGACATAGAGAACAGTTAAAACATGCCTATGTGTGTTTCTGTGTGTGACATTATAGAGAGTGGGAGGGAGCAAGGGTTGGAGGGAGGGTGTGTGCGTGCCTCTGGCTGTTACGTATCCCGTCCGTGTGAATTTGTTTCATGTCCAGCAGGTTTTTATAGAGACGTGTGTAAGACGTGATCATCCAAAAGTCTTATGCTTACCTTTAAAATAGATGCTGAATCATACATTCACAAAGGAATTTCCTACAGTTGTTAAGATATACAATATATCTTGACACAATGGCTTCTAATAATCCTATCTCTCCATCTTTCTTATACCCCTCAAAACCAATTTACCTAACTTGAATAACTAATCATTAAGTATCTATTATTGATGATGTATTTTGTGATATCAAACTCGTACCTCTTTCTGGAATGATTGTCTTAACCCTGATTAGGCCGGGCTTTTTTGGCTATGCTAAAACTGGAGGGGGCAGTTTACTCCCCCACCCCCGTCCCGAGATCTCGGCCATCAGTTGTGTTATCACGACGAAATTTGGCAAGGTTGACACCCTCATCGTAATCTACACGATTCGCTATAACCGTGTTCTTTAAAAACGAATTTGGTACCATCGATTTAATGATATATATTTTTTTTTACGTGAAGTTTTACTTCTTGAAAGCTGTGTTTGTTCGTTGCATTACGAATGTGCATTGCATAAACAAGAACTCAGCGTATTTTATGTGACGAATCATGGAGATGCCATACATTTAATTTGTACTTTTACTCATGTTCTATTTTGTGAATCTTACTTTCTTCATTTCGATTGTTTTTGTTTCGTTTTGATTTGTTTTGCTTTGTTTCTACACAAACTTGTTTATTCATTTCCTACCCAGCAATCCTGTGAAATCAACTTGCCATTATGATAATTACTATAATATCCTTTTTAGTATCTTCAGAACATTGTTTTAGAGGCTTTTTGTTTCATTACTTCTCTTATCTTTTTTTTTCGATTCTCTTATAGAAGAAGCAATATATTATCTTGCGCCCTCACTTCAATTCCTCGTTTTTCTCATTAAAATCTCCTCTCAAAGCCTCGGTTTTTGATTGTTAGCTCATGAAACCCGGAAGTGGGCCCCACTTTCGGAAAACGCTCCGCCGACCCTGTGTAGGGCACCTACCTACTTGCAGTGACTATGTAGGGAATTTTGGGGCCATAGGGTCAAGGTTAATGCTCACAATTTCACTTTTCCCTCATATTTATGCAATGCCTGCAGGATTCTGCTTGAAAATTAATGTTTACAAGTATCACACAATAGAGATTCTCTGGGAATTATTTGTTTTGTTTTGTCTGGTTTTTGTTTTTGCCTTAAAGGTCAAAGGTAAAGTGCAAGTGCTAAATTTCAATTTCTTCCAAATCTAGAAAGTGGCTCAAGGTATCGCCATGAAACTAACTAGTATTTATGCATGTTCTTTTTGATAGCGATTCTCTTGAGAATTGGAGGGTCATTGGGTCAAAGTTCAAGGTTAAGGGCCATGTTAAAATGCTAACAATTTAGGCCCTACTATATTTAGCTCTTTATGTAGGCCTACCATGGTTGAAACCCCTGTGCCTCTGCCACATTATTCTGAGACACCAATGTAGTCGTGCTTTATAAGAAAACGTTCTGTTTTTCTAATCTATGTAGCACCTATATACACGTATTTGTGTTAAGCTGGACATATAGTCAGCAAAATCGTAGAGAAAATGGCAAGCTTTGCTTTGATGTAAATTGTATGACAAATCTTTGACTGTTTTTCTTTCAAATGACCAGTAGCTACATTACCGTAAAGGCATGAATTTACACGCAACTCCAGACGGGAAAGCCGCTTGATAGTCAATCGCCACATAATATGCAAGCTATTAATATGCGAGAGGAACGAAGACGCGAGAATTGATTTCATTGTTCCGCGGCATTTGGCGATTTATCGATCGGTTTGGGCGGGTTTGTCCGTTTTCTTTACGGAATTCCTAGGTCCACACTCCTGCCAGTCGTGTATTATTTGCTGTATCATGTTAATTGTAAGATGTAAGAGGACTTCAGATTGAACGCTCGAAATGTGATAACACATACGAAAGGCCTCGAAATACAGTTTATTTTCTTCACCAGAATATTACATGGCTGTATCTTACAGCTATATACTAGGTGTTTCAAAAAACATTTCCCACTTTTGATCATAAATATTTCGAAAACTATTCATTTGATAAAACTGTCATTGATATGAATAATAGCTGGATAGTGTACAATTTGGTTGAAGGTGATTTGCATGTGAAAGCATAAATCAGTTTCATTAAATCTAAGATTGATTTTGAGGCAAGGTTTCAGATTTTGGTCAAATTTTAACCCTCTGTACAAAAATTGAACTTGGCACAGGAACCAATGATGTGTATGTGAGTGTGTGCTGACAATGGCCCTGAACAATGGACATGCCTGAACCACCTGTTGACTAGGCTTCAGTCTGGCGCTCCCTGGCACATGAATGCTTAATCAATAATTCATGTGGCTTGCCCATGGCACTGCTAGTCTGAATTCATGCACGATAAAGTGCTTGCAAACACCACATTTCATTCCAGCTGGCATTCTGGCATTTTCAAATTTTGCCTGACATATCACTAAATTTGGGATATAAATAAGCATAAATGATCTGCAGTTCCTCATTTTAATACAACTGTCTACAAATTAAATAGTCTGACAAATTTTTCGCTTTTTCAATAAAAGGAGATCATTTTTGGTAAAGAGTTCAGTAGCATTTATCATTGGGGCGATTTGTTTCAGAGTGGATTTATTTGAGGCTCCATATACACAAGTGTATGTATACTCTAATTAGTTTTCTTTACTTCCTGTCACCACGTTTACTATAGAACAGAAGGTATTCATTGTAATTTTGTTTTTCAGAAGTAGGGAGAGCACTGACACGACTGAACGACAGTATCGACAGGCGTTTGACTTTACACAGATACTGCCAGAGGCTGAATAAAGACTAGCTGTGATAGTGGAATTTCTCATGAATGAATACTGAAGCATTCAAACCCTGGTCATTGTTCAGGACCATTGTTAGAGTGTTAACCACACACTCCCATACACACCCATTGCCCCCTGTGCAAAGTGAAATTTTGTACAGAGGGTTGAAAATAGAGCAAAGTCTGGAACCTAACTGTGAAATTAATCATGGATTTCATGAAACTTATTTATGCTTTCATATTTAAACTACCTTCAACCAAATTGTACACTATTCAGCTATCACTCATATCAATGACAGTGTTATCTGATATATAGTTTTTGAATTATTAAGAATCAAAAGTGGGAAATGTTTTTTGAAACACCTAGTACTTGTCTGAAGAAATAGTAATCTACAGAGGTCTCTAAAAATTCTGTCAGCCACAATAATATTGTAGACTCATTCACCCATAACCAAAATTCTGGCCAAGAAAAAAAAAAAAATCCTCAACATATTAATGATACCAGTTTTCAACTACCATTTTTACAAGGAATAGGTGATACTGAGTAATTATTCAAATAAAATTGCATTTCATTATTAAAAGTGGCGCCGAATCGTAGAATTTATCATTCCAATATAAAAATTTGCCTGTTGAAAAGCTTGGCATCTCTCAAGGTTCCTGCCTTGGTGAAATATATAGTAGGCAAACACCTTATCCAAGAGATTAAGCACTGGGAAAGAGTTAAACTTCTGACTTATACAAATTGGGAGCTTTAGATTTGTGACGCGGACGTTTAGACGACGATTGCGTTGGCTGTACAGTTCTATCTTCATGTCTCGTGTTGCAAATTAGCTTTAAGTGCCGCCAAGACGCAACCCACAAAAAGTGAAAATGGCGCCCCCATTTGATCAGTGTATCAAGTTAAATCTCTGCGTGGTGAATTGAGCGCACGTAAATATGGCCCAGAACGCGCAGTGAAAAATCTTTGACGACGCAAGATCGATTTTGATAAGCGATTTTGCGCATGCGCAGAACAGGCTTTTACTTCTTCCTTTTTTTTTACTCTGAACGTTTGAGTCGTAGAGATCTAAAGTTCCCTAGTAATGTCTCAAGGGAGAAAGGTGTATCTATTGTCTACGTCACTCCAACAGAAACACGTTACGAACGATGAATGAGGTTTCCTGCCTAATAAAAAGACCTACTTTGAAAGGTAGTCTTGGATCTTTATCAGTGGTGTTTAGTAAGTGGATTATTTGAATAAGTTCACATACTACTAGGTGTTTCAAAACACATTTCCCACTTCTGATCATTAATAATTCTGAAACTGTTCATCCGATAAAACTATCATTGATATGAGTAATAGTTGAATAGTGTACAATTTTGTTGCAGGTAAATCAAATGTGAAAGCATAAATCAGTTTCATTAAATCTAAGATTGATTTTGAAGTAAGGTTTCAGATTTTGGTCAAATTTTAACCCTCTGTACAAAAATGAACTTTACACAGAAACCAATGATGTGTATGTGAGTGTGTGCTGACAATGGCCCTGAACAATGGACATGCCTGAACCACCTGTTGACTAGGCGTCAGTCTGGCGCTCCCTGGCACATGAATGCTTAATCAATAATTCATGTTGATTGCCCTGGGCACTGCTAGTCTGAATTCATGCACGGTAAAGGGTAAAATGCATGCACATGTAAAAAGTAAGCATAATGTTTCCATGTGCTTGCAAACACCACATTTCATTCCAGCTGGCAATCATTTTCAAATTTTGCTTCACATATCACTAAATGTGGGATGTAATTAAGCATAAATGATTTAAAGTTCCTCATTTTTATACAACTGTCTACTAATTAAATAGTCTGACAAATTTTCGCTTTTTCGATAAAAAGATATCATTTTTGGTAAAGAGTTCAGCAGCATTTATCATTTAGGCGATTTGTTTCACAGTAGATTTGCTTAAGGCTCCATATACACAAGTGTATACTCCAATTGATTTTCTTTGCTTCCTGTCACCATGTTTACGATAGAACAGAAGGTATTCATTGTAATTTCGTTTTTCAGAAGTAGGGGGAGCACTGTCGCGACTCAAAGACAGTATCGGCAGGTGTTTGACTTTACGAAGATACTGCCAGAGCTGAATAAAGACTAGCTGTGACAGTGGAATTTCTCACGAATAAATAATGAAGCATTCAAACCCTGGCCATTGTTCAGGACTATTGTCAGGGTGTAAGCACACACTCCCATACACACCCATTGACCCCTGTGCAAAGTGAAATTTTGTACAGAGGGTTGAAAATAGAGCAAAATCTGGAACCTAACTGTGAAATTAATCATGGATTTCATGAAACTGATTTATGCTTTCATATTTAAACCACCTTCAACAAAATTGTACAGTATTCAGCTATCACTCATATCAATGACAGTGTTATCTGATATATAGTTTATGAATTATTAAGAATCAAAAGTGGGAAATGTTTTTTGAAACACCTAGTACCAGACATGTTGATAATTATCACTAGCTATGGAGGAACAAGTGGGTTAGAGTATCTGTTAACTGTCATGTATTTTGCTAGCTTCTCCCAGAAGTAGCACTGCCCGTCAGGGTCTCGCGGCCACATGAGGTACTCGCGATTATCACTGAGGAAGAGACGGACTAAAAATGGCAGGTTGGAGTCCGGTATTTCTTCCAGAAACACAAGCACAATCTTTTCCATCTGGACCTCATTAACATGGTCCAGGGCGATTCGGAACTTGAGAAGGAACATGTGGTTCTTGAGAGCTTTGGCGCTGATGAGAAAGACCACCTTGAAGCTGTTTTCCACAAGGAGGCTGACGGAGTCCAGGTAGTACATCCCTAGCCTTAGGGCCTCATCTCCAATGGCAAGTCGGCTGAATTGAGGCAGATTCTCTTCTAGACCACGTTGGAAGATCTCCTCCGTCCATGCCTCGTCCTCATCGTAGGTGACAACGCATATGTCATACTGGAAATCTTCCCGTTGCTGTCTTGGGACGATTTCCCGGTAACCTATGAAGTGGATCTTGCACAGAAAGATTCTGTACCTGATCTTCCAGCGATTCCAGTAAATCAGTACCAGACCGAGTGTAGTACACACAGCGCTCGCTACCAATGAAAAGTAGAGTACATACTGCGGACCACACTCTCTAACTGGATCAAAATCAATCAAAAGCTTTCCTGCAGCGGATTTAAATGAGCCTTCGTATGAACATCTGGTTCCTACACTATATTCAAGTTCGATAGACCTCTTAGCGACCCACTTAGGTAACCATTCAAGAGAACAGTTACAAACCCATGGATTTTGTCCCAAATCAAGTACTGAGAGAGTTTGTAGTATAGGCTCAAATGTTGTGAATTGTAGCGTGAGAAGCTTATTGAATGAAAGGTCTAATCGGGTTAGATTCACTTTTCGAAACAGGTCGCCATTCAAGAATTGTAGATCATTGGTGGCTAATGATAAATCTCGCAGTTGAGTTGTGTCTTGTAGGAAATTGTGGGGAATGTAAATTATGTCATTATTTCTCAGACTGAGAATTTGTAGAGTGGAAAGCCCTTCAAGTAGCGAAGCTTTCAAAGGCAACATGCTTCCATCTAGGTATAACTCTCTCAAATTGGTTAGGTTTTGAAAAAAACCATCGGGTACAAATAACATGTTGGTATAACTAAGGTTCAATATACGTAAATGACGCAGCCCTCCAAAGGAGGATATACCTTGGTTGACATCCCATAGATCAAGAATGTCTATCTTAGTCCCCTTAAAGCTTATTGCTTGGAGAAGAGGCGTGTTTCTTTGAAATATTCCGGGGGAAACCATAGCGGGGGGAATTCCCTTTGTATCCTGGAAGTCTAAGACTTTCAGCGAGTACACGTTTATCTGAAGTACACCTGTGATCGAGCAGTCAGCTAAACGCAGATTGTTTAGCGAATTTAGATCCGCAAGCGAAACGCGCGTTAGAGGGTCCAAATTGTTATGAGATAAATCTAATTCTTCCAGATACTTCAGACCGCTGAATGCGTGCGTCCCTACTCGCTCAAAGTTATTGAATGAGAGAAGAATTGTGGTGAGATTCGTATGCCACACGCGGTTGTCCAAATTTATGACAGAAATATTGTTGTGACGCAGGTCCAGCACTCGCAGCGAAGACATACCAGAAAAATAACTAGGTTCAAGCACTTCAAGTCCGTTGAAATCAAGGGCCAGTTCAGAGACGTCCGTCAAATTTTCGAACCCTCTTGGCATAAGCTGGTGAAGTTCATTCCAACCGATGTCTACCAGACGAAGCTGTTTTCCCTTTTCTGCACCGAATAATCCAGGTCGTAAGGAAGTGAGACCTATATTTCTGATATATAAGGATGTTATTGATGTCGACGACCTTACACCCTCGAAGAGGTGATGAAGCTCTTTCTCTGATAGCAGTATCCCGCTCACGTCGAGGCTTCGGACTTTGAGGGACGAAATGGTGGCTGGACTAACGAGTCGAATTGGGTTGTGGGCCAGATCAAGGGAATCAGCGGTGCAGCCCATCACAAACGACTGTTCCGAAAGCTCCGCCAACTTGTTCCATGAAAGCGACACGGAGAGAAATGTCACGTTGTGACAATCAGTCCAGCTAACGTTCTGCAAAACGTTCCTACGTAAGCCCAATGTCGATGTTGTCGCCATTGCCCTGAAGATATCATCTGAGACGTATGCAAGGTTACTGCCATTTAGCTGAACGTTTGTAAGAGCAGTGCTTGCAAACATGTCCCCACGTAGCGCCGGGAGGCGTTTGTTGTTGGATAGATCTAGACTCTGCAGAAATGACAGCATCAAGAATGTTCCGCTTTCTATGAACGAAATGTTGTTTGACTCAATGGCCAGAACTTTTAGATGATTGTAGGCGAAGAATGACGTGTTGTACAAGGCGTTGATATTGTTCAAGCTCAAGTCGAGAATCTCAGTGTTACCGGGAAGATCCCGTGGCACTGCAGAAAGTCCCATGTTGTAGCAGTACACGCCGCGCTTTGCCCTGTCAAACAGACAGGCGTGATTTTCTGATGAGACCGTCTGCATTGTAGACAGCGGGATGAAGACGTGTATTGAAATGAAAAGAACGAGAAGAGCGCTGTCCTTAAAATACATGTTTAATGCTGTTGTCGCCATGCTCTGTAAAAAAGAAAGAAAGAAAAGAACAAATAAAGATGTTACTATATATACGGAAACTGAATAACCTATTTCATCATGGAGGCAAGGCATAATTTATGCATATAACTCCTAGATAGGTCTTTGTCATTTGATTGGTTGTTTGATATTGATCATTTGTCCCATTTCACTGTTACGCGATCATTCATGAAATGTGGCTCCACATCTATACCCTGCAGTCTTGGATCCATACGATTTGCTCCATTTGCACGCACGCCGAGAGCCCGGGACACTACGCATGTAAAACGCTTGCCAGTTGTGCAGTGTGTATGTTATAGACCAATTCGGTTTGGGTACTGTTTTGTTTTGTTTTTTGTTTTTTTTTTTCATGGTAATATTTCTAACCTGGGGCAAGTATGCTTCACAAACAATAATATATGCAGTGACAAAGCAATGCACTTGGGTCTTTTCACAATCTATTGAAAGTGCTTTTATCTCGCACATTCTCACTGTTTCTAAATTCATAAAATATCAAATGACAAGGATCCATTTTAAAGACGTTCATCAGTTAAAGTGAAGTCCATGTCATTTTCTTCAAACTTTCCATACCGTAACTTTGACCCATCCGAAGCTCAAATATGTAAATAAAACCATATGTTCATGTGCTTGTTTTTCTTCTACGGGACTTTGAAGAATACCAGTCTGACTAATCTGCCGTCCTGTACCAAATTAATAGCGTTTTAGGATCAAGACCATGATTGGCAACAAAATCTGCAATGACAAACTTTAATCCCCATAATTTTTCAAAATCCACGTTATTTTCTCCAAATTTTCAAGAATTGCAGAAAAAAAGTACCCAAAACGAGGAAAAGGTTTTAAAATTAGTGTTTACACTCTCATTCTTGAGTGAGCAGCGCCCCCACGCGGCAGAAAACACCGAAATATCTGAAATCCTTCTCATCGACGTTTTCTGTTAGGGGTGAGCAAGAGGACAAGGTTCATAAAACTTATGGTGTACATTCAAAACCCATGTCATTTTCACAAAACTTGACCAAATTGTAGAAAAAGACTTACTAATTCAAGAAAAACAATAACAAATGAGGGTTCATGTGCTCGTTTTTTTTTGCTAGCAGCGCCCTCATGCGACATAATTATATCATCGTAAGTTCCCAAAGTCTGATAAGGAACCTATGCTGTAATGCCCTGACAAGGTGGGTTCATAAAACTAATGCTGTACATTCAAAACTCATGTCATTTTCACCAAACTTGGCAAATTATAGAAGAAGGCTTAGTAATTCCAGAAAAATAATTAAAAGTGGATGGTTCATGTGCTCGTTTTTGTCCTAGCAGCGCCCCCATGCGACATATATCATCGTAAGTCCCCAAAATCTGGTCAGGAACCTGTGCAGGGATGCTCTGACAAGATGGGTTCATAAGACTTATGCTGTTCATTCAAAACCCATGTCATTTTCACCAAACTTGACCAAATTGTAGAGGAAGCCTTACTTATCAAAGAAAAATAATTGAAAGTGGGGGTTCATGTGCTCGTTTTTGTGCTAGCAGTGCCCCCATGCGATATATTTCATCGTAAGTCCCCAAAATCTGGTCAGGAACCTATGCAGGTATACCCTGACAAGGTGGGTTCATAAAACTTATGCTGTTCATTCAAAACCCATGTCATTTTTACGAGACTTGGCGAAATTATAGAAGAAGGCTTACTTATTCCAGAAAAACAATGAAAGGTGGGTGTTAATGTCGTAGTTTGTGTGCTGGCAGCATTCCCAGATGATAGAAATCTGGTTGTAAACCTATCGTGGGTGGCCTGATTAGTGTATGGGGTTCGTGAATATCATGCTGTACATACAAAACCCATGTCATTTTTACGAAACTTCTAGAAATGTAGAAGAAGCTTTACTTAATGCAGAACAATTGTAAAAATGGGGGTTCATGTGCTCGTTTTAGTGCTAGCAGAGCCTCCTTGCGACAGAAATCATCGTTTAAGACCCCCAAATCTGGTCAAGAACCAATGCAGGGATATACCCTGCTAGGATGCATGAATCTCATGCAGTTCACTCGAAACCCCATTTTCTTTTTCTTTTTTTTCAAAAAAAAAAAAAACAACAACAAACAAACAAAAAACGTGTCACAATTGAATATGGTGAAAAATATACAGAAAGGAAGGTCCATGTGCGATTTTGTTATTATTTCCCTTACACGGCCATGATGATATTATGTGGATGCAAGCGTGGAAAACTCAATATTGACATGCACGCTTGTTTGTTTGTTTTACCCACTTGCTGTAACCATGTGCAGAAAGTGATAATGGAGGAAGAAGAATAACTATAAGGAAATGGGAGTTTTGGCATAAGTCTGACGGTCCTCCAAAGGAAAAACAATTCTTAATACAATAATGACGTTGATTGTATTGCATGTGTTGGTTGTTACAGTGGTTGGTAAAGTTCGTGTTGTAAGCTATGGAGATGTGCCTTGCCGCCCCCCCCCCCCCCCAAAAAAAAAGGCGAAAAAAATGATTCTTTGATTCTCCTTTTGCTACACCAGATTTGGTAATAAAAAAAAACATATATGAATGGTGAAATTGATAAATACTTGTTTGATAATACTTTCTTGACCTTGTATTTTGTAACCAAAAAAAAATATATATATATTTTGTATTAGTAATGACAAGTTTAGATCTAATCAGATGTTAACAGAGATACTCAGATTGTTTTAGCTGCTAGACTTAAAGATGAAATGTGTGTCATATGCTTGTTTTGTTATTGTTATTGTTGTTTTTAACACCTAGTCCAATAGACTAGTGAGGAGACCCCGACTAGGGCCTATAGGCCCTTGGTACTTTAGCACTATACTTTACCATGTTGATGAACAGACAATGAACTGCATGTCACAAAACAGATCTATGGATTGAAAATGGAAACAGCTCTGTTCCACTTCCAAGCTTCCCGATTCCGTCGATCAGTGTTGTGCTACCATGACCATGTATATGCGGCTCGGACCGCTGAACTTGCGTAGTACGTACAGATTGTAACGCGTAAAGTCGGCATGCAAGCCGAGCGAAGCCGCCCAGCGCGGCCGCGGTGGGGAGCTGTCGGTTATCCGTACGTACCACACTCTAGCTCGATCTACAGGCAGCTGCTCAGCTCAGCTAGCTCAGCTCATCACTCGTGCGTGCGCTTCTACGCTCTTTGTTACGTCACTGAAACCTGCGCAGCTAGGATACGCACAAACTCAACTGAGGAACGTCCATAAGGTGTTATATAAAACAAGCAATAAATGTTTTCCATTCATGCAATGGACGGAGTTTTTCGTTTGGTGAAAGATGAAATTTTTATGAAAGATTTGAAAGATAAAAGATATAAAAGATGAAATCTTTCACTTCATGAAAAAATCTGTCCATTTCACCCACAAACATTCATTAGTTTATACATGTATATATGTATGATTATACATTTTATATTATATGCCTACATATATACACTTGATTGGGATATCAGTAGACAATTGCAAGATTTCGGTTCAGGTGGTGTGCATAGTCCTAACCTAACGCAAAATATAAACAAGGCAAAAAGTAAAATATTTGCCGTTAGCTATCACAGTGTTTGTTATGTTGTGCTTTTTGATGTCGCATATGTACTTGTGAGCTGAACGATTTTCCCGAATTGCCACTGGTGTGTATACTGCATAATGTAAAAAGGTACTTTCGCGAATCTAACAGTCAATCAGTCAACGTATCGATCGACCGATCGATCAATCAATCAGTTAATCAATCAATCAATCAATCAATCAATCAATCAATCAATCAATCAATCAATCAATCAATCCATCCATCATTTATTGACAAATCCATTAACTCTCTATACGGAGAAAACCTAAGTGTTCGCGGAGAAAATGAAGACGTGTACTTCTTGGAAGGGTGTCCTGCCTTGGGCAAACATTAAAAAGATAGATGAATAATCAAAAACAGGTCTGAAATCCATCGAGATTAAAAATTCCTAGACACATTGCAACAGAAACCCATCCAGTATTTCTGTTACTTTCTAATGATATCTTTTGGTTTCAGCTAGTACTCTAATGGTTACTCTTTGTTATAGTGTTGGAAACACAACAATTATATGCCATATAGGCCTATTTGAACAATGTAATTGCAACCTTCAGATTTTAATATGTCTAACAACAACAACAAGAAGAGCAAGAACAGTAACAACAAAAAACAAACGAAAGAACAAACAAACAAACAAACAAATTTACAGGTACTGCGTCAGCTTAGTACCAACAGAACCAACCAGACAGAATGCTTTTGAAACCAACTCATATCCAACAGATCCCCAAAAAGCAAATCCATGAGATACCCATGGAAAACCAAGAGGAAAGTCTAAATGGTATTGATGGTTCTGTTCGTGTCTGCTTGATTTCCAATAGAACCCATAAACATGATAAATGCTACGTACAAAAGCACAGCTGTTCAAATGTGTAAGTCTACCCTTATTAAAGCTCATAGCTCCCCTATAAATCAGTTTTATCAATTTCAGGATTAATTTTTAAGTTAGGGTTCAGATTTTGCTTTACATTCAACCCTCTATGCAAAACTTCGCACAAGGGTCAATTGGTGAGTATGGTAGTGTGTGGTTAACATCCAGGCAACGGTCCCGAACAACAACCAGGGTATAAATGCTTTATCACTTATTCATGAGGAATTTCGCTGTCACAGCTAGCCTCTATTCGTCGTAAATGTACTGTATGCATGTACATGGAAACATGCATGTGCTTCCTTTTTTCATGTACATGCATTTTACACTTCACCATGAATTCAGACTAGCAGTGCTCAGGGCAATCCACCATGAATTATCTATAAAGCATTCATGTGCCTTTGAGCAAGAGTCCAGAAGCCTATCAGCAGAGCTCTGAAAAGGTGGTATTCGTGGTATTCATGTCTATTGTTCATGGTCATTGTAAGGACACGCTCAGTATACACATCATTGGTTACTGTGTAAAGTTTGAATTTTCATAGTACAAAGCCTTTTTATAATTTTAAGTTTAAAATTCATAAGGATTTGATGGAACTAATTTATGCTTTCATATGTGACCGTGCACCTCAAAACGAACATAAAGTCGCACACACTGATTTTGCGTGAGGACTGAAAATAAGTGAAATGGGTCAACCTAGCCGAACTTGACTTTTTCATATTTTCTGAAAGAGCGGGTCTTCTTTTACATTATGCAAAGATTTGGTATCATAAAACGGGCAGGAAAGTGTGTTTTTTTAGCACTTTATCTCGAACATTTTTGGTAGAATAGTGTGATTAGGTGTGTCTTTAGAATCCCTTTTTCATTTCTGAAAAACCTTGTCCACACTCTTCACTTTCAACTCTAATAACTTTTGCAAGGATAGTGCTACTGCTTTGAAAGTTGGCATTAATTATGGACAGAATGTGTTGATGAGGCATGCTTAATTTCAGTTTGATTTGATAATCCCTTCATTGTTGTTACTCTGGTGGTTTACTTCCTTTTTTTGTCCCGTTCATCGCACAGCCAGCACGGTTTGGTAAAGATTAAGCGCTTTCAAGAATATAGACACTGTACTTCAGAGCCTTTTTTCTCAGTTCACACTTTTCCTGAGTTTGTGCTTTCTTTCCAATATTTAGATAGGTTAGGAGAGTCCATTTGATTTGAGTTATACATCATTTTAAAGCTTAAAATCTGCTCTTTCAGAATATGGTCTTAACTAAAATTCATGTATGGCGACTTTTGTTTGTTTTGAGGTGCAGGGTCCACATATTGAAATCACCTCCAACTTAATTGTCCACTAATCAACTAATAGACATATCATTGACGGTGTTATCAAATAATTCTAGTTTTAGAACTACATGTGTAAACTGTATTAAGGATCAAAAGTGGGAACCTTTTTTTTTACACGTAGTATAAACTAAAACCCATTCACTTATCCAGGGGTCCAATGCAGCTGTCCCGTTGGTCCTATTATTTTGGATTCATATTGGAACCCATGAAACCAAACAGGTTCTACACACAGTAGGGTTTCGGTTGTTTCTGTTTGATGTTGGGTTTTTACATAGATTCCTATCAAAATCGACCATGAAATAATATTTATGACTGACAATCTAAGATTTGAAAATGAAGAATGTATAATAGACAGAAACACTGAACAGTACTTTTACTGGAAGTAATCGTTAAAAATGTTAGAAACTGCACCTTACATTATTATATTCGTGTTTACAATTCCCCATGTGTTTTTAAAAAGACGTAGATTCATATTGTAATAATTAAAGTATAATCTAGTCAAACCATGTCTCAAGGTTGCGCTTACGGACGGTAGTGCTTCATGGGTGATGCTCGTTATTTCGAAGGTTCGATCATCGGAGAAAGAAATAAAGTTCGGCAGTCTGAAAATACAAGGACGGCGTGTACTAACGAACCTGCGGAATTAGGCGTCTTATTTCGCGTTCAATTACTAAATCTTTGCAATAAAGAATGTCATTTCATTTCTGATATACAAACCTGATGAATAAACGAAATGTGTACAACCGTGTATAATGACAGGGCATGGAGACGCCTGGTTACTATATAGTTGTTTTCATAATCTTTGTAAAACATTGCTAACTCTGAACAATAAATCATTGAAACCAATTTGAACATGTTCACAGATTTCGAGAACAGGTAATACACCGGCCATTAATATGGGTGAGAGCTTAGGAAATTTGAAAAGGAGGGAAAACGGAAAAGACGAGGTCTTTAGCCTTCAAATGGCCTGATTGAGCACTGTCACTATTCGAGTAGCAAGACAGTTAGTAAAAAACAATAATAGAAGCACTGTTCAAATAGCAAAGAGCAGATAGACAACCAAGCACTAGCAATGATACTTCTCTATACCCACTAATGGTAAAAAAAGAGAAGTTGGTTTTAACATAACCAATCATGTCACACTACCTAACAGCCGAAGAGAATTACGGGCATGCCTCTACTATAATATCTTTGTAACGAGAAAGCACAAAAATGATTGTAAACTGTCAGCAGACACGCAAGAATTTCGTTTCATAGCATTACTGAGTTCTGCACGAAAACAGCAATTGTTAAAAGATCACAGAATATATATTTATAGAGGATGAAGAGTTTGTTTGCAAAAACCGATAAGTCCATATTTGCCAAATGGAGATATTTGCGATTAAAGGTCAAGAAAAATAAAGAGAATAATAAGAAAATGTTTGCTTCTTTTGACCATAACTTCAAAAATATACCTTTATATGTAGTGACCAATATATCATTTAAAAGGTATTATTTGTGACCGTGCACCTCAAAACGAACATTAAGTCGCACACACTGATTTTGCGTGAGGACTGAAAATAAGTGAAATGGGTCAACCTAGCGGAACTTGACTTTTTCATATTTTCTGAAAAAGCGGGTCTTCTTTTACATTGTGCTAAAATTTGGTATCATAAAACGGGCAGGAAAGTGTGTTTTTTTAGCAGTTTATCTCGAACATTTTTGGTAGAATAGTGTGATTAGGTGTGTCTTTAGAATCCTTTTTTATTTCTGAAAAACCTTGTCCATACTCTTCACTTTCAACTCTAATAACTTTTGAAATGACAGTGCTACTGCTTTGAAAGTTGGCATTGATTATGGACAGAATGTGTTAAAGAGGCATGTTCAATTTCAGTTTAATCTGATAATCCCTTCATTGTTTTTACTCTGGTGGTTTACTTCCTGTTTTTTGTCCCATTCATCGCACAGCCAGCACGGTTTGGTAAAGATTAAGCGCTTGAATAGACACTGTACTTCAGAGCCTCTTTTCTCAGTTCACACTTTTCCTGAGTTTGTGCTTTCTTTCCAATATTTAGATAGGTTAGGAGAGTCCATTTGATTTGAGTTATACATCATTTTAAAGCTTATAGTCTGCTCTTTCAGAATATGGTCTTAACTAAAAATTCATGTCTGGCGACTTTTTGTTTGTTTTGAGGTGCAGGGTCACATTTTGTACTTTATGACAGAGGCCTTACTTCAAAATCTTCAAAAATGGACTTATCGGTTTTTGCAAACAAACTCTTCATATATATATATATATATATATATATATATGTGTGTGTGTGTGTGTGTGTGTGACCGTGCACCTCAAAACGAACATAAAGTCGCACACACTGATTTTGCGTGAGGACTGAAGATAAGTGAAATGGGTTAACCTAGCCGAACTTGACTTTTTCATATTTTCTGAAAGAGCGGGTCTTCTTTTACATTATACTAAAATTTGGTATCATAAAACAGGCAGGAAAGTGTGTTTTTTAGCAGTTTATCTCGAACATTTTTGGTAGAATAGTGTGATTATGTGTGTCTTTAGAATCCCTTTTTCATTTCTGAAAAACCTTGTCCACACTCTTCACTTTCAACTCTAATAACTTTTGAAAGGATAGTGCTACTGCTTTAAAAATTGGCATTAATTATGGTCACATAATATGATATACATGTATGTATATACACGTCTTATATCCTTGATGTTTACACCTTGGAGCCATACAATAACTTCACACCGAAACTTTACGACACGGTCAATAATATAAACATGCCTACCCAAAGCCCTAAATAACCTTCCTGCCATGATAAAAATGATACAAACAAAAAGAAAACAAAACCTAGTAACCTAGTGGGGAAAAAAATAAGTACAGCTTGAAAAGGAAACAAAATAAGAATAAGCTATTGAATGAACAATATGGTCGCAATAAATTTTTATTGAATAGAAGAGAAAGGCTGGTTAAAGCTAAAAACAAACATACAAACAAACAAACAAAAACAAATACGGGAAAACTCGGCTAATTATTGCCGAGGTTTGCCCTAAAAGTAGGTGATTTTGATTCACCACGTAGTCGGTATGGTGAACAAACAAACAAACAAACTAACACACTCATAATACCCACATCATTCTTCTCAAGCATGTCAGGGGACAGTCTCCTGAGAAACACGGATACTGAAAAAAGGAAGTACCCTCGCAGAAAACTTTGCTACCGTTTTCCAAACGAGAAATATGTCAAATGAATGCCACAAAAAAAAAAAAAAAAATCCTATAGACAGTCTTACATCAATGTTAGATTTCAAATTGTTGGCCGATTGTAGAACACGAAAACGACAAAGATTTTGAGTCCTTGCGAACTAGATACTACTATTAACAAATCGAAAGACTCTACTCTCGGACATAATGGAATAACTCTGCCAATTACCTCTAGACTCTCTTCCTCAACAAAAACGGGATTAAACCCATTCAATACTGAATTCTGAAATTCCCCGTGACTTAATGCACAGGCCACCAGGTTCCCGCATCAAAAGGGCTAAAACAGCTAAGAAAGTAGGATTTGAAGAAAGTGCGAAATGCTTTGGACAACGTAGCCTATCAATCTGTTACTCTGTTCCAACAAAGAACAAAGGTAGGGAAAATAGCCGAATCGTATAACAGACCATAATTATCATACAATAGCTCTGACATTTTTTTTTTTGGTTTTTTTTTTTTTAACGACCAAACCTCTTCAACTTTTTTGGTCATCACTTACCTAAAAAAATCCGACACTTTCGCAAGCCTGCAAATACGCCTAGAATCAGACTTGATGAAAATAGATACTTTCTTCAGCGCGTTTTTAACAATTTTGTCAGAAACTTGGGAAGTGAACAGAAAGCAGGTGACAAGAGATGTATTCCTTATACACCAGGTCTTCAATTTTTCATTCTTTTTTTTTTTTTTTGGGGGGGGGGGTGCCTCCATACCCAAACATAATTTCCTCCCTAGTTGAAAATGTTTGCTGATAATTATAGATTTTGGTTCACTCAGGCGTCACAGACACATTTCAGTGATATGATCTGAAAAGTTGTATCGCGAAATGCATTGTCTTACGCGCCACTTTTAAGCATTTCGAAGTAAGTCCACCATCGGATAGAGCAAAATTTAACTCACTTTTAACATAGGAAGGAATATTCTAGCAGTCACGATTACAAATGTCCTATATTTCTTATTATTTTCTTTGTTTTCAGGAGCTTTAATCACAAATATCTCAACTTAACAAGAATTGATCTAGCTCGTTTTGCGATAAAACTCTTCATTTACAGGTGTGGATCTTACAACGCTCAGCTGATATGACTAGGCCTAAAGGTTCTCAAATGTGAAGCCATATTATGCACTTACTTGATTCTAGAGCGAGGAAACAGAACACGGAAGTTGTCCAATGTTAGTAGCAGAACGAAGTCGTATCTTCTATCCACCACAGGAAGTCGAAGACTGTTTATATAAAACATTATAGTACCACCATTTGCATCTTAATGTTGTACAAGCTGCGGAAAAAGAAAATGATCGCAGACATCAATTTTCAAGATGGGACGAACATCAAGCACAGCGATTGAACCTCTTCCCTTATAACAATCCGGATTACAAGTTGTAGAATCAGTGTTAAGAAATGAACGCGCTGCTTTAGCACACAACTAAATGCAGAGAGCACTCGTTTCAGTTTCCTTCATTCCATATCCCATCATTGTGTGGCGTATATTGTTATTTCACGGGGGACTGCACTCTATACAATGCATATTGAGACGTTTTAGGGATTTTTTTTTTCAATCATTCGTGCTACTGAGATACTATTGTGCATAAGGTGATAAAAACCTTTACCTTCGGTGTGTTCTGCAGAGTAAATTCATGATATCTATATGATAGGACTGACGGAAGCACTGTTTTGTTCGTCGGTGCAGCATGCTGAACTAACAGTTTTCCAAAATGATAGTATGCACTTGCTGATTTTATTGCCTGAAAAAAAACTTGATAGATTCCAGAGAGCTTTATGTAAATGAAAATGGAGTGGCTGATAAGAATAATGATGGAGGATTTTTGTCTTTTGAATCATGATGATAAGTAGGCCTAGCCGGTGTGTAGTGCATTATTATTATCGTTGATGGTTTTAAAGCTTAATCCTTCACAGTGCATTTTCGATTTTTTTTTCATTCCATTAGTGATCTATCAATTGTGTTGACTTACGAAAACAGAGGTAAAATACACAAGCTTTAGTTTCACAGGCCAGAATATGTGATGCTATTTCATTGTTTTGGTCCGTGTCTTCCGTTTGTATGTAATAACTATTCATCAGCATCGTTTCTCTGTGTGCACGTCATGAGTCCGACATCCACTTGTAGGAGTCCTACAGTCCACGAGTGATATGTCAACAGCCCACATGCCATACTGTAACAGCCCAGGGGCTAGACATTATGAGGTCCACCACGTCATCAACACTAAGACCCATGAATCTGCCTCGGCAAAACAGGCCCATGAAACCGAAATAACACCACAGGGCTTGAATACGCAATGACGATCTCGAGGGCCTTCTTTTGCCCATAAATGTCGGACTCGTTATGGTGGGCCTTGATTATCTGCCTAGCGTCAAGATCATAGGTCTTATTGTGTCCCCACAAAGAGTTCGAAGGCTACTATGCATTTGGCCTCTTTAGGGTAGGATTAGGTGCAAAAGATCGCCAAACGAACGTGAGGGTTCGGAAGCGTCGTCAATTGTTCGCGAATGTCGTTTTTACTTCGGCGATAATTTCAAAAAATTTGAATTTTTTTGCGAACCTTTTCCGCACACTTGGTCGTGATTTGCTCGTGAATTGTTCTCGAAAGTGTCTTTAAAGCCTCGTCATATGCGCAAGACCTTCGCAAGACACGCGCGATGTTCGCAAAATGTTCGTGAAACCCCAAACAGACTCCGAAACTTTGGAGAATGTCTCGAGTATGTTACGCGAAATCTGCGAAGTTTTCCCGATCATTTTACGACGTAATCGCAAATTGTTCGCGTACCTTTTGAGTCATTCTCGCGCACGTTTGGGGGATGTATGACCTATACGTTTTCTACAAATAAAAATTGTAGCATACACCTAAACATCAAACAATTATTAACAACTACAGTAACAAAAGAAATTAAAGACTAGCAAGAGAAAGAAATGTTTGATATTTTAAAAAAATCGCAGAATGCGCTTAAAATTAATCTAAAGTATGTAAAATTTTATTTGAAGTATAGAGATTATGTGTTGGAGGAACTGCAAAAAAAAAGATCAAATGCTTTACTAGTGGAGATACGTCCTAGGAAAAAAAAATGTAGGCAAGCACACGATAGAGAAATGAGAAAAAAGAAAGGAGAAATAGAGGAAAGAAAAAATGCAACTCAAGACAGCTTCCACCTTGGGTACATTTTCTCCCATAATTATTGAAAATTTGCGTTGTTCGCATTTCCGTCGCGTGTTCTTCGTGTACGTAACATGTTGTACTTTAGCAATGATACACACGATATTCGCACATACGTCGTGGAAACTTCGCACAAATTGCGCAAGAATAGTTTTCGGCTTCATTGTCGGAAAACATTCGGAGAAAAACTTTTCCGAATGTTGGATTTTTGTCATTCGCGTCCTTCGCAAATCGTTCGCGTGCTCCGTGAAATCCCACCCTTACGCCCCTTTCGCCTCGTCAGTCGTCAGGGAGTTTTCGCTTCACGACGGGAAGATTGAGAAAACGCGGTTCCAAACAATCAGCTGTAACAGTCCCCGTACTCGGACTCTCGTCCCCAAAGCAGTTTCGCTTTCATGGCTTTCCTCTTTATTAGCACGGAGGCGTGGAGACCAACTATATATCGCTGATCGGCTGGCTGGCTGGCTGGCTTACTCCAGCCAAGCATCGGGACCGAACGCTATTTTGGTCGACTACCGTACTCGTTTTTCCCAAGACGGGACGTTTCTTGGATTTGATTATGCGCAGAAGCAGATTTTGCACACGGTCAAGCTCAACTCCTGGCCGCGTCATGCTTGCGAAAATTTCTTGTGAGCGCTCTACCGGCTGTGTTCTTCTTGGATCACCTTCATATCCGGCATGAAGTTGTATCATAATGTCTAAAAAAAGAAACCTACTGTTTTTTGGTGATGACGCCCTCGCTTGTTCCGCCTTTACACACACACACACACACACACACACACAAGTAAAAAAAAAAAATGTGCATTTTCTTTATTTGCTTGAGTGGGCCATACTGGCCATGTTTCTCAACCTATCTTATCCCCCCCCCCCCCCCCCCCTCAAATTTGATAGGGGAATGTATCACAGTCAAGTATAGTCACCCATACCTACACCTTTTACAGGGTCAAAGATCACCATCAGGTTACCACTATTAAAAGACTATCTGATATTTTTTTTTTTTTTGCTCAAGTACATTTGTATGTCTACTTCATATTCAACTTGTTGTATACTAAAGCTTCTCTCCTTCATTTTTTTTCTTCGAAAATTCAAGTGCATGTTTTTTTTTTTCATTTTTATGTTTAACAATCCAAGAAACAAGATTCAGCGTCAAATTCCTTCAACCACACTAGTTCAATATTTTTCTTCCTCATTCTTTCTCTGTGTAATTCCTTATCAAAACACAAGCTATCAATAATTTTCCAATACGACTTCCAATAATTTGGGTTCCGTTTCCACCACATATCAATCCAATTCATTTCCTTTAAAAACATCTCTATTTCTTTACTAACATTCGTTCTCAAATTAGTGTTAACACTTACATAATCTAAATCTGTATTCATTATTACTACATTAAAACCTCCCCATTAAATTCACAAATAAAACCACCAAAAATACACAATTTGTAAACGCACCCAAACACACACACACACACACAAACACAAGCATATGTCTATTTGAGATAGTACATGCAGTCGCAGCTGCGTTGAGTTATGCATATTCAAGAAAGAATCCGAGCTTTCCCTGATTCTATAATGAATATTCATGAGTTAATCTCTCCTTGTGTTACTTTTAAACAGTCAGTCCGCAGCGTGTGCGATAATGAGGTACGAACGACAATTTTATTCAGAATCACGTTTACGCAGTTTGTGCCCTTGACTGACGAGATTTCGCGATACTTTGCGAGAGTTTTTGCAGAGGTCGCAACAACAGCTTTCATAGCTTTCGCAGTGCATTGTTTGACCCAGGATGGTTAGTTAAGTTATAGAGCTGATTATGCTCATTAATTTGATACCTAATTTCCCTATTTTTGATGTCAATATAGTAGTCCATTTTAGCATCAAAGTAAACGATTATTTTGCCAATGTTCAAGAAGCTTTTAGATCATAGTTTGATGTTTTGCTCGTTCCTGACTGGTATTGAAAATAGATCTCCGTAATTTCTTCGACTTCACAATCGTGAAACTTGAGCGAGTATGATCAATTAAAAAACGTAGAGGGGCACCATTTTTAAGGTTGTGAATTTTCCTGTTGAAAACAAGGCAAATTATGTTTTCTTACTGGAAGTGGGGTAGTGAATGAACACGCGTGGAATGTGTTGTTGATACCCAGACAATGGTCGTGGACAATGGCCAGGATTGGAATGTTTCATGAGGAATTCCACTATCGCAGCTAGTCTTTGTTCATTCTGAAATGTGGTGTGTGCAAGCACATGGAAACATGTGCTTACTTCTTTCATGTGCATGCATTTCACCCTGTGTCAAGAATTCAGACTAGCAGTGCTCGGGGCAATCCGCATGAATAATTGATTAAGCATTCATGTGCCTTGCAGCAGAGCTCGGGACAGGTGGCAGCCAGGTCCATTGTTCAGGGTCATTGTAAGTGCACACTCACATACACATCATTGGTTCCTGTGTAAAGTTCAAGTTTTGTATAGAGAGTGAAAATTCGATCACAATCTGGAACCTAACATTTAAAACTCACAGCATTGAGTCAGCAGCCAATGGATACTACGCAATGCGACACGCCGTGTCTTGCGACAGATTTCGACCAATCACAGACCCGGAATTCCGGTGCGAATGCGAGGATAATCTTTTTAAACTCGACGCTAGACATGTCTCTGAATTTTGCTAGTTCCTGACCCGTATTGAAATGAAGATGGGAAAACGTGCCTTTTATTGTGATACTATATACTTTAGCGGACATAGTCTTTACCATATTTTAGAGGGGCATGAAAGATTTCAGGTTAGTTTTTTGGTGTCAAACGTGAAGGAATATTTTTGAATACAATACCGAAAGTATACTTTGAGAGGGATTTAGATATTCTTTATTCTTCTTTTCCGTTTATTTTGATCATGAGCATATTTGCTTATGTTTTCTCTTTCAGTCGATACTAAAAGTGTCGAAAACTGACGAGAAATACTCGTTCTACACGGATTTATTCATGACCATGTATCTGCTCATTACGTATGCAAGCATAGCTCAGCCGTGCATACGACTTGAATAAATACGTGCGTTTTCGCTCGCACTGCGGACTGACTGTAAATGATATATAAATCTGGTCAGGATATGCTGGTACATTCATTTACTTTTAAACTGGATGCCAAGCTGTGCCAGTAATCAACGTCTACCTGGTTGACTGCGCGTGTCTCTCTTGGAACCTCATCATTACTTTTAATTTTCAAGGAGTGGCGCGTTATAACCAGTAAGTATTAAATTTTATTGGTCGATTTTATTTGAATTTGAAGTGAACTTAGTCTGGTATTCCCAGAGCCGACAACGCAAGGCCATCTTTGAGTGAATGAGTAATGATAGTCAGTTCTTAATGTTGAATACGTGTAATACTCATGTAGAATGCCTTTTTAGACTCTAAAAGAGTATAATGGGCCAATACAGTTATTATTGTCAAACTGAATCTCAGTTTGCCTAGACGCAAAAAAGAGAAAAAACATTCTTGTCATTAAAGGGGCATTCGAGACGATTTTCATAATTTCACATCATGAACTCAGTAGCACATAAATCGACAGCTCCATGGATAGATTTGTGGAATATATTGTGATCCCTGAACAGAGAAATCAATACTCTGAAAAATCTTAAACAAATTACACTGAACAGTGTTGATGACGTAGGAGTCTCACATATTTCGTAGCAGTGTAATTCCATTGCAATACCGCTTGCACAACAAGTCCACCTGTGTAAAATTCATGCATGATTTCTTCTTTTGTTCTGCTTCCTTTAGCCCCAACCAATGCATTCTTATGGTTAGGCTTCCGCGACAACATCCTTGTTCATTGTGATTTGTTATATATTTTGAAAACATTCTTAGGTTCCCCCATCCTAATAACTTTAAATCCTGAAACTCTGTGCTCAGTAAAACTAATTTACAGTTGTTCAAATGTAAAAGTCTGAAAATCAGCCGGAGGTCTCCTTTAATGTATAGTGGTTGAAACAGATTTATTATCATACCTTTCTTTTTTTAGAACGTAAGGCTATAATGTGCTTTTAGATGTGGATAAAAATGAATGACCAATAATTGTATTATTTAGGGAGATCATTCCAGACATTAGGAGGATGGAAGAAGTTATTATTATTATTACTATCATTATTATCATTATTATCATTAACATTACGATTGCTATTTTAGAACTAAACTGTAATTGCCACTGGCAAATGAATAAGACTGCTTAGCCGGGTAGGATTAACGTTAAATTCATGTTTCTTCTTAACAAAGTTAAATATGCACTGAGGAGATGAGCAAAAACATACCTATATGTCATGCAAAAAAAAAACAACAAACAAACATTACCGTTAATATTTTGTTAGAATAATACAGAAAATTCATTTGTATTCATTTGCAAAAACATACCTACGTCATGCAAAAAAAACAACAACATTACCGTAAATACTTTGTTAAAATAATTCAGATAATTCATTTGTATTCATTTGCAAAAACACACCTACGTCATGCAAAAAAAAAAAACAACATTACCGTAGATACTTTGTTAAAATAATACAGATGATTCATTTGTATTTTTCTTTCATTTCCATTTGAGGTCGCTTTTCGAAATATAAACCATAAAATTTTGTTGCAGTCAATTCGTTGCAAATTAACATTATCAAACAAACATCATTTTTTCTCAATGACAAATGATATGAGATGATAATGAAAATCTCAATGTACGTGAATTCACTATTTTAGATATAGATCTTGAAAAGGGTAATTTCTGAAGCCTTGTATATTTCCCTTTTTCAATATAGGAATAACTTTGGCTATTTTCAAGTACTTTCAAGAATGCATTGCAATAAGGACATATTATTCAAAATGCATGTAAAGGGAGCAATAATTTCATTAACAGTGTGCTTTTTAAAGATGTAACGTCTAAATTATTAGTCGTTCACTTCTTCTTCCACAGCTGGAACAAAATACATATCGATGAGGAATTGCTTTGATTTAAAAAAAGAACAAAAATGTTCAGTAGCTTGCGGCATGTTACTGGCAAGAGCTGGGCCTATCTTCACAAAGGTACACACACACACACACACACACATATGTATATGATATACATATATATTGAAGATTTCTGATATTTGGTTTGGCCCCTGCGATTTTAGTCAATCATTTCATTTCCTTTGAATTTATCACATTATATATTATTTCCAAGTATTTCTAGCGTCACATTTATAAGTTTAAAGCTGTTTTGCAAAATGATTCTTTGTAGCCGTTTGTATCGCATTGGTATAGGAATATTGCAATGACGTATATACAGTATTTCTGCTTTAATTCAAAATTCGATTTCACTGAAGCAAAGAAGCAGGGGCCGACAAACCATACAAGAGTGAAAAGTTATATCATTTAAAAGAAAGGAATGTCATATTATTTGCAGACATCACAAACACATTTCGTCCGAACAATTGTATAAGATACTCTTCATATTAGACACTCTGAATACCGAACTGTCAAATGTATCATTGTGGTTCAAGTGCAACAAGTTTTGTCTGAACGTTGATGAGGCATGTTTAATGCACTTTCAGAACCCGCAATCTCGTGCCAGTCAAAAATTGAATATTTCTATTGATAGTGGACCTTTTATTGGAAATAATTTCTAACGAAGTTTTTAGGCGTTATTCATAATTCAAGTACTTTATACAGAACAAAAGTGGTATATAACAGCAGCATCAGGAGTATAGTAATAGGTACAGCAATTGAAACGGAAGAGGATGAACTTTATAAGAATTTACCTGAACATACTTAATTGCACATAAAGAAAATGAACAGTTATGTGGGGTTTTCTGAATACTTGTTCGTTATCGAGCTATATAGCATACAGATCCATCAACCTGACATGATACAAACAATGAAATTAAATCAGTATAACTCGCTTTCAAAATTTCAGTATAGACTAGCAGATGCGTGTTTGTATTTACCCGGGTATTAAATACTTGAATATATGCGTGACATTATCGTGAGGTTATAAGGTTATTGTCGTCTTTATTGTTCAGATAATTTGGCAACAATCCATAAATACTTAAGTAAAACAAAACCACTTTTATGACATAAGATCCTATTTTGAAGCGACTTGTACTGATTTCATTTCAGTGATCGTGTTATGTCGGGTTGATGGGTCTGTATAATCCTTATTACATCGATAATGAACAAGAAGTCGGAAAAAATGCTTTTGCGAGGGCTACTCTTTCTTTTCATTACAGGCAATGAAGTGTGCTTCAAAATAAATTCTTAGTTCATCATCTTCCGTTTTTCTCGTTTACCCTATCGCTAACCCGATGCTACTGTGTGTTGTAGACTACATTTGTTCTACATGACCTTGACAAAATGTACGTTTTAATAGCCCGAAAACGTCCACATATGGGTCCTTTCTGAATTCAATGTTTATTGTATTGGTTTACTATACTTAAATCGCTGTTGATTCGCTTCCAGGAAAAAGACGTATACATCTAAAGGTGACCTAATTGACTGCCGGTAAAGCGGAACAACTCTTCATGACGAACCTAGACAGACTAGTGTGTATTTTATATACACTGTACGTAGAAGCAGAATATTGACAAGTAGGCCTACCAGCATTTTTCATGTTCGTGGATACTCCCAAAATCAATCTCTACCAGAGCAAAAGGTTATTGTTTCTGAAGCTAAATGAAAGGCTAACGAAGAAAAGGAGCAAAATTATGCCAGAATTGAGATGACCGTTACTCCATGTTCATAGCAAATAAAAAGAACACATTTTTATACCCTATGCTCTGTGGGAGTCATGGTAAAAAGTAACTTGTTTCACTGTATATATGGACGGGATGCCAATCGTATCAATAGACGCAACGACGAATAGCTTTTCACCAACAAGATCCATACCCCACCAATTGCATCAAGAACCTAGCAGTCAACTTCATCTTTGTGTAATTTCTCTGTCGAAAGTACATGCACGTGTGATTGCAAATAATTTTCCCTGGTTAAATCTTACAATCACAGTTTGTACCTATGCAGGAATCTACTACTTGAAAATATGACCTTTATAAAAAAAAATATGTCAATATGATATAATATTATATATATATATATATATATATATATATATATATATATGTATCCTTAAACAACATCTTCGTTCAACAGACTTACAATGAATATTTGTATATATAAACAAGATATATACAAAAATGTGTTCCGTTTTACATTTACCATTTGGATACATCGACCCCAAATCTCCATAAGACAGATAAAATTAGCATGACATAAAGATCACCAAGTTATCATAGCAATTAGGCGTAATCAAGTTAAACAAAAAACAAGAAACAGAAAACTCGTAGTGAAATAAAGTGTAATGGCACGCAAATCATAACAAACACAAAAACCATACGTCTACGAATCATTTAAATCGGTTAGTCAAGAGTAAACCCATTTCGCAATCTGTCAACCATTCCTCTACCCTCATCTATTGTTTTCGATGACACACTATTACGTAATACCAACCTTCCCATCAATCTAGAGCATGATGTGAATCTTGCAGGTCAGCGGGTACCTGCTCTTCCTTCTGGGGGAAACCTAGTCTATAGTTTAATACACATCCTTTGCCAACTGTAATCGGCGGCAACGAAACCACTTTAAACTATACCAGTTTTTGACGTTGATGGCGTCAATATCCTGAATAGCGAAATGATACGAGCAGAGGATCTGGATGCCAAACTAGGAGAAACCGTCCCTATTAAATATTCAATTCATAGTGATAAACGCCATTAAAAACCAAAACAACAAAAACAACAACAACATCATCATTCAATGGCAGTTTAGGGAATAGAGACAGAATAATATGACATCGATGTTCCTCATAGGGAAATACATTTGGTGTAAGCGCAACCTCTCCAGATGCCAATATTGACTTTGGAAAATCGGAAAGGGGAATTTTAGGCTAGCTGCAAGTTATTTTGAGAAGAGAGTGCAAAATGCTATACAAGCATAGGGGAGTGAAAATTTACTCTAACTTGGATTAAGTTTGGAACAAGTGAAGCAGGACACCATGTTTCGAACTTGTTCTCATTCTTCTCGTGTATTTTGTCGACTCACTGTAGGAATTCTCCAATATGATGCTTCTTCTGGCTTCGGTGCTGCTGCTGTGTAGCAGACTCTCTAGCGGTGAGTCATCCCATCCCATCCAGTACTAACCAAATACTAATCTAATTGTTTCTGTAGAGTGGAATTTTCAGGAATTTTTGGCATCTGTTACAGAGATCTGGGGAATAAGACAAGACAAACTCTGTCTGATATTGATATTATGTTTTCCCTTTCAATTTCGAAAAAAAAAAATCATTCGTCATTCGTTTTCATAATAAGTTCATTGAAATTCGCACGTTTGAAGCGATGCACCAGGGAGGTGTCTCACCTCCCTGGATGCACTGACTTTGGTCAAACGATTTCACTTTTGATGCTTTCAGATCCGTTTTTAGGCATCCATATCAGCTTTTTATTCATTTCATTTTATTTCATTTCTTTATTTTGTTTCTGCATGGCACAATTTACTGTTCAACTATGATTACTTTCGAAAATTTTACATATTTGTTTTCATTAAGGTCATCATAGATTTTTACGTTTATTATATTATGTTCTTATATTTTCATTTGACATTTCTATCAAAATTGGGATAATCATACTGATCTTCAATTTACCTACTTATTTGCATCATGTTGGTGTGATCCACATGTTTTTTTTTTAAACATTCAATTTGCTGACTTGAAATATACAATTTAATGAAAATTTTGCATAATACAGGTTTAATTCAAATGATACTTTCATGTAATTGTTTGCCCATATGGGAATTTGAATGCTCGTAAAGAGATGTGACAGGTTGGAGATGAAGTTGAATTACCATCCCAAATATATATGGTCATTCGATGAATTGGAATGCGCAAAAGCGATACCGGTTGCAAACATAGACAATTTGAACGAAGAAACACGGTTCTGAATGACGGTATTTACCTGAATGAATTGAACAAAAATCAATGCTTCTTGCATTTAATTGAATGACAAAATAATGAAATTGAGGGGAAATAACAACAGAAAATGTCAATACATTTTCAAACAAACAGACAAATGACATTCATACACTCAGCCAAAAAAAAAAATGATTAAAATCCAACATATTTTCACACTTACTTATCTTTTATAGAAATCAAAATGACAAATCTAATTGAAACTTCTATAGCTCTTACAAATTGCAAACTTAAAAACAAATAAAAACCAAAAACAAACAATATATAATTCCATTTCAATGAACATAATAAAGTAATTTGCAATGAATTAGCTTAAAAAGAAATGAGATCTATGAGGTCTTTGGATAGACGCGTGCGTATTCCTGTGAATGCTTTAACGGGCTGAACGCCATCTATAAACATTTTTAGGTAAGCCTATGGTCAGGTAAAGCCGTAACATAACATAACATAACATAACATAACCATAACAAGACATGTTCTTGAAGTGCTGACAAAAATTTAACTTATTTTCTTAATATTTTAACCGCAAATATCTCAGCTTAAAAAAGTATGGAGTTAGATCATTTTGCGATATTGTAATAATCAGTTATGTTGCTGTTGTATTTTTTTTTTTTAAGTTTCAGGAGACTGCAATATTTTGTGAAATCGATGCAGGACAACGATATAAAGAGAATAATAAACTCAATTCAACATATTTGTATAATTCTAGCAAAATGGAAGAGAACTTGACTTGCCACTACATAACGAGAGAAAAAGAATATTCCCCGTAGAAGATGTATCACACACAAAGCAATGTGAATGTGTACTTTTTATTTACTCAAAGTGATATTTTGTGGATTATTTGTATTTCATAGGCAATTTATATATAATCGTCGGCCTTATGCCAAAAGGGCCTTAAAGAACTTCCCGTGTTATGCGAAAAGGGCACCAATAGTGTATAAAGTCTATATCGTTTGGCATAACAGTGGAAGTGGTTTGAGGCCCTTTTGGCATAAGACCAACGTTATACTATTGATAAATATACATAATATATGGGTTGATATATGTACGTAATTGTATGTGGGGAGACAGACAGAGAAAAAAAGAACAAACATAAAAGAGTTTGAACAGAATCGTACACACAAACGCAATCACATGTTGTACAAGTCCACCTACAGACACATATAAACTAACGCCAATAAAGATCATGCAAGGTCATAATCCTTTTGCTCAGTGAGTATAACCCTACAGTAGTAGTAGTAGTAGTAGTAGTAATAGTAATAATAATAATAATGATAATAATAATAATAATAATGATAATGATAATAATAATGATAGTAATTATAATAATGATAATAATAATAGGGTCTTATGTACCACGGGTAGCCTCTTCAGTGTTACCACTGCTCTAACAGAGGGCCCCGCCGTTATTATTACCCTAGCATTGCCAGGTACACATTGATACTCCTGGGTCGAAAGGGACATAGTGGGTAAAAACATCTTGTCCAAGTACGTAAGCACTGGGCGGGATTCGAATTCGGGTCTTCCGATCGGCTGTCGGGAGTCTTACCCACTATGCCAAAGGCGCCCCCACATTATATCGTCAAAAGAAAAGATGAGTTTCAAAGAAACAAGATTTCACATGGCGTTTAATGTATTTCTCTCGCTTTATATAAACAGAATTTATATATATATATTTTTTTTTTCGTTTAAATGTCTAGTTGACGCCATCACGTGTAATATGTGTCTGGAGTTGACGTCAACATCGCCCATTCTGCAAGCCTTGTTGTCTGGAGGCGCTGATGCTTTGGGAGTTACTGACCTACCGGTGACACTGTCCTGCCAGACACCTATTGTGATGCCTTGCCCGGACACATGTGTGGCCCAGCAGTTCATATTTCCATTGACCAGTGATACCTGTACGTAAACCCTACGATACACTTCTTCGTATACCTTTGAAACTCGTCCTCCCATCAAGACAAGTTATGCGTTTTCATTTCTGTAATTGGATTGCTTCGCCGACTAATGTGCACCACGACCGATCTTAGGACTGCATGATGGTATCGTAAAATGCCAGCCAGCAATTATTGCAAAATATCGTGCATGACCACGTGACAGCGGAGCCCGGCCATAACAGAACAAGGTTGTTTAATGAGTGCATTGGTGACATCTTTTCAGTTCTTTTTCCATGCAGGATCTGGGGTGTTTCCCCTCCCCCCTCCCGACCCTCAATAGGGGCCCAATTTAGGGTCCACTTTTCACATTTTCAGCCTCTCCTTGAAAACCCTCTGACAGATTTTACCAACTCAGGTAGTGAACATCCCCGGGGTTTAGGCATTATCTAATCCGATCCCTGGGATGGTGCCATTTTCTTTAAGAGTATCATGCACAGCACTCCTTCCCCCGGCTCAAAAGCCCCCAAATTCAAGAATCCCCAGATGATCTTGTCTTCAACGAGAAATTGAGCTATATGAGTGACATTGCCAGTCGTATTTTCAATTCTTTTTTTCCTTGTTTTGCGGCGGGTGAACGGGGAGAGGCCTCATGGCCTGTTGGAGGTGGAGACCAAGTAGGCGCCTAATTTCAGCAAATTTGACATAATGATGAACAGAATAATGTATATAACTACTAGGCTGATACATGATTGTATACATGAACACCGCAACCCATCTGGTGGTGCACGAGGGGGGGGGGGGGGGGTCGCAGAATCCTTAAATTCTTTAGAGATTTTTCAAAAAATCACCTCCTTTCAAACCAGGAGTCGTCTGAAAATAATTTTACAATAGAATGCATTGTACATTTCAGTGCTTGTCCTTTCAAGTTTGTTGATGCGTGATCCAGGTATTGCAAAGTAAGTTTTGTGATCTTCTTTTGAAAACGCATGGAGAAATTTTCTACAAATTTCGCAGATGTTATTGCCACATTCATTTTCTATGAACGTGTGGAAGTTGAACTGGCGATACTGCAGTAGGCGCGAGGCCGACGGGTCTCTTTTCATTTGTTTTGTTTTTATATTTTTACGAATGCTTCCCTCACCTAATCAATGTCAGTTCATCTTTTCGTTTTTGTTTGTTCATAAACGACATTTCCGGCAACAGAAATGGACGTTTGTCGAAAAACACTGACTGTATCAGTACGAAACGAAATATATTTTGTTGTTATTGTTGTTGGTGTTGATGTTGATTTTTAGCTAGCAACAGAAACCTAAAGCCTATCGACAGAATGTGAAGCGTTTCGTTTCGATTATTATCACTTGTTATCAGTCCCGTTCAGTTCTAAATCGTTATTGTAATCTTATCAGTTAAGAATTGAAGACCTGAATATAAGAAAAGACTCATCTTGTGTATAAATGATAAATGCTAATTACCCCCGGAAGTGCCTGAAATGAATGAGTTAAATCTTATATGAATGTGAGAATGAAGGACTTGGATCATTTTTACATTCATATTATAGCGCCCTCTCCCAGCCTTCTCTCATCTCTATGTCAGAATATCATGTATAATTATGATTCAAAGAACGACCAAGTCCATCACACAAAATGGCCTCTAGTTGTAATTTGTATACAATGTTGCCTCCCTTCACAGTTGAATAGAATATTTTTGGACAAATAAAAGAGATATGAAGGTTTTTTTTAAGTTTTTAAAGTTTTTTTTTTATATTCAGATACGCAATTGATTCATGATCTTGTGCAATTGATTCATGATCTTGTTTCAATTACATTGGTAGGCGCAGTTAAGTATACTAGAAACTGCACTAGGGCCTATAAGTATTTACAATATTATTATTGTTATTATTGATATCACCATTACGATCATTTTTATTATCATCATGTAAGGAATGCACCAAACGTTTTGAAGACTGTGTTTCTCTTTTTTTGTGTGACACATACACACGTGAGCGCGCACACACATGCACACAGAACTTATATAATAAGTAACATTGATGTGTATATAATATGAATAATTATAATAATAATTATTATGATTTTTGTGTTTATGAGTATTTTATCTTATTCATTTTTTAAACATTTTTTTGGTCATTATCAGTTCAGCCTTCATCTTGATTATCGGCATTGGCATAACTGATATTGTAATCGTACTTCGCTTTGATCCTATATCTTTTCTCTCTTTTCAGAGAGAAAAACAAACAAAAACATAGAATGAACTTTACTCACCATTAGAAATAGGAAAATATTGAAAAGAGGCATTAAAAGATGGTAAGGGTGTAGGCCTACTACCATAATGCTCTCTTCCTTTCTCTTTCCCTCCCTTTCTCCCTCTCTCTCTCTCTCTCTCTCTCTCCCTCCCTTTGATGCCCATCTTCCAACCCTTGAAACATACGCAGATGGTGACGGTACGGTGACCTTAACGCAGCTAAATTGTAGCGACCCGAGTACTGACGGACTGCCGTTTGGACCAGACAACTGTCTAAGCCCGGATATATTTGCCATAATCGCGGGTCCAGCTGCTCAGTCAATAGAAGACACCTTCTCACCCGATGTCACAGTTACCGATATCACAGGCTCCTATTGCGTGTGCGATACGGACAACTGCAACGTTGCTCCGGCTTCAGCTGTCAGTAACCCTACCATGCCTACTACGGAGACTCCTGCGATGGGCAACTCCGCCGAACCGGAGGCAGGCTATGGTGCCGACAAGCACACTACGATGGAGATAACGACAGCTGGCGCAGAACACATCTTGGCGAGTGTAACGTTGCTGATTGGCTCTTTGCTTGGCGCCATTGTGTTCCGAGCCATGTGACTGGACAATCGTGTCAATCATCAAACTACAGGGGACTCCCGGTATTACAAATGAAGAGTTTGTTCGCAAAATCCAATAAGTCTATTTTTGAAGATTTTGAAGTACGGTCTCTATCATAAAGTACAAAATAATACCGTTAAGATTATATATTGGTCACTACATACATGTATAAAGGTACATTTCGAAGTTATGGTCAAAAGAAGCAACTTTTTTTTTATTATTCTCTTTATTTTTCTTGACCTTTAATCGCAAATATCTCCATTTGGCAAATATGGAATTATCGGGGCTTTTTGCGAACAAACTCTTCAAATCCTTCCCCTATGTTAAAACTGTGTTATAGCCTATCAGTATCCGTACAAACAGAAAATAAAGATGATAATTATGGGACTCGAATTTTTACTTCGTTGTCAAGACTTTCGCTTCAACTGTGGTCGTTATAACGGAAGTGAAATATGAAACACTTAGTAGTTTGCTCTCTTAAATGCATCCATTAGGCGAAGAAGGGGGAACATGATTAAGTCATCAAATCATGCAGTTCGTAATAACCAATCAATGCAAGTTTAGAGTAGGTGGGTAATATGTAAATTTCATGATCACATCCCAGCATGTAATTGTGGTATTTTGTAAATGAGTCCATAGATTTTACTTCCCTGTTGTTTTTGGATGTGTGTTTTTTTTTTCCTGGTTGGAGGCTCTCAAGAGAGATGTTATCCTTTCCAAATCCCTGGAAACCATTTCTGTTTAACACTTATAGTCATGCAAAAATCATCGAAGGCATTTGATTATGTGAAATGTGACTTCTTGACTATGATAACAAAGGAATAGGAAGACTTAACGGCCTTCACATGTAACTGAAATCATTACAGTCACACCTGGAGAAACATTTTTAATTATACCAATCTGTACTGTTTCTGCATTATATTTTTCTTCACATCAGTCTGTGTATAATCTTCCTGTTAGATCGAGTACACATGTGATTCCTATTTCCTCCATATTGACAGATTTCAGACGATATTACTTATAAGAGTGTTACTCACACATACGTTCGTTTGTCTACTGGTAGAAAAATTAAACGCCAAATACAAGGACTAGTTTGAAAATAACAAATTGCAAGAGACAAAAAAAAAAGTGCCACGATGAGCAGCATAGGCGTTTTGTTTCTTGGTCTTTTAAAGAGTTACCGAAGTATGAACAACAACCTATCATTGAGTGTGACGAGTCTTAAGAGTACCAATAAACACGAACACCTTTCATGGAAATGTGCCATACTGATAATTCTTCAGTTTCAATTTCTAATTTTCAAGTTTTAATTTTTCGGATTTTTTATTCGTCGTTATTTCTTGTTTGCCAGATATCCTTGAAAACAAACAAACAAGCAACATTTAATTATTAATTACGACCAATCATTGTTACCACTTCATCACATAAATAAGGTATGCAAACATTACTACGTCATTTACCATGACAACCCATTTACTGAAGAATTATCTACAAAGATTTTTTTTCTCTCAAGTAGCATTTACAATGATAAAACAACAAATCTGCACAGATGCACTTGCACCCTACCTCTTCATTGCACTGATGCATTTTGTAGCTACCCTTTTTGGTTACACAGTTTGATATGATTTGTAAAGAAATATAAGCCATATGCTTTTCTTGCAGCCGTTAATAAGCTTCAGCTTAAGATGACGGTTTTGTATTTATTAACTCGATTGAATATTTAATAATTTTCCAATTGTTTTTGTATAATTATCATTCACCTAGAGAATATTTCATTATTGGTACATTGTGACTGTATTTCCATGCATGTTGTGTTGGATATAATAGTTTTATGTTATTGGGCTGGAAAACTATTTATGTCGTATATAAAAATACTTTGTGAAAAATGCAGAAATAAATCAAATCAGATCAAACCTCACCATGCCATTTAGCCTTCAATGTAGAAAATCTGTAAGTATTCCATTAAATTTCAAAAATACGCTTTTCTCTCGATACGACATTTTTGTAATGTGTGTAAGCATGATACCAGGGTCCTCCTCCCCAAGCAATAAAAAGGGAAATCTAGCACTTTAATATCTTTTCCACTTTTTATCAGGAGACGTGTCTCATTATAAACATGAAAATGTTGTTATTCCTCGCTGGCTGTGTTCATTACATTTATTACAGCGACACACATGTCATATTTCACATTGATATTTCTTTGTACATTCTGTTGAAAAGAACAAGTGAATCACTGAATCATTAAATCATTTAATTATTGAATCATGAAATACAACCATTTTGCCGGTGGTTGCGCTCTTCATCCGCTGCTGGCATGACAAGAACACTAGTCACACACTACATCATCGGAAATTATTTCCCCAAAATAGATAGGGAGACAGTTGGTCTTCATTCTTTCAGGATAGGGATAAAATTTATGATGAAAATGTTAGGTTGCTTGGTTTGTGTATGAGCGTGTGTGTGTTCTTAAGCACTTTTTTTTCTGCTGTTGTTGTTCTTGAGAGGCTCATATCTTTCTTTCCCATACAAAGGAATTCTGTACTTCATTTTATACATCTTCAAAGGATTAGATTGTTCTTTGACAATGTCTACAAGCTTTATATTGTGCACTGAAAAGAGCGCCGACTTTTTATGATAGCCTTCTGCAAAATATGTTCAGTCCAGCGCTCCGAAAAAAGCCTAATTGTTCTTCATAATAGCCGGTCGTGCAAATCTGTTGGTTCACTGTTTTCTCGTCTTCATAGTTTGCAGAGATATTTTAAAGGGTATTTGATTCCTCTTTTTTTTGTTATTGTTGATCATCTTCCTTATTACAGCAAGGATTTAATCTAAAAGCTGTTTGTAAACGATAAAGTAGAATTTCGTAACATTTTACCAAAAATGCTCATAAACAGAAAAAATAATAGTGCGGTTCAGAAATGACAAACTTTAATTCAGAAGAAAAATACAAAGAATTATAACGGAATAAAAGTATCAGTAATTAATATAGCAGCTATTAAAAAACGCAGAAACGCTTGACTGAAACGTACGACTATTGTAATCCTCTCCATATTTGGTGTTTTCAGCTTGTTATACTGAATTGCGATAGAAAACTGGTTGTTTTATTTATTAAAGGAGCTATGTACAACCCTAGTGCAAATGATGCATGTCGACTTGAATGTATTGATTCATGAAGATGTGATAATGGACCTACTGCACACAAGGACTAAGAGCGAAGATCTTTCTTTCATGCCGTCATCACTGCGGCCATGTATATGTAATATATATATATATATATATATATATATATATATAATGTGAGAGATAGTTCCCTGGGTCCCGAACGTGCGCGGTGCCGCATTGTTGGTTGTATATAATTGAAAGAAATTGGACTGAGGCGGGACGTTGCTCTCGATCTTAGTCTCCCTTTTATTTGTCAAGCTTTCGGACCGTCATTGAATTATAAGACAATATGATTATTATATGCAGCATTATGATATAAGAATTTATTTATATGTGGATGTATAACATATACGCAATACAAATAGACATATGAATATGATATATATTGTTACGACCAAAATCACTCCGAGAATGATCGCACAAAAGAAACAATCAACTAATGTTCAGGCGGTTTATTAACAGTGATATTGTGGGTACAGACTGGTAATCGGTTTCACATCAGTACAATAATGATCACGAGAAACAAATATAAGTCAGTAATGAAATCACTTACGTACACATTACACGCAATATCCCTGGAAATGTCCAAATACGATGCTTGATGCACAAATGAATGATCCGCGATGCACCGATGAATGATTCCTTCGACGTAAATCCAGAGGCACAGGTTACAATAGTCCGCGTTATAATTCCAGGGTATATGTCAACAATAGATCCACGGTATAATGTTCACAGCGAAATGTGCAGAATCCAACGACCACGTCCAGTCGATGCGTTGAATGATGATTCGCTTTATATTGTCCAGCGAGGAATCCAGCCCGTCACAGCTTTGCCGTAGCAATGTCCATTGACATTAAAATATGGAGTCTATCTCCAGTGTAGGCAAATTAATTCTCTGCAGGCAAAATGTCTCCCAGGCCTTATCTCCACAAATATAACAGGTCAGCAGGTAACACAGGACTGACTATAACAAGTCGCTTCAGAGCCAGAAGTGACGTAACTTTCAGAGCAGAGGTGTTGGGTACTCTGCCTACTGCAGAATTTCTCTAGCTTATATACTATCTATTCACCCCTTCTAGCACATTCTGTAACTCTCTCCAACCTGGGGCCACACATTCTAGCTAGTCCAAGTTCCAGGAATCCTGGATGATTCACTGCCTATCTATGTACAAAACATCATTGCCAAGAATAACTACCAATCACACTGGGCTACAGGGACAGTGCCTCACTCAGCCAAATATGTTAGCACTTCCCAGAACTTTCTGGAATGGGTGAAATCATTCTAGATTGAGTGAGCTATAATGTATTTCCTGTTACATGCATGTACTGTATAGCTACATTGTATACCACCTAGAAAATTCTCCACTTATCTGGTCAGCCTGTATGTACTATATCTATACCACATAGAATGTTCTCCATTAATCTGGTCCACCTGTGTACATACACATTAAACAACCATGCATGCAGTACATCATACATGTACATAACTACTAGTGTGTACATTTGTGACACCATCCCCCATGGGAAAAAGAAAGCCTTGCCGTAGCAAGGGTTTCTTTTACCTTCACAATTTCTCATTATTATTTACAATGAATGTGAGGTAAAATCCAAGTCAAGCCCCAATAATCACATACTATCACATGCCTTTTGGATAGCTGTATTAATTCCATGTTCTCTTTTCATGGATACCATTTACAATGATATTGCTTGGATTCTCGGAGCTTATACAATCATATCAAACTGTTTTGCACACATTAATGAATATGCTAAACACATACACTGGAAATGATGTTTATGCGGTGAAAACTTTTCACCCTTGAATTCTACTGTGCTATTCACTACCTATGTCACACCAACTGACTTTCTGTCATAGCACTCTTTCAACATATTGACATGACACATCCTTTGATCTTTGCATCTGTCTGGCGTACTGATCACATAGTTCACATCGTTGAGTTTCTGTTTGACACTGTATGGGCCACTGAACTTGGCTTTCAGTGGTTCACCTTGTATGGGCAGCAGTACAAGAACTTTGTCACCTGGGTTGAAAGTTCGGGCTTTGGCATTTTTGTCTGCCTTTCTCTTCATAGAGTCTTGTGATACTTTCAAGTGTTCCCTAGCTACCTCACAAGCCTTTGAAAGTCTTTCACGAAACTTTGACACGTAGTCAAGTAGGTGGACCTCATCATCCTCCGTCATGAATTTCTCTTTGATGAGCTTCAGTGGGCCCCTGACTTCATGACCGTACACCAACTCAAATGGGCTGAAACCCGTCGACTCATTTGGGGAGTCCCTTGTTGCAAACAGCAGGAAAGGGATGCCTTTATCCCAATCCTCGGGATACTCCTCACAGAATGCCCTAATCATTGTCTTTAGGGTCTGGTGGTAGCGCTCCAACGCACCTTGGGATTGGGGATGATAAGCTGACGACTTCAGCTGCTTCACACCCAAACGATACATCACCTCTTGAAATATGCCTGACATGAAATTTGACCCTTGGTCAGACTGCACTTCTTTGGGCAACCCATACCTAGTGAAAAACTGCACTAGAGCATCTACCACAGTCTTAGCAGTGATATTTCGCAATGGGATAGCCTCTGGAAACCGTGTAGACATATCCATGATTGTCAAGAGGTACTTGTGACCCGACCTAGTCCTAGGCAAAGGTCCAACACAGTCAACTAGAACCCGACTAAATGGTTCTTCAAACGCAGGAATCGGAATCAATGGTGCCGGCTTCACTGAATGCTGTGGTTTACCAGCCACCTGACATGTGTGACAAGTCTTGCAAAACTCAGCCACATCCACATTCAACCCCGGCCAATAAAAATGCCTCATGATCCGATCCTTTGTCTTTCTGACGCCTAAATGGCCGCCAACAGGTAACTCGTGAGCAATCCTCAAGATCTCACCGCGGTAACAGGGAGGGACAACAACTTGACGGACCACCGTCCAATCCTCATCAGCTGGCCTATGGGGAGGTCTCCACTTCCTCATCAAAATGCCATCTTTGACATAATAGCACTCAGGGACCTTTTCAGCCTCAGCCTCAGAACACGCCGTCTGAGACAAGCCTTTCAACTCAGAGTCTGCCTGCTGTGCTTCAACCAAGGAAGACTTGCTAAACAGCCCATCACTGTTAGCCTCGGAGCCTAATACAGCAACCCCATCATTCAAATCCTTGAAAAAGGTTTCTGCCAACCAAACACCGGAATTCTCCTCCACATCAACAGAATCCGCATCATCTTGAACAGCTCTACGAGCCTGAGACCTAGTCACAACACAATCTGGGAAAATCCCAAGAAACTCCTCCTGCAACTGCTCAGTTTCAGCAACCACCACTGGTTTATCCGAAACAACTGGAGACGCAACCACCTTGTCCCCAGCCAAGTCATTCCCCAACAAAAAGTCAATGCCTGCCATGGGCAACTCAGGAACAACTCCAACAGTGACAGGACCAGAAACTAGGTCACACTTCAAATCCACTCTATACAGTGGCACTGACATATAACTGCCATCAACAGTCTGAATCAAGACTTTTGCATTCACTGCACTATCTGGTGGAAAAGTCATACCACCATCCACCATCAATGACTGAGAGGCCCCCGTATCCCGCAGGATGACTACTGGCTTACCTGCCTCACCAGAAGTACATGGGGTCACCTCACCATCAAACAAAAAGCTACGATAGCTCTCATCCACCTGCTTCATCCTATCTTTGAATTTGGGAGATTGACTTTCAATGGCCTGTGTTTCACTGAACGGGACACTGTTTTCGGGTAGGACACTTTTTGACATGACAAATCCCAAGTCCTTCTTTGTTTTGTTTTGCAACTTCCAACACTGTGACTTTACATGCCCTGTCTTGTTACAGTGAAAACATTTGATGACATTTGCACTTGTACTGGACCCTTTGTCAGATTGAGGCTTTGGTGCCGATGAAGTGTCAGAACTCGTGCCTTTTTCAGGACCAGCATTCTTTGGATTGCTCAACTGGTTTTTGTCTCTCTTGTTGCCAGAGAAATTCCTGAAAGGTGGTCTGTTGTCATTTCTGTGGGTCAGCTCATACTCATCAGCCATCAAGGCTGCTTTATGGAAACTTGTCACTTTGTGATCATCCAAATGTGACCTCACACTGAAAGCAACACTCTTTTTGAATTCTTCCAAGAGAACAACCTCACGTAGGTTATCAAAATCCTGATCCACTTTCAGGGATCTGTACCACCTATCAAACATCATTTCTTTTTCACGAGCAAACTCAACATGTGTCTGGCCTGGTTTGCGGTACGAATTTCTGAACTTATGTCTGTACGCCTCTGGCACCAACTCATATGCATTCAACACTACTTTCTTGACTGTAGCATAGTCACGTGATTGCTCTTTTGAGAGAGATGAGTACACATCGGCTGCTTTGCCCACAAACACACTTTGAAGGAGCATGGGCCAAAATTCCTGTGGCCAGTTCAAACTGTCGGCCACCTTCTCAAATGACACAAAATATGCATCGACTCTGTTTTCTTCAAACTTTGGCACCAATCGAATATTCTTGGCAGTCAATTCCATCTCACGTAATTTCAATTGTTGCTCCACTTCAAGTTTCTTCATTTCCATTCTTTCCTTCATTTCCATTTCTCTTTGTTGTCTATCCATCTCTCTTTCCATTTCTAATCTCATCTTTTCTTTCTCTAGTTCCAATCTAGCAAGCTCAAGCCGTGTTTGATCTGAAATTTTAGCTTGATCTGGAATGTTGATTTCTTCTTTGAGCTCCATGTGACCAGCTACTAAGTCAAGAATCTCTGCCTTTCTTGCACCTTGTGGAACATCTACATTCAAATGCTGTGCAATAGCAGTCAAATCACATTTGCGTAACCTTTGCAAATCTTTGAGGGACAAATCTGTCCTCTGAACAAATGCCTGAACATCCATTGTACTGATTGACATTGTGACAATGTATTACACACAATATACAATTAAACAACCAAGTCAACCGGTATTTTGTCTGTACCAATATTCTGGATTCCGGAACGTTCCAAATTCTAAGTTTTGGCTTAAATTCACTTCCCGGACAAGCCCCCAATTTTGTTACGACCAAAATCACTCCGAGAATGATCGCACAAAAGAAACAATCAACTAATGTTCAGGCGGTTTATTAACAGTGATATTGTGGGTACAGACTGGTAATCGGTTTCACATCAGTACAATAATGATCACGAGAAACAAATATAAGTCAGTAATGAAATCACTTACGTACACATTACACGCAATATCCCTGGAAATGTCCAAATACGATGCTTGATGCACAAATGAATGATCCGCGATGCACCGATGAATGATTCCTTCGACGTAAATCCAGAGGCACAGGTTACAATAGTCCGCGTTATAATTCCAGGGTATATGTCAACAATAGATCCACGGTATAATGTTCACAGCGAAATGTGCAGAATCCAACGACCACGTCCAGTCGATGCGTTGAATGATGATTCGCTTTATATTGTCCAGCGAGGAATCCAGCCCGTCACAGCTTTGCCGTAGCAATGTCCATTGACATTAAAATATGGAGTCTATCTCCAGTGTAGGCAAATTAATTCTCTGCAGGCAAAATGTCTCCCAGGCCTTATCTCCACAAATATAACAGGTCAGCAGGTAACACAGGACTGACTATAACAAGTCGCTTCAGAGCCAGAAGTGACGTAACTTTCAGAGCAGAGGTGTTGGGTACTCTGCCTACTGCAGAATTTCTCTAGCTTATATACTATCTATTCACCCCTTCTAGCACATTCTGTAACTCTCTCCAACCTGGGGCCACCCATTCTAGCTAGTCCAAGTTCCAGGAATCCTGGATGATTCACTGCCTATCTATGTACAAAACATCATTGCCAAGAATAACTACCAATCACACTGGGCTACAGGGACAGTGCCTCACTCAGCCAAATATGTTAGCACTTCCCAGAACTTTCTGGAATGGGTGAAATCATTCTAGATTGAGTGAGCTATAATGTATTTCCTATTACATGCATGTACTGTATAGCTACATTGTATACCACCTAGAAAATTCTCCACTTATCTGGTCAGCCTGTATGTACTATATCTATACCACATAGAATGTTCTCCATTAATCTGGTCCACCTGTGTACATACACATTAAACAACCATGCATGCAGTACATCATACATGTACATAACTACTAGTGTGTACATTTGTGACAATATGTATAATGATTCTGTTTGTGATTATCATGCTAAGAATTATAAGACAATATGATTATTATATGGCAGCATTATGATATAAGAATTTATTTATATATTTTTTGGATATAGTGATGTTTCTGATGATGATTTGAGGTTAGATTGGATATTTGTATTGAATTGAATGATTGATTTGTGTACATAAAGGAAATGATTGAGAAGATTGGCAATATGTTAAATTGCATTATATATTATATGACACATCAGGTTATTCATATAATAATCGTTCTGTTGGTAGGTCCTGACGAAGGCTCAATGACGGGCCGTAAGCGTGACAAATAAAAGGGAGACTAAGATCGAGAGCAACGTCCCGCCTCAGTCCAATTTCTTTCAATTATATATATATATATATATACGTGCACATAGGGGATTATAGGACCTATGCTAGATTTATGTGCATTAACTTAAACAACTCTTAAGTTCTATTCAATTACAGCATTTTTTTTAAGGATGATACTGTACAATAAAAGAAAGAGAGAAGCGAAACGACGATAGAATTGTGATTGAATTTCGTCAAAATCGTCTATTGAAAAAGAATTATTGTTGAGTCGGCTTAATTGGACACAGGTGAAAAATCTTGTCTTTCAGAGTTTTGAAACTCCTTAAACCTCAACTTTATGTGGGGAAGTACCACGTTTGTACGTGTTTATAATCTATATTTCGATTTTCGGACCAAAATGAGACCAGTAAGAAATGCAGACTGATTATGATCTGGTCCTCTGATGACTGACTACAACGGCAAACGATAAACACGTTCACATGCAGGCAGACAAACAAATACACACACACACGCGCGCGCGCACACACACAAACACATACACACATACACACAAAACTCTACAAACTTGCACAAGAGAATATAGCAAAATGATCTCTTGGAATTGTAGGAACTGGAAGCCGGTTTAATCATGCTGTGTTTAAGTATTGCGCTTCCCATCAAAACACCATTTGAACAATTCTACACGTCACTGAAAGCGAAAGTGTATATTTCATACTACGCAGTCGTGGACATTTTATAGGAAAACTAGGTATTCAGTTTGCGGATCTGTATTTTTAGCAATTTTTTCAGCAAATATTGGACCATCCTAAAAAAAAAATGATGAATTTTTGAAGCTTTCACACGTCTTGTTAATAAGACACAATACTTCGTGACTTGAGCCACTTATGAAAAACGATACCTGACAAGTACAAAAAGAATCCCACAAAACCTTCATTTTTTTGAGGGGGGGGGGGAGGGACGGGGGAAGTATATATTTCCTTGAATATCGTTAAACTGGTAATTAAGAATCATATCATTATCCCGGTTTTCTAAAAGGAGGTATGTTAAATGTTCTTTGGTTATGCCAGAAGAGTGAAAATAAATACTGCATTTTCGCCCTATATTCTTTGTATCGTTTCCCTTATTATACATGACCTAACAAGATGTTGTCTTGTAAGTCAGAGACGGCACACCTAAACATTAAAGAAATCATGACTTTTCAACGAATTTCTGAATTTTCTCAAAGCTTCATCGATATGACAACCAACATCATTCATTGAGTGTATATTTGTATTTCATTTCCTTTTTGACAACTCGATGAAGGGAAGAATAGATTAAACATTTTTATTTGTAAAGCCGAATGTCAAAATGTTCTTGATGTTGATGGGCTGTTAAAGGCAGCGGCTGTTTTACAACGTTCATAGCTGGTGCACTATTTCATTTGTAAAGATGTGAGAATTTAGTCGGATCACTCTGAATTATATTGACATCATATAGCATCATGCAAGGTTCGTGCATGTCTGTTGCCTCTTAAAACCTCGAAAGTTGGTTTCTTTGATAGTAAGATGGTATATTTTAGACGTACAGGGGAAACTCGGTATAACGAACACTGCTATAACGAGATATCGGTTATAACGAGGAAATTTTCTCGGTCCCAAATTTCCTTCCACACAAGTCTCTGTAAAATGCTACTCTTATAGCGAGATCGGCTATAACGAAATAACTGCTATAACGAGATAAATTTTGTGACTTCCAAACAAAGAAAAACATAGTAAATCAAACCTGCTATAGCGAGGTAAAGCAAAATGCCTTCGGTAAAGCTTTACTTCGCCTGTACTATCATCTTCCGAGATTGTAAAGCTTGATGCGCCAAAAACTGTCTTGTACACACATAATCATTTTCTTCAGTGCACTCCAGCAAGCACTGCATGTTGTACGTGTGAAGTGTGTGTGTGCACGCACACTGATACATGCAGAAAATGTGGTGGGACGGCCATACATCATCAAGACGTTTAGCTGGCGTGAGGCAATCTGATGCTGTGATTGGCCTACTTAGGGAATTCCCCGTCTTCACACACACGCAGTCATAATGTACATACAGAATGTGTCACATACACACACAGCATTGTGCAGACCATATTCAAGCTTTCCACACAACACACACCCATACGATAACCACATACCAATCCACAGACGATCTTGATTCAATCGCAAGCTATATAGATTTACAAATTCAAACATCTACAATTAATAAGAAACACATTCTTGATATTGGATTTCCTTGGCGAAAAACATCTTCTTACCCATAAAGGTGAGTAATTCCCTCACACACAATATCAAGTTATCAGTATTGATTGAAATATGATGGGTAGTCCCACATGTGCAAATTAATGTCTTTATTTTATGCCTTCTTTCATGCCTACTGATATAACGAGATATCGGCTATAACGAGGAAAATGACTCGGTCCCGACCATCTCGTTATATCGAGTTTCCACTGTATATCATCCCAATCATTCCTATAAAAAAGGGAAACTTTTCTTTGGTGGAGGGGGATACAATATTATAGATTTTCTACAAATATTTTGGGAAAGTTTTCAGGAAGATTGTGCACAACGTTTGAAAAAAATCTTCATTCACTTTCCCATGAAAACACTCATTGAACAATACACGTCACTGAAAGCAAAAGTGTACATTTTATACTGCGCAGTTGTGGACATTTTATAGGAAAACGTAGTATTCAGTTAAAGGATCTGTATTTTTAACAAACCGGACTTGTGACTTTATTTCCATGGTATTACTATTATTTTTCTTCATTCTGTATGTCTCTCTCTCTCTCTCTCTCTCTATCTCTCTCTCTCTGTCTCTCTCTCTGTCTCTCTCTCTCTGTCTCTCTTTCTTTCTTTCCATTTCTCAGAGGTCTACGTGCATACGCTGCATATCTTATTTCTTTTTAAATGTGAAAGCGTATCTTTTTACATTGTACAGGCTTGAGCATTATGATATATGAACACTAAGTTGTTTGTGTATTGATCTTTAGTTTTGAAAATCAGGCTTATGACATCTCTTCCATGATCATTATTTTGTCCTATGGTCAGAGGGCGACCTAAGCTTCATATTTATTTTTCTTTCTAATGACAACAAAATTAAGGGGAAAATCCTTCTACTGCTATGTTCATTACTCAGAATGCAGAAATCTTGTAAAATATCACAGTGAAAATTATGGGGAAAGATCCCTACCACTAGTAACTCGTATGCAATACAAAACTCGCAGTCCTGATGGTATTTCGACATTAGTTATGGTGAACGATTTGATTGATATGAAAAAGCTTCAAATCTACTGTTAACATCCATTAAGAGAACTTCTATCAGGTTATAGTTCTTTTTCTGTCTGTCCCCATAGTCATTATGAATGAATTTGTAACAAGATGATTTTATCTTCTTAGGAACAAGATTAATGAGCAGTTACTTGTTTTTGTGACAAAAAAAAAAATCATCTTGACTGTTAAGGAGAGTATATGTCATAATGGAATAGAAGAATCCCTTCTCCACCCTAACAAAAAAAAAAATGTTTAAAAGAAATAAACTTTAAGGGGAATAAAACGTTGTATTTGTATTTCATATCCCTTGACAATTCGGTGAAGGGTAGAATAGATTAAACATTTTGATTTGTAAAGCCGAATGTCGAAATGTTCTTGAAATTGATGGGCTTTTGAAAGTAACGGCTGTTTTACGACGTTGATAACTGGTGCACTATTAAAGATGTGAGAGTTTAGGCCCAACGTGCTGTATCATATTAACATCATAAAAATTATAGCATCATGAAAGGTTCGTGCATCCCTGTAGTTTCCTTTTAATAGTAAGATGGTATATAACCCCAATCATTCCTAGAAGAAGAGAAATGGAAACTTTTCTCTGCTGAAGGGGAACACAATATTATACATTTCCAACAAATTTATTGGGAAAATGTACAGACAGATTGGTAAAAACAATGTTTGGATAAAAACAAACAAACAACACATTCTTCATTCGCGTAAAATTTCGTGACGATTCCTAAGGGATTCATGACCATCTCTGGCCTTGGAACGTTATCTTTTTGTTTGAATTATAACAGCGATGGGTTTATTCTCATCACAACCAACAGCAAGAGAACGATAAACTTTTTATTTGATAGTTACATTAAACACGAGCTCAAAAAAAGGATGCATTCCGTTTGCTTGTGGGCAGCGTTAACTTTACTCTCTTTTTTAATATTAAATGATATCTTATTGTTATTTCTTATCTTCTCTTTTTCAAAGGATGCCATACTTTTTTAGGAGGAATATTTCATCAACAGAAAAAAAAAATGTAACCATATATCCCTTTTTCTTCTCAAGTCGATCCACCCCCCCCCCCCAGCAACAAAAAGATACTGCTCATCTCCCAAGGGGCCTACATACGATATATTGAAAATAATACACCAGTGGTTCCATGAGATTTGCTTCTATATGAGATATCTGCACGATGAGCCAAGCATAAATTCTACTCACAAACATAAACCTAACCATGATCATAATTTTCATTCAAACTTAACCCAAAACACTATCGAAACCTTAATCGTACTCTCTAAAAAAAATCGAGTGAAAATTTTCACTCTAAAAAGAGTGAATACAAAAGAGTGAATTTCGAGTGAAATTGGAGTGAATTTTGAGTGAAAATGCTCATTTTCACTCATTTTGGAGTGACGTCAGGGATCACTCCAAAATCTTCGAGTGATCCCTGACGTCACTCCAAAATGAGTGAAAATGAGCATTTTCACTCAAAATTCACTCCAATATCACTCGAAATTCACTCTTTTGTATTCACTCTTTTTAGAGTGAAAATTTTCACTCGATTTTTTTTAGAGAGTAACCATAGGTCCTTGGAGAAGATAAAATCAGCGGAATTGCTGCAGGAGCAAATGTCCTGTCACAGCACCAACACATGCCTTCGGATCCTCTGTCCATTAACACTGGACATCATTGTTATAATGGCCCCATTCTACTGGCAATCGGATTCTCATCTGAAACGGAAAAAAAAAAACCAAATACCACAATTTTGGCTTTCCGACGAGTTCCAATGAAATCTGAGTGGACAAGTAGAATTCGGTGGAACTGTTATAGCAAATCCAACGAAAATCTGTCGTTGATCATTGGAACCTTTGAAACCTTAACCTTCGAAAGCTGCAGTTGTAGAAACTGAAAGCCGGTTTAAATACTGCGCTTCCCATCAAAACACCCATTAAACAATTCTACACGTCACTGAAAGCGAAAGTGCACATTTTATACTGCACAGTCGTGGACATTTTATAGAAAAACTTGATATTCAGTTTGCGTTGAACCGGGCTTGTGACTGCATTTTCATTGTATTTTTTTCTTCATTTTGTCCGTCTCTCTCTCTCTCTCTCTCTCTCTCTCTCTCTTTCTCTTTTTATTTCTTAGAGGTCTACGTGCATGTACGCTGCATATGTCAATTCTTTTAAATGTGAAAGTTTGTTTTGTTTTGTTTTTCTTACATTGCTCAGTCTCGGACATTATGGTATTACTTTACTCTTTACACATGACGGCTCTTCCGTAATCATCATTTTGTCCTTTTAGTCAGAGGTCGACCTAAACTTCATATTTCATTTTCTTCTCAATGACAAGAAAAATAAAGATTATGGGGAAATTCCCTCTACTGCTCTGTTCATTTCTCAGAATGAAGAAACCTTGTGAATATCACAGGGAAAATTGTGGGGAAAGATCCCTACCAGTTGTAGTAAGTCGTATGCAATTAATACAAAACTAGCAGTCCTTGAGGGTATTTCGCCATTAGTTATGGTGAACGATTTGCAAAAAAACAAAAAAAAAAAAAAAAACACCTCCTAATGCACTTTTGGGATCCATTAAGAAAACTCGCGTCAGGTTCTTGTTCTTTTTATGTCTGTTCCCATTGTAACACTGTACGGATTTGTTTTTAATAAGAGGATTTTTTTTTTTTGTAATGAGCAAGATTAATGAGCAATTACTTGTATTTGTAGCACAATTTTTTTTTTTGTCCTGACCGTTGAAGAAAGTATATGTCATTATAGAATAGAAGAATGCCTGTACTCCCCCCCCCAAAAAAAAAAAAAAAATTTAAAATAAAAAGCGTTTGGAAAAGTGATAAAGGTAAGGGGGAATAAAAAGCAAACACTCAATTGGATTGAATTAATGAAGAAATATTACAAAAAGACATGACAGAAAGGTTGAGAACTATTAAATCATGGATGAATTCTTGAAGCTTTCACAGGTCTTGTTGATAAAACACGATTCCTGAAAAGTACAAAGAGAATCGAATAAAACCTTAATTTATTTTTGAATGTATTTCCTTAAATATCGTTAAAGCTGGTAATGAAGGATCATATGATAACCTCGGTTTTCTATAAAGAAGTATGTTAAAAAGTCATCATTTGATAGAGAACGAAACGGTGCATTCGGGAAATTAACCATTGTAAATGATGGACATATTATCCATGAGAGTTTGTGTTGCCAGACAAGAGGCAATGACAGGAACGAGTGTATAATGCGAGAAAATAATCAACCGACAGGATGAGGTAAGACATTGGAGAGGTCGCAGAACATGGATTCCGTCGAAATCTTGAGGAACAGAGGATCCCTGCGAAGAAGTCGAACAGGGAAGAAAAGAGAGCAGTATAGGGTAGACGAGACATTTAAGTAACAACAAAGAAAAACATGGAACACACACAAAATGTAACTGAGGACAAATCGGGTGTCTCCGAGGGCTTCCGAGACCACAGCAATGGAATATGAACAATACAGAAATCCAAGCGGACATTAGGAACCGCATTCTAATGATTTTTTACTGTCTCCCGAAATGTAGCCCCTCCTTGTAGGCACCGGCTACTCCAATTTGCCTCCGTTCTCATTCCGAGACAATCCGTGAAGACAGCGGTACGTCCGTATTGAAAAAAAAAAAATGAAGACACAATTTCATACAGTCCATGACATTTTCACGGATCCCCCCCCCCCCCCATCAATTCAACCATCAACCTCTCATTATGGTACCCACTGTCGAACAGTAGTCGCCTGAGAAGTTTTAGCGGCCGTCACACATCCCCTTGCTGTTTATTTTCTGCTTTGTTTATGCTATGACGTTGCTGCAAGGTGAGAGTTTCCAACATAGAGATTTGCTTTTATGATATCGAAAAGCAGAGCGTATGTAGGCTGCTGCAGAGTTTCTGCTTTGCTTGTTATACTGAGCTCTGGAGGCATGATAAAGTATCAAAAGCAAAAGCAAAAATACTCTGTCAACATTTTGGGGATATAAGTGTAAGTACCGCAGAGGGACACAGTTGCATCCGTACTCTTCCTTGATGTCCGTGTAAGCCCCTTATCGTATCCCCAGTGGTCCGCGTTCATTCCTTGTCTGTCCGTGTTGGCACCGTACTTGCCCGTGTAGACTCCCAGTTGAGATCGTATTCACACCGGCATTTAGAGGAATATCGATATTTTGCACCCCGGAGCACCACTGATGACGATCCGTGATCATCCGTGAAGTGATCCGTGAAAGTGTAAAAGGGGCGTAAGCGGACTGGACTGAGTCTCTGCAGGTCAAGAAAAGTCTCAATGACTTAAGGGACTAGACTAATTCAAATCCGCGGATCAACTCTCCCTTTCTTTGATATTTGATTAAATTAAAAACGAAAACATACATAACAACATTTCGGATACAACGAATCCATTTTTTAAAATCATCATATATATATGAAGAGTTTGTTTGCAAACACGGATAAGTCCATTTTTGAAGATTTTCAGTAACGGTCTCTATCATAAAGTACAAAATAATACCTTTTAAACGATAATTCGGTCACTACATATAAAGGTATATTTTTGAAGTAATGGCCAAAAGAAGCACAAATTTTCTTATTATTCTCTATATTTTTCTTGACCTTTAATAGCAGATATCTCCATTTGGCAAATATGGACTTATCGGTTTTTGCGAACAAAGTCTTCATATCTTCATGCATTTTAATTGTTTTGCTTTATCGAAATCTAGATTTAAGTATAAATTAGGACTTTTTTATAATGACAGTCGCCTGTACTCATAAACATATTTCATACCAGTAAAATTCAGGTGAAAAAGATTAATTGTACAACGTGTGGGTAAAAGGCATCTTTAATATTACAAGCTTCGTTTTTCAAGGGTCTCCGTGTCTTTGTTCTATCTCCTGCTCTAATAACCATTTCATTCCAGTTTAGGCTTGCTTTTCAAGTTTGTTATATTTGCAGAAGACAGAAAGATGAATAAACCGGAAACTGGAAACTTGAAACTTATGTGCATAATCCGCGCTTGTTGAGTAAAAAAAAGATCTTTTATGAGTGCAATAGACAGAATATTTCATGAGGTGAAAGAGGAAATGATCCATTCAACGAGTTGCAGCCGAGTTGAATGATCCAAAGACTTCCTCTTTCACCGAATGAAATATTATGTTTGTTGCACGAATGAAACAATTTAATATTTGTTTTTTATAACGCCTAAGATAGATCTTTGTTATTTAATGTTTTATTAATTGAGAAACAACAGAGAATCTGAGATCGAGAGAGTGCTCACTGAGTGTTTTAAAACGCTAGCGCGCTGTCGTAAAATATACACGCACTGCAGACCAAAGCGTTTTACACACGTAGTGTGCGCCGTTCCCGGCGTGCGTGCAATGGAGCAAATCGTATGGATCCAAAACTGAATACGACATAGTAAAATGGGCCGAATGATCAATGTAAAACAACCAATCACATGACAAGAAACTCTTCAGGCGTTATATAATACCATCCATCCTTGCGTCGGTGCAGACTTGACAGCTAATAAAACAGTACAACTTCACTTTTGAACTGCATGATAAGTTGTGCCTGGCAATCCATTCACCACCCGACTGCTTGTGTCTCCCTCGGAACCTGGTTCATAGAAATCATTTTCAAGGAGTGGCGCTTATAAACGGTAAGCGATGAATTACTTGACATACATAACTTGATGTTGAATTGAATGTTTTGTCAAATTTCACAAGGGACGCATTATAGACGATAAGCTTTGAATTTATACTTGACATTACAATGACATCAGATAAGTCGAAAATACAAGGCCATCTGTGAGTAAATGACAGAAATCAAAGCATTAGGTCCATTACGAACGAAAGTGTAAAATATGAAGGAATCAAATAAAACTAAGCCTCTAAGTACTAGAAAGTTCCTAATACAGTATCGAGTTATATGTTTCATGTGTATAAGAGTACACAAATTAGCCATGTAAATAATGATATAAAATCTTTGCTTATATTTATAATAAAAAACAAAGATTTTAATTCAGTTTCTAAAATTATCTCAATTATCTTTCACCTGATAAAGAATTCAAGTATTCCTTCCAAGCAATTTAAATAGATAATCAGTATGGGGTTTCCATGATAGGTCATTATCATTATAAGAAGAGTTTGTTCGCAAAAACCGATAAGTCCATATTTGCAAAATGGATATATTTGTGATTAATAGTCAAGAAAAATAAAGAGAATAATAAAAAAAAATGTTTCTTTTGACCATAACTTCAGAAATGTACCTTAATATGTAGTTACCAAAATATCATTTATAAGGTATTATTTTGTACTTTATGACAGAGACCGTACTTCAGATTCTTCAAAAAATTGACTATCCGTTTTTGCGAACAAACTCTTCATATAAACCTCCTCATTAGATACAAATAATATGCTGCAAATTAACAATATCAATTATGAAATGACCAGTAACGAGATTTTCATTTTCCGATGACAGTTATCAAACACTATGTAATGATTTCATTTTTCTTTTGATATTCAGAGATTAATCCTGAACAAATTCCTATTCATCATTGTTACGGGTCCGACCACTTCTCGAACACATTAGAACGAAACTTGTATATAAAATACAGTACAACCATCTCCAGATATGAACGCCGTTTATTGTAGGAAAACGATCACCATCCCGTTGGTCACACGTCCGCATCCATCTTGCTTCAGAGTATGGAATGCCACATAACACCCACATAACACCTCCCTCCTAAAGAGAGAGATCCGTAACAATTATATTGTAGAGAAGGATCTCGTGTCTAAACTACATAACAACCTACACGAACTACAGTGTACATGTATAATAAAAAGCATGACATCAAATCTTCTGGCACTTACATCTCCTTGTTACAGTCTGTTTGTTTCTAGCTCTAGACTGTGTATATATGCAACTTGTAAGACATATGTGATGTAAACTTGACCGTGTACAGTATCATGCATATAGTTTGAACACATAAAATATATTGAACCTGCCTGTAATCAACTCCTTCTCAATCCTGTACATGCATACAGTCACAAAAATTCTGAAAGGATAAATGCTATGCAATTTACAACAGTGGCACAACAACACGTGTGCCTATAAAGAGGCACAAACAATCGAAAGCTTTTAGCAGCACTGCTGTCTAACAAATTATGTACATGTAGCATATTCTGTGTCTACAGTCTTGCATGTGACTTCACATGATCAGATAGTCTTCACACTGTACAGCGGTACTGATAGCTGGATAATATTCCCGAAATTGAAACCATAAATTTGAGTAAAAGTTTGAGTTGTCTCTTTAACCCTTGACAACAGTAACATTCTGGAGCTCGTCAAAGCATAATCTGCACTCAATAGAATACAATAGGTATACAATGTACATGCACTTGGTATTATTTTTTGATAAAGCAGATTAACACAACCGTTTCAACTCTCATCTTTATCACTGTTTGTATAACAGAATGTACTCAACGTGCGTTTTGTGAAACTATCCATACATCATTTGTACACTGTATCTTTGTTTCTTTTCGTTTTGTTTTGTTTTTTCCAACAAAAAGAATGTTACAGGAGCTAGGTAGCTCAACAACCAAAATACTGTTTTGATTACATTTGTATTACCTGCTCACAAAATGCTTGCTTCACAATACACATACTAAAGCTGTAATCAAGAAGCTTAACCTCTCAAAAATTACTTTTGCAAAGTGCTTCACTATGTACATACATGTATGTATATAACATCGTGCTGGCTTGGTTCCGACCACCCTGGTTCTATTAACCAGTAAACAAATTAACACACAGAATACTCCAATCTTAACATGTGTGCATTTACACTGTAAGTCATATTAAAGCACAAACGTTTTCCATACGGCTAAACCTTATATTCTGTGAACCACTATCACAAAGTTATAGCATAAACATGCATACAGCATGCATGAAAGCTTGACCACAATCATTATTTTGAAAACTGTATAACCAAACACTAAGGAATGCGCTTCTTTCTTTTCTTTTCTGTTTTTGTTTGTTAAAGATAAAGATCCCATTGCATTATCAAATGCTTTTGTCCTTTTTGTGTTTGTATAAATCATGTTTTATACAATGTGCCAAGGCTTTGAACAGAACAATTTTCCATAGTGATGGTACAGAACATGAATTTGATCACTCACATCTGTCACGTGAAACAATAAAACAACAAAATAAATGTGTTAAATTCCACACAAGGTATCTACATGCGATTCAGTTAAAGACCACATTTCAAAGTTCCTCATAGAGTTCAATCAGTTTTTCGTGCATTTACTGTTCTCATGAAAACTTGAATGGCTCCTTTAGAGTTCAAACTCGTTCATGAACTTCAAAGTTGTAATTTTAACGCGAAATTAGCATGTGTTCATGGTGTCACATTTCACACAAAGATTTTCCTTTGTCACCAAAGCGTTCATTTATTGATGTCGCTCCTCGGGTCATATTTCACACAAAGATATGCCTTTGCCAGCAAAGCGTTCTTTCATCGCTTTCAACATTCAAAATATAAGTCATCTACAAAGTTCACACGCGAGATAAGGCATCTACAACAAGGTTGTCTTTTCCTGGCACATGACGAATGTCCAAATTGTACTCCTGGAGTAGCAAGCTCCAACGCGTCAGTCTCTGATTCTTATTTCTCATCTTGTGCAGGAAAGTCAGAGGGTTATGGTCTGTGAACACAGTTATTTGGGCACCACTCACATACACATCAAAGTGTTGCAGTGCCAGGACCAACGCAAGTGTTTCTTTCTCGACAGTCGAGTAGTTGCGTTGCGTTCGCGAGAACTTCTTGGAGAAATAGGATACCGGTTTATTGAGTCCATCGGTATCCCGCTGAGTCAGCACAGCACCTGCACCAATGTCGCTGGCATCCACCATCAAGGTGAATGGCTGGTTGAAGTCTGGCGCCCTCAGTACCGGACTGGTAGACAGAAGAGCTTTCGCCTGGTTGAAAGCGTCCTCACAGTCGCTGGACCAGATGAACTTCACCTCTTTGCGCAGTAGGTTCGTCAGGGGGGCGACAACATCAGAAAAATTCTGACAGAACCGCCGGTAGTATCCAGCCATCCCTAGAAACCGCATCAGCTCCCTTCGGTTGGTCGGAGTAGGGAAGTTTACCACTGCTTCCACTTTCGCCGAAATTGGTCGAACTTGACCATGACCAACGACGTGACCAAGAAACTGCACTTCACCATACCCAAACTCACTTTTCACCAGATTAACTGTGAGACTTGCTGCTGACAACCGATTGAACCACTATCTCACCGTTTTCACATGGTCATCCCAAGAATCGCTGTAAATCACCACATCATCGAGGTACACCTCACAGCCATCCAATCCACGAATCAACTCATTCATCATTCGTTGGAATGTAGCCGGGGCATTCTTCATGCCGAACGGCATCACGGCATACTGAAAAAGGCCCTGTGGAGTTACAAATGCAGAAATCTCCTTTGCTCTCTGTGTTAAAGGTATCTGCCAATAACCTTTCAGCAGGTCAAACTTGCTTACATACTTCGCTTTGCCTATTCTATCGATGCAGTCATCGATGCGCGGGATCGGATATGAGTCGGTTTTTGTGCAAGAGTTTATCTTTCTGTAATCTGTGCAGAAACGGTATGTTTGGTCTTGTTTTGGTACCAGAATACATGGGGACGACCATGCACTATTACTTGGCTCTATGATGCCATTGCGCAGCATGTATTCTATCTCATTGTCCATGTGTTTCATTTTTGTGGGATTTGTTCGATATGGTGGTTGTTTGATTGGATCAGTGTCTCCAACATCAACATCATGTTTCACCACATCAGTTCGAGAGGGAACGTCAGAAAACAACTGAGGATATTCATCCAATACTCCTATCACATCATCCCTCTGAGTCTCACTCAAATGATTCAGTTTGTCATCTATGTGAACAAGAACATTTGAATTCTTCAACTTCACACATGGATCTTGTTTTTCGATTTCACAGATTTCTTCTGCCTCCTCACACTGCGAGTCACATGATTCCACAACACTCAACACGGATTGTGCTGCAACCCCATTCTCCCTCCGAACATATGCTTTCAGCATGTTCACATGGCAAATGCGTTTCTTTTTGTGTCTATCTGGAGTTTGCACCACATAGTCTACCTCTCCTACTTTCTCAGCAATGGTATACGGCCCAGAGAATCTAGCCTGCAGAGAATGACCAACGACTGGTAGCAAGACTAGCACTTCATCACCTGCCTTGAAATGTCTTTCTTTGGACTTTCTGTCATACCATGTCTTCATTCTATCCTGAGAATCCAACAAATTGTGTCTTGCAAAATTCCATGCCTTGTGTAGTCTTTCTCTGAAAGTGCACACATATTCCAACACATTTGTTTGTGTGTCATCAGACACCAGTCTCTCCTTCAACAACTTCAATGGCCCACGCACTGCATGACCATAGACTAGCTCAAATGAACTAAATCCAAGTGATTCCTGTACTGAATCTCTCACAGCAAACAATAACATGGGAACTCCTTCATCCCACTGCTTCTCTGTTTCCATGCAATATGTCTTCAACATATTCTTCAATGTTTGGTGGAATCTCTCTAGTGCTCCCTGGGACTCTGGATGGTATGCACTAGAAGTCACATGCTTTATGCCTAGTTCTTGCAGTACCTGTTTGAACACCTTAGACATAAAGTTCGATCCCTGATCTGACTGTACTATTTTTGGCAGTCCTACAGTGGTGAAAAATTTCACCAATGCTTGTGTTACACTACGCGCAGTAATGTTTCTCAGTGGAATTGCTTCTACGTATCTTGTCGCAGCGCACATGATTGTCAAAAAGTATTCATGCCCTGTTTTAGTCCGTGGCAAAGGACCTACACAATCCACTATGATCCTTGAAAAAGGTTCGTCGAAAGCTGGCATTGGCTTCAATGGAGCTGATGGGATTTTCTGGTTTGGTTTGCCTACAACCTGACATGCATGACAGCTTCTACAAAATTTTGCAACGTCACTCTGCACTCCCGGCCAAAAGAAATGGGAAAGAATTTTCTCCTGAGTTTTGTGAACTCCCAAATGGCCTGAAAGTGGGGCTTCATGAGCAAGACTGATAATGTCCCGTCTATACACCGCAGGAACGACAATCTGATGGACTTCTTTCCATACTTCATCCGCCTGAACATCTGGTGGCCTCCACTTTCTCATCAGACACCTGATTTCCTGTAGTAGCACACAGGCATAGTCAGTGCCTCCTCCTCAGATACAGCTCTCTCACTCAATGAAATCAACTGAGGATCTTTCTGTTGTTCCTCCAACAACCTGGTCTTATTCAAAGTCACTGGTTCAGATTTAACATCCGCACTAAGATTATGCACAGCCTCATTCATACTAGAAACAGGCTCATCATCAACCAAGCGACAAAAGAATGAGTCTCCTAGATCAATGTCTAACTCAGCAGTCTTCTCCTCAGACTCCGCATTCCTTGCCATAGAACGCGTTACAGCACATGCTGGGAACACATGAGGAAATTCCTCAACCAAGCGATTTGTTTCATCACTTGCACACGGACGTTCAGTCACGACTGGGGAAGACACAACTCTCTCACCAGCAAGATCATTGCCCAAGATGACTGAAACATCTTTCACAGGAAGAGACGGTCGAACACCCACTTCCACTTTACCAGAAACGAGGTCTGATTTCAAGTCTACTTCATGAAGAGGAGCATTCACATATCCACCTTCAACACCATGGAGCAGAACACTTGCACCAACTGAAGACTCATCACAGAAAGACAGCACGCTTTCTAAAATCAAGGACTGAGACGCTCCAGTATCTCTGAGCACTTTCACTTTCCTTGCCTCATCACTACCTGGTAAAGATACATATCCAACCGATACAAATGGTTCATACTGTTTTTGTACTTTTTCCATGTCAGCAGGTTGAATTTTCTCTTTTAGTGATTGTGTCACATTTTTCACAAGTGCATTTGGGTGAGCACCTGAGTCATGTTTCTTTTGTTGGAGCAGTGGACATTTTGGTTTGATGTGCCCTGGTTTCTTACAGTTGTAACACACAATAGGCCTTTTTGTGCTAGTATCGCCCTGTTGTGATTGTTTGACATGTGCACTGTCATCTTTTTTTTGCTTTTTGCTTGCTTTTGTGCGTGAGTGCATAATCATCAGCAATTCTTGCCGCTTCCTCCAATGTATCTACGCGCTGTTCTTCGAGATGCACGCGCACCTCCTGGCGCACACTGCACTTGAACTCTTCCAGTAAGATAATTTCACGCAACTGAGCATAACTCTCCGCCTGAACAGACAAACACCACCTGTCAAACAACTGCTCTTTCTCTTTAGCAAACTCAGAGTGTGTCTGTGAGTCCTGTTTGCGTGTACTACGGAACCATTGGCGATACGCTTCGGGCACGAGTTCATACGCCTTCAGCACTACCTTCTTCACCTTATCATAATCACCAACATCACTCAACGACATAGCTAAGTAAGCGTCCCTCGCTTTACCAACTAGCTTACACTGTACCAAGGAAGACCACTTCTCCCTAGGCCAACCCATGCTTTGGGCTACCTTCTCATAGTGTGGGAAATACTTCTCCACTCCATCCTCTTCGAAAGAAGGAACCATCCTTGCAAATTTTGCAACATCGAAATACCTCTCATTCTCATAGTGGTCACTTCGATTAACATTCATAGCAGCTATCCTCTCCCTCTCAAGGTCTATCCTAGCTTTTTCTAACTCCAGCTCTTTAATCCTCACCTCATTGTCTGACACTCTACATTCTCCGGCCTGAGAATCTTGACCAGGGGACTTACATGTAGATCGAGGAGTTACAGAGATTTCCTTAGCTGCCTCAGGAGGAAAGACTTCCTCCTCCACCAGAAATTCTACAATGTCACGCAAAATCTCTGATTTGCGCATATAGCGCTTTACACCTGGCACTTCGTAGTGACATGCAACCTGAACTAGTTCATCCTTCTTGCACAGGAGTAATTTCTCTATTGCTGGATCTCCTATAAATTCTCTCAGCGAAAATTCATCACCTTCCATAATTACAACAAACTCACTCACTGCAGACACTAAACTGTAAGGTAAGAACCTATTCAGAGCACTTAATCATGTTAATACTCTACCACTAACAGTTTAGACTCTAATTACCACATATGCCACTACCAGTCCAATCCCTGCACACGTTTGATGCAGAAAACCACGGGTACGAATCAAATTCTACCCGCTAACCCGCAGATTTATTGATACTCAACAAACCGCGCACCCCGTGTAATAGTATTCACGTTCATTCGCGTACAGTATCTACAATACCTATGCAATACATATACGCAGCGTATGCAGCACTGCATGCATACATGCTCTACCGATAATACACGGTAAACGAAGCCGTCGCGCTTTACTTGCACGACCATGACCAAACGGTGTGACATTTCCTTACCAAACCAATTTTCCTGGTTTCTTTGTTCATATCTGTTCCCGGACAAGCCCCCAACTGTTACGGGTCCGACCACCTCTCGAACACATTAGAACGAAACTTGTATATAAAATACAACCATCTCCAGATATGAACGCCGTTTATTGTAGGAAAACGATCACCATCCCGTTGGTCACACGTCCGCATCCATCTTGCTTCAGAGTATGGAATGCCACATAACACCCACATAACAATCATTAAAATCCCCCCCCCCAAAAAAAAGAGCATTTTAGAAGTAGGGGATTAAAATGCGAGAAAGATATTTTAGAGTCAACTGCCAAAATATTAGTTAATAATAAATCAGATCAGACGTGTTTAATAACGACACCCAAGACGATATATTTCAAGGACTAGATTCATGACCATTAATAATAACACGTTGTCTTCTGTACAATTAGAAAGATAGCTGTTGAACTAATCCATGGTCTTTGCACGGATTCCATAAAGGGAAAGTTTGTATAACAAAATATCGGAGTTTATTGTTTCAATGGCCTTAGAAAGGTCCAAGAAAATGGCAACGATTCAGGATTTACTATCGAACTGTGATTTTTAAGTGTTTTTATTGAAAAAGGGAATCTTAGTTCACGTGAACTACTATTTTTCAAGTATTTTAGATATAGATGTTGAAAGGAACATTGGACGATGATTACTTTAATAACTCTCCTTTCCTTTTCTTTTTGAATACACGAATAAATATATAAATATAACCTTTAGCAATAATTTTGTTTTCACCTGATACAAAGCCTTGTAATATTAAAAGGACATATTCAAAATGTATGTTAAAGGAGCAATAACTTCAAGGACGGTTTGCTCTAAATATAAATGTGACCCGCGACAACGGTTTCAGGCAAAAGTCGCAAGAGCAAATTCCCTCCTAGGCGGGGTACAAAGATTTTGACCATTATTTTTGTCGATTTAGGTTTTTTGCAGAAATCGAATCTTTGATATGTTTTCTACATCTACACTAAATTTCATAGCATAAGACTAAGTTTTTCCTATCGAAAATGGAATTTTAAACACCCTATGTTGGATCGCACTCGTCAGTTTCGAGCTTCTTTCGAACTCCGCGCCAATATCCCCAGCGTTGCTACGGCGCGGGGTCTCGCATGCGATTGGCTGGTGCGTCGCATACATTTACATAATTCGGCTTTCGAGACACGAGTTGCAGCGTTTGGGGAATGCTTTGTCCTCGCGTGCACGATTACATGCTCCATTGTTCTTGCTATAGTGGTTTATATACGCTCGCTCTGTAGTGCGTGCTCTTCTATCCAAACTATTCTATCGCAATGTTCTACAACGGAAGTGAAACAAAAATCATGTAGCATGACATAACCGTGTGAAAAGAAAACTAGATATTCTCAAACTTGTCTACTTGTACAAGTAGTAGAAATTATGACAGCATGAAGGTACTGGAGTAGATGAGAGGAAAGGAGCGGTCACATGTGACTAATTATATTCAAATACTACACGTCAAGATCGCACCAAACTAACGAGTCGAGTTTGTTTGTTTGTTTGTTTTGATTTAATTAGCACCACCGAACAAAGCAACATATGCGTGTCTTGTAAAAACAACACAAACAGGAAGCGTGACCCTTGCCAGCGCAAGCAATTTTCTGCCTTCAAAAGGGTTGCCAATGATATAGACAAATCAACCACAATGAAAACGCGATTTGTAAATGTGTGGATTCGCCACCGCTCCTGTTACATGCACACGGTCATGGCGTGTGGATGCCATTGCGTAATGCGTGCACCACACACATGTACGCCGTACGTGCAATTATCGTATTCGCCATCTTGAAAGACGCACTGTAAACAAACCCGAGCGAAACGCATTGTTTTTCGGCTCCATGCGCTGAGCTCCGAGGAAGGTGCCCGGGAAATTTGACTCTCTCAGTGAGCCAATCAGAAGGCGATGTGGTTGCTAGAGGCGGAGCTTAACATCGATTGGCACCATCGTACGGATGGGTGATTCTCCCCTCGCATCGACGCTCGGACATAGTCTTTGAGAAAGAGGTGAATCTTCAAAGCCTGTTTTCTCGCAATTTTGTCAGGCTAACAACTTAAAAAGTGCATTTTATTTCTCTTGCTATGCCCACTTATGGTGCCGAAGAATACAAGTGTTTTATATCAATGCAAAGCTTAGGAAATGGGCAATGTGATTCAGTGAAAAAATGAATTTTCAAAATTCCCGACTTTTGCCTGAAACCGTTGTCGCCGGTCACAAATATATCATCAAATCCACAGGGGTTTTTTTTATAGGTAATTATTCAATATGTCCTTAATTTCTTCTTCCACAACTATGAAAAAAAAAAATATAATTGAAGGATTTCTTTCATTCAAAACATGACCACAATATTCTTTAGATTGTCGAATGACACAGGGAAGGTCTAAGACGGCGTACATATAAATATATCGATGAGAATTTTGAACGATGTACAATTGCCAATTTTCGCAGCTTATGTCATTATTTCCCTCAGAACACGCCAAGATGATCTAAGAAACCAAAATTATAAGAACTTTATGAACACGTATAAAATTACAGAGAACAATTGAAACATCAAAGCCCTAAACAGACGAACGTCCATGATGCATTTATTTCCATCGCTGCTGCAAATTCTACTTTGTTGTCCCAACTGTAATGTATACGAAAATTTGGTGTTCCACCTAATGAACATATCCTGCAAATATTGTACGTCTGCTGGCTGTACATGGGACGTGACATTCTTTTATGCAAAATTATACTCAGTTTTCGTCACGGACGTGCTTCCGCTATTTACTGATAAAGATCGTAGCCCATTAAACGTTATTGGCGATATTGCTCTGAGTCCAAATCAACTAATATCTAGCCACACGATAATATGTTTGTTTTTAGTTTCTGTCTATCCCATGTCAAATGAGAACCGAAATTACATTTTTAGACGAACCTCCGCAAAAAAAAAAAGCGTCCGTGATGATTAAAACGTTATCGAGTGGGACACCACCCTGCTTTGATGGCGAAGGTACATTTTACCTTTGGCTCTTTAGCCGAGGAGCTGCATGTCATGTTTGGGGCGGACTGAGGCTCGTCCGCAAATTTTTGGACCATGCAATTCACCGAAAACCAAGCAAATAATGAATATTTTCTCTGAAAATTCACCTCCTAATCCCCCTCTGAGAAATACATATGTTGTAAGGATATCATTTTTTTTTTTTTTTTTGCATTGGCAATACCTTTTCAAATTTTTGAAAGAGTTAGGAAGGCTAGGTACTCTCTGCCTATTAGTTACCCGTCCTGGAACATGACCCTAGTCGTAGAACGAACGTCCGTGACAATTCCAGCGAACATTCGTGACGTATGCAATCCGACCGATAGGGATAATTTGTCCCGAAAGTGTACTGTATTCTATAAAACTTTTAGCTTGAATAGACACAAGTAAAGTTCTACAAAGTAAACAATGAGTTTAGAGCAGTAGTTTCAGAATTTTTAAGGCGGTATGTGATCATGATGAACAAACAGTTGAAAATTTACTCAAAATCTTACGCTTGTTTTCCCTCTAATTATACAAAAACAGCATAACACTGAAAAACAAGTTATAGGAGAATGGAATCTTGCGTAATCTGTAATTTCTGTGCATTTAAATTTCTTTCTAATGACGTTTTGGAGACAATCTGCACTGTTACTGGTTCTGAAAGTTTCGCTCCCGGTCGTTCGGTCCGAGAAAGGAAATTTCTGATAATTACAAATGTATCACTGTACATTAAGTTAATGTTACTTGAAAACATTACCAAATCACTAAGTCGCTTATACCTAAAAGTGAATAGCGTTCAGCACTAAATTTACCTGTAATAACAAAAGGAAAAAGTTTTGGTCACGGATGTTCGTTGGTAGAATAAGTCCATGGATTACATAGTAGGAGAAAGAGGTGGAATAGTGCCACATTTTAGTGACAGATGCTCCAAGTGTTTATCTTTTGAGTATGGTAGCTGCCATCTCAAACAGAACACATCCAGTTTTGGTCTCCATCACGGACGTTCGCTGTAATTGTCATGATATTAAATGCCTTAATACATTCTTATTTATCTCTTCACGACGATTTTTCTCTCATTCCTAAAGTAGCCTGAACATGCTGCGACCAAACAGAAAAAACAAAACAAAACAAAAACAAATCAGAAAAGTGCTACGCAGTCACATTCAGGATATATTGTAACAAAAAGAATGAAATGACGGAAGAAGAAACGGAGTGGTTTCAAAAGGACGTGGAAGCAGTTGAATGAAAATGAGAAGAAACAGAGAAGGGATCGAGCTCCAACACACAGAGAAAAGAATTGCCAGTGCCCTCCCGTTATACCGAATTCCTCTGAAGAAGTTCTTTTTTTTTAATTCATCGAAATGCCGTCACAAGTGAACTGAAATAATGCAGTATACAATTATTGTCTGATGAAAACACGCAAATCCTCCGCTTATCATGACATGGTGTTTTTTTATACTCACCAATGAAAAGCAGTATCAATTTGTAATTTTGTTCCAGATTTTTTTTTTTTTTTTACATTTAAGAGACAGGGAGATCGTCAAGCTGTTTGTGCTTTTGTGCTTACTTTGAAAACACATGTTAAAAAAGTAATGATTTAGAATAGGTTTAAGGTTGCACTTTGATATGTTCGCTCTTCCAAAGATTCGTTACTTCGAATGTCCAAAGGTTTGTTATTCCGAAAATGAAAAAAAAAAATGTTCGTAGTTAATTCAGTAGGTTTCTTATTAAAGATGTTCTTATTCCGAAAGTTTGTTAAACCGGAAATCAAATATTAAGGTTCACTATTTTTAGGTCCGTTCTTCTAAAAACGGAGTGGGCCTGATATTCGTTTAGGTAAAAACAATTATCATGAGATTTTGAAATCTGGAGGATTTGGTGGTTAATTTGTTTCTCCACATTTGGATAAACGAACCTGATTTTTCATGTTCCAATTGATTAACGTTTCGATTAAACTTTGGTGATTCCTATCAATTAGCGTATAAAAAAGCTTCATGATTATACGAACTCTATCAATTTTCGGATTGACAAATTGTGAATAACGAGCCTCCGAAATGACGCGCCACAAAATGTTTGTTATAACAAACCATATTGTATGATATCGAAGTCACAAACATCCATCCAAGTTATATGGACTTATTGTGTCTTGTTATGATGAAACGTCGCAGTATCGAACCTAATATCATTTCTGACGATTATATAAACACAAATTCTCCTCGGTAGCAGTGTGTAACACAAGGAGCAAACGCAGAGGGATATCTTCCTAACGTATTCGTTTGCCCTTCCCAGCTAAACTTCGAATCTCTGTAACGGAGCACATTTCTTTTGTTTTTCTATGTCAATTCTTTGTCATATTTAGCTGTGACCTTGTTCGTTATAAGCAAATTTTTGCATTGTAGACTTTAGATAACAAATTTAGGACTTGAATCTTTTCTTCGTGATAACGAAATTTTGATGAATATATTCGTTCTCAAGACTGGACTACGTCACTGAGATTACACGTACGTTTGTGCGTTCATTTACGAGAGTTGGAAAAATTGTTTTCTTTGATTCCTCAGCCTGAGAAGATAAACAAGCTTTTATAATTGAGAATTGGTAATATCTATTCAGGATTTTGCAGAGGAGTTTGTTCTCGACATGAAATTGCTGTTTGCTGTGAGTAGACTGCGTTTCCAACTCAAGAGAGCTGCATTGTTCACTATCTTGTTTGTTCCGAACGTCCGTGAGCTATATGCGAACCTCCGTGATGAAAACTATGCTATGTTTGTTGGGCTATAGAGACTGCCTAGATCAGATACATCTTTAAAAGGTATGTTATTATTTGGGAGTAAGGATTAAAGTATGGGATAGTGAAATAAGAGATCAACATATTGAGTTTCTGTAAAATGGGCGTAAAGTGGAGAAAGTGTTTAGCGGAAGAGCAATATTTCAACACAAATGACGAATTTGGTTAAATCCTCAGTTGTCTACAATTACGTACAGGTTAAGAGTACAAGCTTAATATTCTGCCAACACATACACATGTCCCTTAGATATTTCGTTACGATTTTGATCTGAATCAGATCGTTGCAAAGTGTGTATGTTAAATGGTATTCAAATGTATATGCAGTACTATTATTCACGGACGTTCGCTGCTCTTAACATGGCAAACTTCCGCAGTGAATAAAAACTTGTTCCTCTGGGAAAATTCTAGTATAATTGGGTTCATATTAAAGCTTGAGTTATAGTCTTTCAGGTAAGATAAATGATTTGGAGAATTTCATACTTTTTAAATTTTGCGTTGTTTTGGCTCAATTGTACATCTGGATAAGCGTTCGTTTTATCACAATCAATGGGAATTACCTTTACTTGATAAGATTTTCGCCTGCTGGCTCTGCAGGCTTCTTTCAAAATTCTGACCCATGTATATATATATTTATATATACACTCAGCAAAAAAGTAAGTTCCCCCCTAACATTTTTGGATATATCTCAAAAAAGTATTTTACGGATTTTCACAATTCAAACGGGAATGAATAGGCAATTTCATTACTCATAACATGAATGACATATCATTGCCACCAGATATCATTATTGGTGTAAAAAAACGCATTTTATGTCAAACTACATGGGAAAAAAGTTGCACTTCAGGCTATATGAAGCATATTGTATACATTTCCTATGTAAGTTAGCTAATGACCTTTTTAAACTGTGCAATTCTCAGGAATTTCTTCAGGTACAATGTGCTTCACTATGAAACAGATGTTATGCATACCTTTTAAACAATAGCCTTTTCAATATGAAAATGTAGGTAGAAGCCATGTGATTTGTAATTCCATTCTGGGTTGATCACATTAATGTGATCCACATTAATATAATCCACGGAATCAGTTTTTTTCATAATTACCCCACTCAACAATCTAATGAGTTTCATTTGCCCCTCCTGAGAACTTTATTAGCTCAGAGTACATTTATATACACCGGTCCTAGATTTTGGAATTCATTAAGCTGTGAAATAAAAAATTTCCCTTCTTTGCATTCTTTTAAGCGCAAGTTGAAATCATTTCTTTTAAATCCTCTTTGATATATTTCGCTATTAGTTATATCTCATCAACCTCAGGGTTCATCATCCATCCACCAATCTTTCGATTACTGACTTCATTATTACGTAATGGATTACATGGATTATTATGCAATAGCCATTAAATCCCTGCACAGCTGCGTGCAGTACCAGCCCTCTGAAGCACATTCTCAATCACCCCCTGTTCCATTTCCCTAGTTCAGCGTGTAGGCATTCTCTTATTCTCTTTCTCTTTTTTTTTCTTTTCCTTTCTCTCTCCCCATTCTTTCCGTCTTTTTGTCAAGTCGTGTCATGTCTTTTGTATTTCTCCTGTCTTGTTGTGTTCTGTCGTAAATTATATCTGTGATAAGTATTTGTAAATAAGTAATTCATAAGTTTGTTCATTTTTTGAGTGGTTCACAACATACACGCTTGCTTTTTAGTGGACCTCTCAGTTCTTTTTTTTTTCTCAACTGAAGCATAACTTTGTACTTTTTTGCCAGTATGCATTCTTTTGTTTATTTGTGTCATTTATCTTTCACAAAGTCGAATGTTTATGTTTATGATGTAATTCCAAATATATTATGCGTTATGTTTTGTTGGAAAAAGAAGAATGAAAAATGAATGAATTGAATTGAATTGAATGTGCCTATGGCCATTTTGCATCATGCGCTCAAGTTGTAGATGAGTTTGTTGAGGGAAATGGCATCGAACGTATGGAGTGGCCTGCAAGATAGCCTGACTGTAATCCAGAAGAGAATCTTTGGGATGTCCTAAGCTTAAAGCGAGCAAAACCAAAACTAAAAACAAATGAAAGTCGGCATCGAATTTATAGCCCTTCAACCTTTCGTTATACTGTTCGCATATCTAACTTTAATAGGTCCTATGCCATCTTGTTTGTCCTAGTTCATGGTTTTACCACTGCTTGTGTGACCCCATGTCCGGCTACGATCAGCATATTTTGAGTGAGTCCTAGGACACTCCTAGGAATATAATGGAGTCATTTCGCAGAGATACTAAGGAATGTCCCAGGACAAGCCGATTCGCGCAATTTTTCCACTTTTGGAGTGGAAAAAAATGCCGAATTGGAAAAAAAAAAATCATCCGCAACCCTTCTTCAGTCATTTCTTATTCCAAAAAGCTTCGTCTCACATAAATCCTCCCCCAGCACCGCCCTAATCATTGATGTAATGACTGTAAATGTGCACTAAGTGGAACAGTCTCGTGTTTGGGGGAGGGATTGGTCAATCATTCGAGTGAAAAGCCCCCTTCGTGGTTACAAAAAAAAAATCATCGTCAGAACAAATGCAATCGAGGTGACCGATATAGGCTAACTGCCAGCGTTCGCCAGCGTTCGCCAGCTTTCGCGTTGTTCTCCCAGACACACCTTCCTAATCGCGTGCGTTCGCGTCGTTTTCCCTGCATATAGCACATGAAAAGATACTGTTCCACCATGCGGAGCTACTAGTTGAATGGTTTAATATCGTTCTGTCTCAAATTAACAATACGTTTACACTTTAAAGGAGGGAAGTAGTTTTTTTTTTCATTTTTTAAAGCAAACTCAGTTGTACTGAACTGCAATAATTTCGAAGCAGATAACCATTTCCGGACAAATAACGACAGCAGCTATATCAACAAAATAAGACAAGGACCCTCTACTTTCACGTATAGGAAAAGAGAACATCAGAGTCAATTTTCACTGCCTTGTGTTGCTTGTGCCAAACAATAACAGTATAAGGTATACATGTAACTGTAGTTTAACAGTGGTAAAAGGGAAAAATGGCTAACACGAGTACTGCGTGTATGTACATAGGCCTGTAACGTGTGTGTGTGTGTGTGTGTGTATATAGTCGTGTGTATGTGTTTGTGTGCATGCGTGTGTGTGTAATTACATAATGTGTGAATGTATATCATAATGTTTTTTCCGTGTGTACAACCCAATTGTATTAAAAAATCATAATTTCATAACTTCCCCTTTAATGAATGTTCCTGATAGATGTAATGATGCTGCTTGTAAATATCATGCTCAACGCTCAACCCCATCGATCATTGGTTCATTTGATTTTGTTTAATATTGGTTTGTAGTGTCGGTAATTCATTATTCGTTTTCTTATGTATTTTACGAGGTCCCATTTTGCCCAAGCTTTGCTTTTGAGTAAGACCCTCCAATTCCATTTCAGTTCTAACAATTTGTATTTTAAATACAGTACGCATATATTAAAAAGATAATACATTCATGTTCTCTTCAAGTTGTTAATTACTTTCACATGTATCTTAATATTTCACCTTTTGCAATAATTACAAAAATGCTCTCGTTATCATAATATATAATTTCTCTGTTTATTTGATATGAAATGAAAAAAAAATAATTTCAACTTTGAACTTTGATGGAAATGCACCCTTCTGACTTTCAACATATTCCATTTTTATTATTGTATTTGTAGACTCACCGTAGGAAATATCCAACGATGATGTTCCTTCTGGCTTCTGTGCTGCTGCTGAGTTGCGGACTCTCGAATGGTGACTCATCCTACTCAATCCAAACCTAACAAATTATTATTTTAAAGCTAGGGACACATTTCGGACAAGTGCTCTTTTTAGGAATTCTTTTCATCGCGAGATAAAGATCAACTATAAAACAAGCCAACCCTGCCTGAAATTGATATTTCATGAATTAAGAAAAGTAAGAGGTTCATACATTTTCAAACACACAAACAAACGAACAAAAAACAAATTTTTACGTTTATATACTAATTCAGGTAAAAAAAAGAAAGAATTTAACCCATTTTCATGTTCAACTTTCCTATATAAGACTATCATAAAAATCAATATTCAAATTGAAGGAAAGGCAACTGTCTTCAGACAGGATAGCCATGGCACAGATATTGCAACTTTAGGCCCCATAGAGCACATTTCTTAATCTGTTCCATTAAGCTAAATGAAAATTGCAAAATTGTTCACTAAAAAAACAAACAATTTGAAATTCAACCATATTATCCAGAAAGGTAATTCAGCGCTTTCAATTTTACTTGGTTCATTGCAAGTAAAATGAAATTTATGATAGAAAAGTAATACTTTTATCCCACAGTCAATATCTCTCTTTCTTTCTCTCCGGCTTCTTCTGTCTTTCTTTGAAAGTGGATATCTTGATGGGTCGTATTATCTTTCATTTAACGCAGGAAATTTACATAATCTTCTTCTCTTTTTTGTTTGTTGATAGAAAGAAATTCAATCCTGAAGTTTTATCAAGTCTTTTACGCGGTTACATAATCGCATATAATCATATTATGTGACCGTGCATCACAAAACAAACAAAAGGTCACACCCCTTGATTTTATGTGAGGACTCAAGAAAGGTGAAACAGGTCAACTGAGTCAGTTTTGAGTTTTCCATATTTTCTGAAAGAGCTAAAAGGTTTTTTTTTTTGCAAACAAACTCTTCTATTCTTCTTCTATATTATCCCTAAGTTTGTGATCATAAATTGAATTGGAAAGTGGGTTTTCAGCAGTTTTTCTACAACCCTTTTTTGGTAAAGTAGTGTGATCAGGTTTTTCTAGGAGGCCCCTTTTAATTTCTTGAAAATCCTTTGCACACTCTTCACTTTCAACTCTAACTACTTTTTAAGCGATGATGCTACTGCTTTCAAAGTTGACATTTATTATGAACAGAATGTGTCAATCAAGCATGCTCAATTTCAGCTTAATTTGATAATCCCTTCATTGTTGTTGCCACAATGGCTTACATCAAGGTTTTTGTCCCATTCATGGCACGGGTAGCACGGTTTAGTAGAGATTAGGTAATTGAATAGACCCCGTACTTCACAGCCTCTTTTCTCAGTTCAAAATTTTCCATAGAGTGCGCTTTCTTTCCAATATTTATATAGGTTAGGAGAATCCATTTGAATTGACTTATACATCATCTTAGAGCTTAGAGTCTGCTCTTTCAGAATCTACCCTTAACTGAAAATCCATGCCTGGCGACTTTTTTGTGTGTTTTGTGGTGCAAAGTCACATATACCATGATGGCATAAAGAAATAATTGTGCCTTTGGAAAATATTCCTATCTTTTATTGCTTTTTTTTTAATGCACGGCCATGTACAGCACTTGAATGGTGTCTTAGTGACTAGTTTCCATGACTTTGTGTATTTTTCGGGCATGATTTGTTATCTCAATCCATTTTTCTCTTCTTCCCATCATCTTACCAAAGAATATTATTCAAAGTAACGGAATATTTAGAGCTATATGTGAGACATCCGGAAAGCCACACAGGCAAATGTAATGCAAGCCAACCTGGCTTTGCTCTTGTTTCAAAATGTAGTCAATCATTCACACGAGGTTTCTGATTTGATCCTGCTGGATTAAGCACATTTTGGTACAAAACAAAAGTGGATTTAGCACCAATGGGAACAAAACTCCTTTGTCATTTCCTTATTTCTCCATTTTCTGCTAGGAATTTCAATACTTCGAAGAAGAATTTGTGACATCAAGACAACGATCAGGACGATATAAAAGAATATAAAGTGAATTCAGCATGTTTTCATATTTCTTGCAAAAAGTATCAGCACAAGTTTACGATCCCACTTTCAGAAAGCAGAGGAAACAAAATAAGTCGTAACAAGTGTGAGTAAGAAATCGAAGGAGAATGTGCTTTTATTTATTTATTTATTTATTTATTTATATACGTCTTATAATCCCCCAAACAAAAAGAAATATTACTACAGAAGAGTCAGAGAGAGAGAGAGAGATAGAGAGTGATAGAAAAGCGAAGACAGAATGAATGAGTAGGACAGAACACAAAAACAATCACAGGTACAAGTAGACCTACACAGACAGATAATATAAATTAACTCAAATCAGGATCACGTAATGACACATAATAGTTTCCCTCAATGAGCGCAACTCTCAAAAAGAAAGCACGATCTCTGAGAAAGATGATATCATGTGTCATTTACACTGTTTTCGCCCTTTATCTTTTTTATTTTAAATGCCCAGTTGGTGCCATCACTTGTAATGAGTGCATGGAGATGTCGTCAACATTGTCGGATCTTCAAGCTGAAATCAATGAAGCCTCAGCTGAGGAATATAACAGCGTCCCAACAATAATGTCCTGCCAGACACCCATTCGGACGATTTGTCCGGACAGGTGCATTGCACAGCAGTTCATTTTTACTCTTACCAGTGACACCTGTAAGTAAAGCCTACGTCACTCTTCTCCCGACCCTTGACCTCCCATCATCCCAAGATACACATTTTCATTTCTGTTTGGGGGTTTCTTCATTGATTTATAGATACAGTACATGTACCACGACCAATCTTAGCACTGCATAGTATCCTACTATACCAGCCAACGACTGGATACCCATGACCACGTGAGAGAGGGCCGCTCATGATAGTAACCGTCGTCTTGGGCGATTTTTGTAGGTCAAAATATAGCAAAGTTTCTGCTAAGAGTGAGTGCATTATTTGATGTCTGCGTTTCACATTTCATAGTTTATCCGGGTGGCCCCGCCCTCGAGGGGGAGGGGGACAAATCGGGTTCATTTTCAGCTTCATTTAGAAAAAACCTTTTTCGGGATTTTTTTCGAAGTTGGCAGTGAGCATCATTTAGGTGGTCCCATGTTATTATGTTCCAAAGAATCCCCCACTCCCCTCTATATTTAAGAATATTTAACTAATATTCTATTAAACCAAAAGAGATAGGACTTTCGTTGTAATGATTATATATTTTCAAATTTGTTTGCGGAGAAGAGGGGGAGAAGGTGTGCAGGGGTGGCCTCAAACACCGCATTTTCTTTTGGGTTTTTTTTTTTCTTTGGGGGGGGGGGGGGAGAAGAGAGGACCTAGTTTCGCTTAATTTTCAGCAAACTTGGCAGGATGATAAATGGAATTTAATTCTATACTATAGTGATAGCAATAATGGGCACCGTGCAGTGCTTAATGGTTCCATAGGGGGCTCGAAACCCCGAAATTAGCGTTTGCTTTTTTTTTTATTGCCCAGCTTCTTTAAATTACAAAAAAAAAAGACACTGAGTGAAATGAAATGAAGTATGCATACATTATATATACTTTAGTGGATGTCAAGTCTGTTTGTGGCAGATCCAGAGAGGGCTGGCTTTCAAAATGTGATCTTTCTTATGAAAACACATGGTCTATTTTTCCTCGCAGTTAACATGTGTCAATGGCAGTGTACTGGGTAATTTAGTCTGCAAGAATATGCCAAAGGTGAAATTATATGCGATACTCCATTAGGGGGCTAGACTACGGGTGTCTTGATTTCTTTCATTTCGTTTTCCGCACAAATGTGAGATCATTTTCTTTTATTTGCTTTGTTATTTTGTTTTGAATATCGGAAATGACACTTCTGGCACTTGTATTTCGTCGAAAATCAAATGCTTCATAAAACGCTGATAGTATCAATATGAAACGCAAGATATTTTTGTTGTGCTTTTTAGCTATCGACAGAAATATAAATCCAAAAATTCAATCGACGGAATGTGTAGCGCTATGTTTAGATTATGTAAGAAATGCACGAAACAGTATGTAAGAGTGTGGTTACGTTTCACTGTTTTATTTTTTATAAACATTTTATAATACCATATATATATATATAAGCAAAAAAAAAGTAAACACTTTTTCAAGTTCATAATTTTCATAGAAGATTTTTATGAAAATCAATTTATTTTATACCATATCAAAGGTAATGTATTTGGCTATCACCTTACTCTCTAAAAAAAATCGAGCGAAAATATTCACTCTTAAAGAACTGAATACAAAAAAGAGTGAATCTAGAGTGAAAATGGAGTGAATTTTGAGTGAAAATGTTCATTTTCACGCATTTTGGAGTGACCTCAGGGATCACCCGAAGATTTTGGAGTAATCCCTGAGGTCACTCTAAAACATTTTCACTCTAAATTCACTCTTTTTTTGTATTCTCTCTTTTAAGAGTGAATGTTTTCACTCGATTTTTTTAGAGAGTAGTGGGGTTACATAAAGAGAAACCTTACGCATGAGTGAACAAGTTTATTTTTGTCTTCCAAGTCACAAAAGCAAAAATTGCAAAAATTGACACATTGTCTTTCATTTGCAAATGCCCTTTAAGATAACAAAGATAAGAAACGACCAATTTAACACAATGAAAGAAATGAATGAAATAGCAAAAAAAGGTTTTCGTTCTCTTTATCTCTTTGTAGCCTCTAACAGTATCAAAGTGGGAAACTTAAAGGGAAAATTAGAATTTTCTGTCAACTCAAACTTCAAATGACATAGAGTGTAAGGGCAAAAAGATGATTAAATGTACTAATATCTTTATTTCATTCATTCAATTTTGTAATTTAAGAATTCATATGATAAACGGAAGAACCAAATATGATTTACAATTTTCCTAATTTGAGAAATCAATTCAAAATCCTACCATTTTTGTTGATATTGCTTCTTTTCTCATTTCATTTGAATTTGGATTTGACAGAAAGGTCTTCATTTTCCTTCATTATTTTTAGCCTTTATTGATCTTTCGGGCTCAAAAGATATTACAGCGATCATGGGTATAATCACATTTTTTTTTTTTTTTTGCAACTGAAAACAATATTTTTTATTGTCTTGAATTTGTCTTTTGTTGTTATTGTTACGTGGAAAAGCATTTACGCATGAATGACAACTTGTTCATTTTTGCAATTTTTACTTTTGTACCTTGGGAGAGAAAAACAAAGGTATTCACTCATGCGTAAAGTTTCGCTTTTCATTGAGAGCCAATTAAATTACCTTTCATATGGTATATTATACATTAACATTCAGCCAAAAATTCTATGAGAAATATAAACTTGAAAAGGTGTTCACTTTCTTTTTTTGCTGAGTGCATATATATATGAAAGGTTTGTTTGCAAAAACCGATAAGTCCATTTTTGTCGAGCCCACCGAAGGTGTGGGGAGACTTAAGCCCGCCGCACACTACACGATTTTGCCCCGATTCACCGGTCTTAAGACCTTAAGACTAGAAGTGTGACGTCACAGTCTTGCCATTTTCTTGTCGTACGACTGGGTCTTAGCGCCAGTCGTAGAGATTTGACATGTTGAATTTCTACCGACTGGTCGTGGGCTTTCAGCCATTCACAATGCAGTAAAATGCAAGCGCACGCATGTGCGCACTACGCGCGCTTTACAGTCGGGTCGTATAGTGTGCGGTGTCCGGTCGTGCGACTGGTCTTAAGACCCAGCTTGGCTTAAGACTTTAAGACCAGTCTGATCGTGTAGTGTGCGGTGGCCTTAAGAGATCGCCTGCGGCGTCTGTCCGTCCGTCGTCCGTCCGTCCTTCGTCCGTCCGTCGTCTGTCCGTAACGCTAAAAAAAACTTGAATAACTCTCTATTGAGAATTTCAATTTCAATCAAACTTGGAGGGAAGAGTGGTTTAACAAAGTTCCACATTTTTTCAAAGATGAAATGCACCTCAAGGTCAAAGGTCACAGGCAGAGGTCAATGAACTTTACGGCCCAATGTTAGGTTTTTAGTTCGCGTTTCGTTTATGGCTCATAACTTTTGATCCCTTTGTCCGTTTGTGACCAAACTTGGATGGTAGATGTCCCTTCGGGAGGTGAATGTTATCACAAGGTCAAAGGTCACAGACAGGGGTCAACAAACTTTTAGGGCCCAATGTTAAGTTTTTATGGCGCGTTTCGATTATGGTTCATATCGTTTGATCCCTAAGTCCGTTTGTGACCAAACTTGGAAGGTAGATGTCCCTTGGGGAATTAAAGGTCATCACAAGGCCAAAGGTCATAGGCGGGTCAATGAACTTCTGGGAGTTAGAAAATATTAATTTCTTGTGCGCGAATGGGCGATACACAATTTGGCACTTGCCTTGTTGAAGATTTTGAAGTACGATCTCTGTCATAAAGTAGAAATATTACCTTTTCAATGATATATTGGTCACTACATAAAAAGTATATTTGTAAAGTTATGGTCAATGAATTTCACTTTATTTTTTTGACCTTTAATCGCAAATATCTCCATTTGACAAATATGGACTTATCGGTTTTTGCCAACAAACTCTTCATATATATATAATACCACGTACGTATAATATGTATGAATGATTTCCTAATTCATGTATTATGTATGTGTATGTCTCTATGTATATTATGTATGTATATGATTGCTTTGTTTCGGGATGAGACTTTTCTGGTCGTCATCATTCTAGTAATCATTTCGATTATAGGCATCGGTATAACTAGCATTGGTATGATGCTTCGATCGGTTGTGTTTATTTCTAAGATAACACCCCCCCCAAAAAAAAACTAAGTAAGGAACAAAATTAAAAAAAAATAACATAGCCACGATAACACTGCCATATCACCACAGTGAACCCCCTCCTCTGTCTCTCTCTCTCTCTCTCTCTCTCTCTTTCTGTCTCTCTTTGTTGCCTCCTTGGTTATCATTTCAACGTACACAGCTGGTGACGATTCGGTGACACTGACTCAGCTAGGCTGTAGTGACCAGAACACAAACGAAGTGCCGCTCAGGGACGACAACTGTTTCAGTACGGAAAATTCCGCAGGTTTCGAGGATGTACTTACGCAGTACACGCAGTATATGAACAAACATCTGAGCCATAGCGGCATCTTGCCATCTGGCATGACATTAACCGACACCGCTGTCTCCCTGTGCGACACAGACAACTGCAACGTAGTGCCAGAGACAACGACAGCGGGCGCAGTGCACATTTTGGGGAGTGCGATTGTGCTGATTGGCTCTTTGCTTAGTGCCATCGTATTCCAAGCCGTGTGAATGGATAATAGTGTGTCGCTCTTAAGCTACAGTAATGCCCTCGGTTGTTGCGTTTCTTAAATACTTAAATCACGGCAAAGGAATAAAGAGTGCACTTTATTAAGCAAAAGTAGTTCCTAATGACATGTGAATGCAAGTTTACAGCAAATGTCACGTAATATGTAAATCGGGGAAACAATCTCTCAGTTTCTGTAATCATTTATAGTCATTCCCATTTGTAATTGTAAAAGTGCGTGTACAATGATCAGATACCTGACTAGTCAAACTGAAATGTCCTTTTAATTTTAACGAAAAGGTTTTTTTTTTCTGCAGATTCAGTTCAGATCATTTATTTTATGTTTAATTAGTTTGTCTTATCAGTTTATTGCAGGTTAATCAGATGCCTAGCTGTGTATGTTCGGATTACTGCAGTGAAAAAAAGAAGATAGTAACGTGTAATTTGAGGTATTTATAATTAGCTGTTATACATTCACTCAATTTTGCTGTAGTGTCGACTTACGCTGTCATCAGTCTTCTTCTATGTATGTACCATGACATGAGATAGGAGATGAACTCGCCATCTATGTGCGATGTGTGCTAGTGTAAATTATACAATAGAAGTATGTTCTATCATGCAAAATACTGTATTATAGAACGACAAATTACTAAATTGTCCCGAGTGCTGTTTTGTTTCAGCGAGGCCGCATGCAGATTTGAAACAAAACTGTTATACGAGGGATAATCGGATTCGGAGTTCTGTAGTCCAGTACTGGTGCATCAATCTCAGATATTAAGCCCTCTCCCTGAAGTTAGGAGAAAATTGTGAAACTGTAAACGCTTTTTTTTTAGTGGTAAACTGATTCCTCCAGGAAAAAAAGACTGACTTTGTCTCGATGCGAGTTCCATAGTAGTGGAAGAATATATATGTGTAACATGATAATAATCATGATGTATTGCCATGAAAGTCTGTTACATTAGGAATACAGTCCGTCTAAGGCAACCCGAGTAAAACAATGCTTTGCTAGGGTTTTCGACACCGTTTTGTCTCACCAGCCAAGCTTCTTATCTGCACAGTTAATCCCTTATACAAACATTGACCTATAACAGAAGAAAGTACTCCTTTGAATCCATACACGAGTGGCAAAATTGATCTGATTGGCAAAGGGTCTGGAATTCAGACTACCCTTATCTAGAAAACGGTGTCGAAATAATCCCCAAACCCGAGTTGGGAAAGATTTTAGACGTGCAACTCCTCCTCCAACTCGGGTTTGAGGATTATTTCAGCACCAGTTTGTAGATGTGTAGTCTACGTTAAAGACACTTATACATTTGCGGCAGTGGAAATGCATTGCTGATGACCAAATTACTTCTTGTTGCATGATCGTGATGTGAGCATCGTAATATTTTGTTAATTTTCTACCAAACACAAGCTGCACGATTTTTTTTTATTACATATTCAAGAAAGTGCAATCTTTATTTGTGCAGGAATTTTTTTTCTCTGCAAGAATACTTCACAGTTCTTTACCACTCTACACTATATAGGGATTGATTCAACACTGTTTTAGGGGATTGCAAGGTATAAAACCTGAATTGTATAAAGATATCATATTCTGGGAGGTGGGGAAGTCTCTTCCAACCTCCTCGGCATGTAGAAATGGCAGAGAGAATACTCATGACAACATAGCAACAGCAACGTGCGGCAAAGCACGCTGATGTGTGCGTGCACCCATGCATGCAGTCATTTTACACTTGCCAGACTGAGATAAAAACAAAGGAGGGGGGGGGGGGGGTCTCTGTCATGAGAGAGCCAACCGTTGGTAATGCTGGGTATGGCAGTATATAGGATAAAGATAGCAGCTTCTCTTGTGTAAACATTCAAAACGGTGAGTTCAATTTAGACGAGGTGTTCTCGTCATGAGAAGAGTAGCATTCATGTCCATTTTTTGTTTTCTATGCGTTAATCTCTCAGTGTGTTTGTGGGTGTTTGTGTGTTTATTTATTTTGCTATTATCCCTACAGTCGGTTCAGGTTCAAAAGGTGCCACTCATACCACATGGTCGTCAAACTCCCATCCAATCCAATGTAAACGGGATTACGTAAAAACATTGTCATTTTGTTAGATTTTCAAGCAGGCTAGATCATGATGATAAATAATTGAGTCGACGCGATCTATTTTGTTTTCGATTTAAAATAGTTACTAGTTATTTGCTTATTAAAGCGGTCGTTACCGCTCGACCCTCTAGGCATATGACGTCATTTGGAGAGCATGCAAGTGATCGTGACCTTGCATAGTCGAACGATCGGCACGACTACGTTGATTGTTCTATCATTAAATTACCCTGCATACATACGTAACTGAAGTCCTCTAAGGAATCACGAGGGAGCTGTAAGAATGCATACTGCTAGTACTAGATGGCAAATGAAATAAAATCAGAGTGCAAAAAAAAGTTATTCTGCCTACGCGTTACCTTTCTTATTCTCAATGCAGGGTTACCAGCTATCAACAATAACCTTTCTTCAACTCTGAAGAGTAAGAATTGACACGGACACCTTTATGCTGGAGATGCCTTAGACTGGTCATTCTTCGGTTTCATTAGTACGATTTATTCATCGTAATTTCTTGCTTGCCGGATATTCTTGAAAACAAACTAACAAACAAACAAAACTTATCATAATCAGTCATTTCAACCGTTTCGTCACATCGTAAATTCCTATGGAACCAACACATTTACGTCATTTACCCTATTTTAAGGCTATCCTATAAAGAATTGTACTATGTATTCCATCTAATTTGAATATATATAAGACGTGTAGCATATCATTCACACAAAAAAAAAAGTTCAGAGGCGAATCGTTCAATCAACAGTTCTAGATTATTTAGATAATAACTGATTATTCATTCAGAGTATATTATGTCGTTTCATAAACGAATTTTAGAAAAAGAAATATAACAGAGGGGGATTTGTATAAATTGATTTCTAAAATCAAAAATTTTTGGTTATTATAATAACAGAAAAGGAGGAGACCGCGATCATAAACAGCAGCTTGACATGGATTGAGGCCTCGGGGTAAAATTCGAGACTTAAAATCGATTTACATATCCGTATGACGCACGTATCTATAAAATAGAATCAATAGCAAAATCTAAAATATCCTAGAAATTTAGGAAATCAAAAATAAAGGGGAAATTCAAAAATAGTTTTCGTTTATTTGTTATCAATAGGCATTGTTTACCATAATACTGTGCTGAGGTGAGTGAGTCCCTTGTGCTGTGCTGTGCTGAGCTGTGCATGCGATGAAATACAATTTTGTTAATTTAATGTTTGGGCATATATACCTGATTGAGTTGATTCTGTTTTATTCTTTGTGTCACATGTATGTCTTTTACATACTTCTGTATACAATATCAACAATTTTGATGTGCAGCAAATTACTAAAACTAATACTCTATCAATATAAACTGTTTGTGAGTGAACGTAAAAAAACCAAAGCTTCTAATCACTCATACATAATTATATTTCGATAGAAGATATTTTTTCATAAGTGCCTTAAAAGAAATATAATTTGGTGGTTGTCGAGTTGGGTAAGCGTGAACGCTGGAGTTCACAGTGAATGGGTTGTGGAACGAGGAAGGGAGGGCGTTGGATTTGTATTATTTTTACATTAATATTGCGCATAGTAATGTATGAATATCGTTGCTTTTCAGAGTTTTTAATCTAAAAAATAATGGTTCAGAATTTGCAAGATAATGTGAGTTGGTACAAATGCGGAGTGCTCTTTTTTGTAGAAGGTGAACTGATTGAATTTTTGTCTTGTTAGAATTTGCCCATACCATATTGCAGCATGTGATGTATGGTAAAATCAGTGCATTATATAAAATAGAAAGAGACTTTTCTATCAAAAAATCTTTCAGTTTGAACAAGATACCTATGTCTCTCGATACAATATTACTTACATTATTTACATGTTCATTCCAGGTAAGATTAGTATCAATAGTTACACCAAGAAATTTAGTAAACTTTTTTTTTTCTGCAAGGGGTAACCCACCATGACATTGCAATCAGTTTTGCAATCATGACATTGCAATCAGTTTTGTAGCAATACGTGGGTTTTTTATATTTTGAATTGTTATGTGATGGTGTTGTTGTTGTATTTTGTCCTGTAGAATGTATTGTATGTGGTTTTCTTGTGAAATAAATGAGAATAAATTCAGTTCAAAATCAAGTTAAATCAAGTAATTTAACGCTTACCGTCTATAAGCCGTCACCCCTTGAAAATAATTCTTATGAAACAGGTTCCAAGAAAGACACACGCAGTCGCGCAAATCAATTGGTTGCAGACACTGCTTGTTATGTATTTCAAAAGTCAAGCTGTACTATATAGCTATTATCATGTCTGCACCGACGCAATCGCGATCTTGACTAAAATAGATGGTTCTGATCAGCGCGTATCACGCACGTAAGTTTTAAGTTTCAAGTTTCAGGTTCATTCATCTTTCTTTCTTCTGTAAACGTAACAAGCTTGAATAGCAAGCATAAACTTAAGTGGAATACAATGGTTAAGCAGGAAATAGAACACAGACGACGAAACCCTACGGCATTGGAAAAAAAAGCTTGTAAAATTAAAGGTGCCTTCTACCACCGCGCGTCGTACAATATTATGCTTATCCACCTCACTTTTACTGGTATACAATAAGTTTGTTCAAATGGATATGATCTCTAGCGGTATAGACATTTTGCGTTTGTCGGTGGTTTTGACTTCTTATAGTACAAGCGATTGTCGTTATAACAAAGTCCTCTCTATCGACAGCTTTTTATCGTTATACTATCTACATTTAGATATAACAAAACAATTGAAATGCATAAAGACACATGGAGGATAATTTTGGAAAATTAATTCTCGATTCCTTGTATCCGACATATCGTTATAACAGTGTTCGTTTGTAATTAATCCAATGATAAAGTGATTGAGAGTCTATCCAAGGAGTTGAATCAGTCAAGTCCTTTAAGAGCAGTTGCGTGCCAGTCCAGGTAGTCCAAGGCCAACCAGCACTAGATTGGCCTTTAGATACTCGGACATTTGCTTGGGTAGTCACTTGAAATGAGTTGAGTTTTGTGATAGGCATTGTGACACTCTCCTCGAGCTGAAGAGACTCAGTCCAGTCCGCTTAGTTGTGTCTTTGAGCGACGTATGTATCCCCATGATTGTACCGACACTGTCGCGGTGGAAACGCGGAACTAGGTATTAAATGTGACCGTGCATCACAAAGCCAACAAAAAGTCCCACGCCTTTGCACACTCTTCGCTTTCAATTCTTACAACTTTTGAAGGTATTACGCTACTGCTTTAAAAATTGGCATTAATCATTAACAGAATGTGGTAATAAAACATGCTCAATTTCAACTAAATCTTATTGTCTCTTCATTGTTGTTGCTTTGGTGGTTTACATTCTGTGTTTTGTCCTTTTCATCGACAGCTAGCACAGCTTGGTAAAGATTAAGCGCTTGGATAGACCCTGTACTGCAGAGCCGCTTTTCTCAGTTCACACTTTTCCAGAGTGTGTGCTTTCTTTCCAGTATTTAGATAGGTTAGGGAGTCCATTTGAACTGAGATATAAATCATTTCAAAGCCTATAGTCTGCTCTTTCAGAATCTGCCCTTAATTAAACTTACATAAAAATTATCTGGCGACTTTTTGTTGGTTTGTGATGCAGGGTCACAAGTGCTACTTTATCGGGACTGAATCTCCCTTATTTTTGATGATTAGTCTGCTCCACGCTGCCTGATCAGAACGACTGTATGACTGTATGAAATACCTCACAGTATGCCGCACAGTATGAACACAAACTCTACTGTATTGCTGGTAGACTAGTTCACAAGAAAAAATACTGTGAAGATATAAGGGTGTGATTTTGTCCCCTGAAATCGTTTGACAGAGAAGCGTGGCAAAGGTAAATTTGAGTACAGCTTCGTTAAAATGAGTTATTAAAATTAAGATTGAAAATTGATTGGCTGAAGTAGGGACGGTCTGATAGTTAAAACCAACGCATAAAGCTGCAAATTGATTTTGAGAGGTGATAATTATTCATCAGTGTCTGGGGAGTAACGTACAGAGTGACGTACAGTGTACACATCCATTTTTATTTGATTTGTTTTTTGGAAGAAAACAAAAAGACTGTGAAGGTCAATGGAAGAATTGTACGGCCGAGATGTCATCATCACTTTTTGGAATTGCATAATATAAAGTATAAGTATAGTTAAACTCGCATAAGTCGATCTTCTCGGGACTGAGCAAAACACATCGACTAAGGCGATTTTCGACTTGTGCGTAAGTCGAAAAAAATCGACTTACAGTTACACCACACGTTGTATATGTATAATGTACATGTATGTTGTCTACTCTGGAGGTGAGAGCTGGAGCGGTGTGCCCGATATCTGCCCTTCAGCAAGACACTTTATCCACATTGATGCAGGCCAGGGCTCCACACTAACTTTTATTTTGGTGGCCCGATCGGGCCACCAAAATGTTTGATTTTTATTTTTTGGTGACCCGAAAAAAAAACAACCAAGTAAAACGAAATCGGTCCTACTAAACATAGAAAAATAAATATAAAGTATTACTGAAGTGATACAGCATGGTACCCACGTCTAAAATAAATAAATAAAATATTTAATCATCTTATTCCGTTATTCTGCGTTCTAAGATTTAGCAAATAGACTTATAGATTATTACAAAAGTTGATGCTTATTTAGGTTGTCAAAATTTACGTTTGAAATGAAAAAGTGGGAGCATTTGCAGACATTTGTAAACATCCGACATTTGTTTTAGCATCATAAAGAGCCGAAATTACCGTTATTTATTTCTGATTGTAAAAGCAATCATCTACCATTTACAAATATTTTAATACCTTCCGGAGCCGAATGTTACCGTTAATCATTTTCAAATGTAAAAACAAGCAACCGACATTCATTCTAGGATCTTACGGAGCTGAATATCATCCTTAATCATTTCCGAACGCAAAATCAAATATCTAACATTAATTTCAGCACCGTAAGAAACTGAATCTTACCATTACTTATTTCCAAAAGTATAAGCAAACATCCGACATTTAATTTAGCATTATACGGAGTCGAATATTACCGTTATTCATTTCCAAAACTAAGAGTAAGCATCTAACATTTATTCTAGCATCTTATGGAGCCGATTATTACCGCTGTTCATTTCCAAAAGTAAAGGCAAACATCCGGCTTTTTTGGTGGCCCGACGTGCGTTTTTGGTGACCCCGGTCGCAAATCAACCATTCGCGAAATCGTGATTCGATTAGCGAAAAGACTCCGCTAAATATAATGCATAGATCGCTACACTCGGCAGGGGCTACGTCGTCCTTTCACCAGGTCTCGTTACAAAACCAAAATCTCGCGTGACTTCTTGCGTTACTTATCGTTAATGTTAACGAAACATCGTTAATTTGCGCTAGGGATCGTTACTCATCGTTACTACAAACGTTAATTTTCCCGATCGTTAGTTTGCGTTACTCACGATTCAGGTGAAACCGCTTGCGTTAATGAAACGTTAATATTTATTAATGCAAAGTTTCTTTTGGTATATACTGTATGTAAAGAAAAACTGGCGTCTCGTGATTTTGACAGTGATTTATCACACAATAAAATCTTATTCGACTTAGGCACAGTGAATTCGATGGTTTTTCCGTGAAAGTGTCTTTGGAATTTCATCGACTTAGGCGAGTATTCGACTTCAAAAATTCGGCTTGTGAGTGAATTAATACACGTAAAATACACGAAAAATCGGGACTTTTAAAATCATCGACTTGTGCGATTATTCGACATATGCGACGTCGACTTTAGGGGGTTTTAACTGTATGTATGTGTGTGTTTGTGTTTGTGTGTGTTGGGGTGGGTGGTTGTGTGCGCGCATATGTATGTTGAGAAAGCTGGGGAAGGTCGCTTTGTGCAAGGGGGCAAAAGGAGGTTAACGGGATTGGACGAATGTAATGATTAAAGGGTGCGGAGAGCTGTCTTTGGGAGTGGGTTTGTTTGGTCACACCATATAATAGGGATGTGTAACATGATTTCATTCTGCTTTGCTAGGTTGATCGACAAAATGATAATAAGTTTTGTGGTTTTTGTAACGTTATTATTTCTACCTCTTAAAAAGATTGTACTCAGTAATGATATAATTCTTCATTGACTTGTGCTCAATTGGTTACTTCGTACAGTACAATAAGAACTGTTTATAATGTTGCCTTTGTATCATTTATGATAGTGAATGCATACCATTGAAAACAAGCGTTCCTAGGGTGATTATGTGTGTGAGTGTGTGTGTGCCTTTGTATGTGTTTGTGTGTGCGACCTTTCTTGCGAAGAAAAAGCATATGCAATGTATCTCACTTGATACGTATTCTTTCCCTTTACACTTTTACGCAAATTTATTTTTGCACTTTCTCAAGCGATGGCTCCTGCTGATCCTTTAGTAAACAAATAACACACAAAATGATACCAAAAAGGCAGTAACAACAAAGAAAATACAAGACATTGCAGACGTTGACAAAACAGAAACAAGCTGTACATGGAAGACACATGTGGCACATGATCTTTGCAGCGCACTAAATGCTGTGGGACCACCCAGGAAGAAGTAATTTGTGCTTGCATAGGGAGATGTATGTACATGGATCTGTCAACTGAAACATGTAACCAGTCAGTCCAGAGGTACTTAAATCATTCTCAAAGCGGAGACACCAGATCACGTGATATGGTCAAACAACACTTGACAAGCAGACGACAGACATTACCGAAGTGCCTGCAACGACTGCAGCAGCAACTGTCACGTACAAACCAGTCACAATTGGTGATGCTTGTTACTCCAAAGTTTCGTACCGTCTAATTCGAATGGTGAAATTCTAATTCGAAATTCTAATTCGGGGAGCAAATGCGTAATTTCTAATTCGAGTGGTACATTGCGAGAAGAACGTTTTATAAGAAGATTTAAGACTAAAAGAAGAACTGCGTTTAAGTTCATCATCATTATTAAATCATGATTGTGACGATTGGAAGTACACGACCAAGTGCCCTTCTAAGTTTGAATGTGGAATGAGACCTTAATCATTATTAAAAACCCAAAAATGAATTGAGTAAATGTAACAATAATAGTTAAACACATCAGTGAAAGTTTGAGGAAAATGGAACCATCAGTTCACAAGTTATGGACGTTTACAGTTTCCGAGCCACTACTGATGGATAAGAGAACTACGACATTTTTTCACGTCAATTATTGAAAACGATATAACGAATTCCACAAAATTAATTTTTTTTTTGTTTACATGTTACTGATGTATGATAAGAGAGAATTTATCCCCGCGTTTTCTTTTTGGTTTTTGTTTTTGTTTCTCTGCGTGAGGTGAAAAAAGCGCAATTGTTTAATGCCAGGAAAGTAAAAATGTTTGTGACCCGCTACAACACAGGTATGCGAAAGCCGGGGGACGTAGATTTTTTGCAAACTGTATGACTTTATTTCCTTACTCTTTTGCTTTGATTTATAATTCGACTCATAAAAGTACTTGTTGCCGAAGATATCAATGATTTTATGATATAACGAAATCCACAAAATTGATTTTTTTTGTTTACATGTTACTGATGTATGATAAGAGAGAATTTATCCCCCGCGTTTTTTTTTTGTTTGTTTGTTTTTTTTTTTTTTTTTTGGGTGAAGTGAAAAAAAGCGCTATTGTTAAATGCCAGGAAAGTAAAACTGTTTGTGACCCACTACAACACAGGTATCCGAAAGCCGGTGGACGTAGATTTTTTCAAACTGTATTACTTTATTTCCTTGCTCTTTTGCTTTGATTTATAATTCGACTCATAAAAGTACTTGTTGCCGAAGATATCAATGATTTTATGAGATCATGTCGAGTGGTCTAACAAATCATCTTTTCGAGATGGATGTGGGATTCATTCACCCGCCAAGTTTGGTATCACTTGTTGTGAATATGATGACAGTGTGAAAATTGGTCTCTAAAACTTGGCGCTGGCCCAAAGCGGCCCCCCCCCCCCCCATCTGCCATGAATAATCTTGAAATTTGGCTAATACACTCGCCTATGTATTATAAACGCTCTTCTGGCTTTATAAAAGCAGCGACTGTAAATTCAGAGGGGAGAACAGTGAACACATGTACATCTATGAAATATTTCAAAAAGAAAGATAAAAACATGCAAAAGCAAACTAGCTGTAAACTATGCAGTCTCCAAGATATAAAACTGCCACCCAGCGTTTTACCATGTAGTTCTACAGGTTTTTTTTCTTTACATTCCCTAATTTTGGGGCTCTGGGACCTTTTGGACATGATGCACATTTGAACATCTGGAGAGTCTGTCTTCCTAGGGATGCTACTCGCCTAGTTCGGTGAAAATCTGTCATTACATGGTGTTTTTAAAGAGAATCTGGAAAAATAATCAAACATGCATGCATGACTGACGACAGACGCCAGACGATAATAATGATGGCTTTTTGCAATGTCTCGCTGTCATGAGCCTTTGGATGACTTAAAATCAAATGATTCATAATTTGATTGAAAGGCGCACTTTAGTTTTAATATGATGGGGTTTCAGATAAATGAAAAAGTGTTGCAATATAGACAAAAGTAAACATTTAAGGTGGAAGTAAATTATTCTACTACATGCAATATATGTGATAATTTTAAACAATTCCCGCCACATGAATGTGTTCAGAGGCTTAATCGGAAGAAAGTGTAGTGTGGGTAGTACAATACTTTTAATCAATGCAGATTTATGACACCTAGGTGAAAGGAAATTAGTATGGATGGAGGCATAACATTTTACGTGTGCAGATTGTTTACGTGTACATAATAAGGTAAAAAAAAAGCTTGATTATATATGTGACCGTGCATCACAAAACGAACAAAAAGTCGCACACACTGATTTTGTGTGAGGACTGAAAATAGGTGAAATAGGTCAAACGAGCCGATCTTGACTTTTTCATGTTTTCTGGAAGAGCAAGTCTTCTTCTACATCATGCTAAAATTTGGGATTATAAAACAGGCAGGAAAGTGTGTTTGCTAGCATTTTATCTCGAACATATATTTGGCAGAAGAGTGTGGTTGAGTGTGTCTTGAGAGTCCTCTTCATTTCTTAAAAACCTTGTACTCACTCTCCATTTTTAACTCCTATAACTTTTAAAAGGATGACGCAACTGCTTTGAAAGTTGGCATTAATCATGGACAGAGTGTGTTTATGAAGTATGCTTGATTTCAGATTGATTTAATAATCCCTTCATTGTTGTTACTCCATTGGTTAACATCATGTTTTTTGTCCCATTCATCTCACAGCCAGCACAGCTTGGTAAAGATTAAGCGCTTGAATAAACATTGTACTTCAGAGCCTCTTTTCTCAGTTCACACCTTTCCTGAGAGTGTGCATTCTTTCCAATATTTAGATTTGATTCGAGTTATACATCATTTTAAAGCTTAAAGTCTGCTCTTTTAGAATATGCTCTTAATTCAAATTTAATGTCTGGCGACTTTTTGTTTTGTGGTGCAGGGTCACATATGGTAGTAACTTGAATGATTTTATATGTAAATCTATGCATATCTTTAGTGACTTATTCTTAAATGTTACTATACTACCTCAATGATTCTTATCAGTGACATGAAGACCACAGACAAGGGGACCATTCTTAACATGTAATATACGGAGATATGGGCTTGCACAGGCAATATAATGACCATTTTGCATATTATGCAAATATTTTGCAAACACAAGGGATGCTTGATATTCACTACAGATATAATTGTATTTCTTAACCTCAGAAACTTAATAGGTTTAAAAACCAGCATTTACTTTCTGCGGGATATATAGTCATAGCTAGGTTGCATGGTTGTCATCTTGAATTTATGCAATAAGCACTGATTCCTTGCGATTTAGAAAATATTACTGGAATGCACGAACACCCTTTCCCCAGCTGGACTAAGTATGGAGCGTTCTGTAATGACCTGTTACCATGTTACTAGTAATACCAGACACTGCATGCTAGGAAGCATACAAGTAACAACACAAGGAACATCAATTAAGTTCATCAGTGGAAATGTCCTAGTACGAAATTAAAATCAACTCTTCGTCATATAGGACCATTTCTTTTGGAATGCAAAACACCCAGATAATTATAACAAGCAACATATTATTTATTTAAGAAGCAGTATAAAAGAAATAGTTTGTCTCTTTCTTGAAATTACATTGATGTATTTACCCATCTTTTTATGTTGGCTTTTGTTTTTGTTTTGATTTTTTATGTTCTCTTTTGTATCTTCTGTATGAAAGTGATTTATGATTTTTGAAAATAACTTTGATTCCACTTCTACATGATTTGTAAAAACGGTGTACGCGCGCCTCTAGGCCTTATTGGCTTTTTATGTGTACATCATTTTCCATTTTACTTGTTGCCTGTTGTAATCTGGAACAATTTATGACTATAATTCTGATGTCGTTGTTGTTGTTTTTTATATGTCATTGTTTTTATTTCCATCTGTAACACTGAATGTTTAATCTTGTTTTTTATGATTGAAATGGAAATAAATGAATTGAATTGAATTGAAGTTATATATCGTGTGCCAAGTTGAAGGAATGCATTCGTTTCTTCCTCAGTTTGCATTAAATTCTGCTTCTGAATCAAATTGAAATAAATTCCCATGTTTTGTGTAGTTTTTATGATTATTCATATAGCACTGGTAGTCCTAGGAAAGGTAACATAACCATACGTTCCATTCATGATTTTCTGCACTTTCTATAGCTGTAATTACTGATATCCGTGGTCAATAATTAAACAAGATGAACTATAGGGTATATGTGTATTTGTCTCCTTAATTATATTTTGTAGTTTCTGTACCTTACCTTTTTGTTTTTTATAATTAGCATTTGACTGTTAATATTGTGAAATATTACTTTGTCATTTACTGAACCATGGAAAGAAAGTCCTTCCTGCATGTAATAAAGAGCAAATCAAGAGTACTGATAATACTAATGATAATACTAATGATGCTAATAATAATAATAATAATATTTAAATACCTTTTAAAATATGTCCACTCAATGTGAAGACGAGAAGTTAGCGAACCAGCAAATTTGTAGGATCAGCTATTAGGAAGCACAGTTAGGCTTTTTTCAGAGCGTTGGTATTTTGCAGAAAACATGCATAAAAATTCGACACTCTCTTCAGTGTACTAGCATGTAGACATTGTCAAGGAGAAGTCTAATATATTGAAATTGAATTTACTGCATTACCGTATTTGTTTGTCCTGAAAGGGAAAATTTTTGCTTCTGAAGAACAATAACACCAACAGCAAACGTGCTTTATAGAAAGCACGCGCACACTGGTACACACTACGTTCTTCGTTCTCGACGGTGCTACATGTTCCCAAAACTCGGACAACCTACGG